>NW_024100113.1:885000-1417738 GCF_016545835.1 Crotalus tigris | reverse complement strand
ATTGGCTTTCAAAAGCCAATAGGAATTGTCCAGGCTGTCTTTGCCCTGCTGAGCCCGCCAAAAATCCCATTCTGCAAACGGTGCTGCACCAGTTGAGTAGTCCTCGACTTACGACCAGTTGAGTAGTCCTTGACTTACGACCGGTTGGGGTTGCGGCATTAAAAAGGTTGAGAACCACTGTTCTAATGCAACATTCTACCCATTATATATTTTTTCATGTATTACCAACATCAAGACCATAACCACATGATTTTAAATCAGAGAATGTTCCTCCCCATCTAAACCTAGCCATAAGTACCTCATTTGGCTAGCCCAGAGGCAAAAGATGTAATTGGATAACATTAGCATACGGAAGATACCAAACCCCAAACTGCATATGACCTCACCCACTGGTTTCATGGGGATATTGAAAAGGAGGGGAGAGATTAAAACCTATAGCTTATAAAGGAGGGAAAAGGAGTGATCGGTCCTCTCAACCCCTACTGACTGGAACCAGGCATAAAACAGTGCCCCCAGTTCCCAACTGGCAGGGCCAGCTCAGAAGGATACTGTGGTCAAGAGAGAACATCAGCTAAACAATATTTTGTTTAAATCTTCTACACAGGGTTCAGATTAGAGGCATTTCATACTGCAAAGGTATTTTACATAATACAGGTGTAATTTAAAACTAAAGGAATGAATTTATTTGTAGTAAATCAATGTGCCAATTATTGTAGAATTATTTTACTAAAACATATGATTGATCAATTTAGATTTTTTTAATCTGGCAAAAACTTTCTAGCATACTCTACAGTTGACATAAATGGTTTTCTTGCAAAATAGTCTAAATTATTGTTGCTGTTGTAATTTTGCAAGAAAACCATTATTAAAACCATTATTACAACAACAACAATAATTTAGACTATTTTGCAAGAAAACCATTTATATCAACTATAGAGTTTGCGAGAAAGTTTTTGCCATGTTAAATTTTTTTTAACTGATTAATCATACATTTTAGTAAAACAATTCATCTACAATAATTGGCATATTGATTTACTACAAATAAATTTGTCAATAAAAAAAATGACAAAGAGCTAATTATATGTTTCCTTTGATGAATTATATGCCCTAGAAGTACAATATGTACCTATATGTATACATGTGTCTTTTTTGGAATTTCTGTGTTATATGTAAAAAAGTATTTCTGTGTTATTTGTTAACAAAATATAATTATTTAATTAACAAAATGTACACTTGCTGTTCCTCAAAAACAATGGCATGAAATACAAACAAAAACTAAAGTTGGAGATTAGAAATTAGTTATTACTGATGGTTTTCAGACTGCAGTGTATGCCACCATTCATGTAGTAATTCAGTTAATTAACATTTCCATTGTACATTTTCAATATTTTATAGTACGTGTGCTGGAACCTGGAGATCCGCCTTTATTACAGCAGCCTTTTCATACATCAAAATCTGGAATCCAGCAAATTATTGAATGTTTTCGATCAGGTATGCTGCTTTTGTTTCTTTTTTTTTTCTTTTAATTTTTTTTTGATATTTTCATGATTAATTCAGTTTACCATGTGCAGCCTTAGTTAGCCTGAGGAGATACTTGACTTCTGAGTAGCATATCTAGACTTAAAAAAAAAATAGGCAGTGTGAGGACAAAAAATTTAATTTAACCTAATTTAACTTTCATTAAGCCAGACTTCCCATTTTTCTGAGGCAAATGGGTAGTTAAGAAATATGAAATATAAACTAACCAACCATCTAACTAATTAAATTTGGAGATACTAGAGGCTGTAGGAATTACTTTGGAGGTTACAAATTCTATGGTAATAGCAATAATAAAAGCAAAACTTCAAATTCCATTTTATGTAAATAAATTTGAATACACATATCATGTTCAATAACTTTATACAAAAGATCCTGTTTTATTTTTAAAACTGAATTTCAGTTTTTCTAAGGGTATATTCTACTAGAAGTTTAATCATCCATACACAGTTCAGTCTTACCAGAGAGGCCACAGCTTTGAACAGACAAACAAGTTGGATAATTTAACTGTATTTCAAAATGTTTCTAATCCTTTTCATTGAAGTCCATGAATTGTATCTTTATATATGGTACGGGTTTAATTACTTGCAGGCCTAAAATTTGTCATTGTATTACTAGTTAACAAAATTCTAACAGTTATAAACAATGTTTTCTTTTTTATGACTCTGCTTACTCTTTTTCTTTTTATTCCCAGGATTCCTGTCCTTAGCTATTGTTAGCTTTAGGTAGTTTATTTCTTCCTCCTGTGTTTCTGATATCTGTAGTTCCTTATATATTGTAAAATAGACTCCTTTTTTTCAAGATGTTAAGATATATTTTTGTTTTAGGAGTCTTAAAACATACCTATCTATGCTTTACATTCATTTGAAATTATGAAAACATCACAGAGTTGTCTTATAAATTTACATGGATTTTAGTATATTTTAGTATATATTCACTACATGTTAATATGACTATAATGACTGTAATGAATATTGCATTTACAGTAGTGGCCAAAATTGTGGAAACCTTTTGGGAAAGGTGTATTTTTGAGGTTTAATAGCTAATAACACAACTTTTTTTTGGAGTAGTACTATAAAATTATATATCAATGGAAAAATAATTTAATCAGGAATGTAATGCAACATATTTTGTTCAATTATCTGTACTGTAATCTATGAAAAGTTATAGCCAAATAACCATAAAAAGGAAGCACAACTTGCTTAGGTTGATATCAGATAGCTTTCCTTTATCTGATTGTAGCCAATGAGAATGAGTGTTTAGAGAGCCAATCAGGTGTCATCTTGTTTTGGCAATGAGACAATCAGATCACCGTAGGATTCAGTTATTGATGTCATGTATTGAAGCTGAGAGGAGGACATTTGTCAGTGTGTTATGTGATCACTATCAAGTTGGTTGGGGTTTTTTTTCCCCTTTCATTTAGTGAGCTTGTAAAACGTAATAAAATTAAAGTAATGGTGCAAAGAGTTGACTGGTTGCCCAGAAAGCAATGTAAAATAGTATTATTAAGTGAACAAGGCTACAGTTATAAAGAAATTAGAAGAAAAATTGGTGGAAACCTAACCAAAGGTGGCATTTCTACTGTATACTTTTCCCAAAAAGTTTCCACAATTTTGGCCACTATTATAGATTATTTTAAAATTGTCTCTTTTGATCTATCACTCAAAATATTTTCCCAGTTTATAACCTTCGTTTTTTTATGTACACAATCTCTTATCTATATAATTGTTGATTTAGAATAGGCTGCTCAGTTATTTTGAATGTGTTTCAAGCTTGAAACATTTCCAAGATGATAGAAGCAGTTCATAAATTAGTTCTTGCATATTGAAAACAAAGCATTTTGAACTCAAGGCAGCTTTTTCTTGCAACCCAGGTGGTTCGAACTTGAAGCATTTTGTATCCCTTAGAGGCTTGCAGCTTGTAGCTGTTGTTTCAGTATATTATATGTCATATCAAGCATAGGTATTCTAAGTAACAAGTAAGACCTATGATATGTTCTACCTGGTGTTCCTACTATGACTGTAGCTTACTGAGGCATCCTTAGTTGAATTGCTGCAATACACTTAATGGGCTTATCCTTCAGTTTGTCTGGAAGTTGCAGTTGGTGGAGAACATATCCACCTATAATGAAGTGAGATGACTGAATCAAAACATGAAGCACCCCAATTATAGAAGACTCTCTCTAAAATAGATCAAATATCTTCCAATCTGGATTCTTTCAAGAAACAGTATGATTTATATTGAAGACATAATTATTTATCTAGGCAGTTATAGTACAACACTCCAAGATCAGAGTACTTTTAATGCTTTTATATTGCTATTTAAGTGTAGTTTTTATTATGTTAATAATAAATATGTTAATAATAGTAATAATATTTTTCAAAAAAAACTTTCTTTTAAATGATTCTAGACTACTGTAAAAGATTACTTGTGGCTCTTGAAATGGCACAAGGTTTTTAATTATATATAAACTAATAAAACAAGCAAAATGACAGGTGGCAGGTCTAACTGTGTTAAACAAAAATGTCTTCCATACATTTCATGATGGCATTTCAATATATCACTTTGTATGCTACCCACACTCATAACTGTTAGAGAGGCAGTCATGGATGGATGGATGGATGGATGGAAGGAAGGAAGGAGAGAAAAAAAGAGATTATATATAAATGTCAGAATATTTGTATAGCCTAAACTGGAATGAAGAAGAAAAAATGCATTCTTGAAACTCATAGATAGGAGCATGCATCTGCCAGTTAAATTATACCTGGTAAGCTTGTAGCACGCAAATCAGATATTTTCTAAGCACATTGTTGAAGCAAACTAACTATTTTCAGGTAAAGTGGCTTTTTTGCGTGTTTGAAATATTAGTACACAATTCATTTAAATCCTACTGTTTTTGATGGCTAGATAAAGTAATTATTTTTATCCTTTGGATAACATCAATTAAAGCACTTGTCCAAGTGAACAGTATCTTGAATATGCTGTCCTGCTAAAAAATTTTAATGATTTGTTTAGGAACTAAACAACTCAAGCATATTTTGCTAAAAGATGTGGATACCATTTTTGAATGCAAATTCTGCCGCAGTCTCTTCAGAGGGCTACCAAATTTAATAACTCATAAAAAATACTATTGTCCACCAAGTCGGATGGATAACAGTAAGTTTTTCTTCTCTAAATTTTCTTCCTTAGATTTTAAAGTTATAGTGTGATAATGCTTTTAAAGATAATGATTGTTAAAATTTAGCTTTTTTCAATAAAGCATGCATACATACCTTTTAAAAATAGAATTTCTTGTATCTGTACTATATCTGTACTGTATATTATGAATAGAAGATATCTTACAGGAGTTTCTATAGTGTGGAAAGAAGCAAGGTAATGTTAAAAATCTGAGCAAATAAATTGACAGTACTTACTTTAATTTTATTTATCTTAAAAGAAACACCTGTGGTTGCACGTTACATATAAGTGTTCTGTGAGATACTGTGTGTGTGACTGGATTTTGAGCTATCCATTCCCATTTCCTTTCTGAACAAAAGGGTGGCTAATATTTCCAGAACAGAAAAGGTTGAATGTCAGTTGATTTGAATGTCTATAGAAGAGTATTTATGGTGCTGTCTTTCCTTCTTATAATGTTGTCTTAATGTACTTTACTATTATATTATTTTTAAAAAACACTTTTAGTGATAGTTGTAATATTGTCTAATTTTATTTTAGACTCTCCTGATACAAATGATAAACAGAGTCAAGCCATAACTGATCTCCTAGAAGCTATGTATCCAAGAGTGAACAAGCAAGATTATACAATACGTTTGGAACCTATAGAAACAAATCAGAATGCTGTGTTTCAGTATGTTTCAAAGGCAGATAGCTCAGTGGAGAACTATGATACAAACACTGTTCCTGACCAAGCTTCTGTAGGAACACCAGAACATGCAACAGAACCTCCTAAACCAGTGTCAGATGCTTCAGAAACAAAAACTGAAGAGACTCCTCCCTTAGTTGTTGACAAGATAATACCAACTCCAGAAGAATCTGCCCAATGCTCAAAACCTGAATTAGAATGTGATAATAATTCTGAGTCTGGTCATCAATTAATTTGTTCCCTGTGTAAAAAAGAATTTCATTCCAGACGCAGTGTACGCCGTCATATTAGGAAAGTCCATAAAAAAAAGATGGAAGAACTAAAGAAATTTATTCAAATTAAAAAACGGCCAAATCAAACATCTGGAAGGGGTCGCAATAAGAATGTTTTGGTAACTTTGGGTAAAAGTTGTCCTTTGTGTATTAAATCATTTGCTACAAAAGCCAATGTAAGAAGGCATTTTGATGAAGTTCATAGAGGACTAAGAAGGGATTCTATAACTCCTGATATAGCTACAAAACCTGGACAGCCTTTATCCTTGGATAAAAGCTCTGCAAAGACTGCTAAAACACAAAAACAAAAGTCTTCAAAAGCCGAGTACAATTTAACTACTTGCAAATGCCTCTTGTGTAAGAGGAAATATAGTTCCCAGGTAATGCTTAAAAGGCATATGCAAATTGTTCACAAGATAACTCTTTCTACTAAGAATCCTAAAAGAGAGAGAAAGCCCAATGCAGAAGTAAAAGTGAAAATTGAACCAGCAGAATCTGCAGAGTCTATGCCTTCCAGCTGCAGTTCTTTGCAGAATGAAATAAAGGGAATAAATAATGCAAATGAAAGAAAACATACATCATCCACTGAGAGAAAGAATGCAGTATCCAGTGAAAAAAGGAAAACACCCACTGAAAGAAAAGGCATATCATCCACTGGAAAAAAGAATGTAACTCCAGCTAGAAAAAAAAAAGTCAGGCAGAGCTGTCAGAACTCAAAGTCAAATAATCAGTCTCTTGCAAGTGGTCTTAAAAAGCCCAGGAAGCCAAGGCTGTCAGTTGGCTTTGATTTTAAAAAGCTATACTGTAAGCTCTGTAAACGTCAATTTACTTCTAAACAAAACTTAACAAAGCACATTGAGTTGCACACAGATGGAAATAATATATATGTTAAATTCTATAGGTGTCCCCTCTGCACTTATGAAACACGCCGAAAGCGTGATGTGATAAGACACATAACTGTAGTACATAAAAAGTCTTCACGTTACCTTGGTAAGATAACTGCAAGTTTAGAAATCCGAGCAATAAAAAAACCTATTGACTGCATTCTAAATAAGGTGGCAAAAAGAGGCCCTCAGAGGGAAGAAGGTAAACAGAATGGTTCAAAACAAGACATTACCTCTAACTCGCCAAATAAAAAATATGAAGGAACTGATGTTGGCATTGAAGTGAAAGTCACAAAAAACTTTTCTCTGCACAGATGCAATAAATGTGGAAAAGCATTTGCCAAAAAGACTTTCTTAGAACATCACAAGAAGACTCATAAAGCAAATGTGTCACATTCACCTGAAGAAGACAACAAAACCAAAGGCAGAAGTACAAGATCTAAAGCTCTTGTCTGTTGAAAAATACTAGTGCCTTCTTAAATACATGCCTACATTTTCCATTGGTACTTAGAGAGCAATTACTTTTTTTATAGATCTAATGCTCCAGAAGGTAAAAGACTATTGCATTCATTAAAAAAAGGGTTTAAGATTTTTTTTCATGACAGTGAACCTAAAGCAGTTTAAGTTAATACACATATGTTTCTTCAAAGTTTAATATTATGTATTAGTATTTGCATAATATTTAGTTAATAGTTCCATAATTCCAAATGATTTTAAAATTAACTTTGCACTTCATTGGTACTGACCAGTCACAGCAAGAATATATGAACTGAAGATCTATGAATGTGATGTTGCCTAAGTATGTTGGTTTGATACATTAGGAAACATTTTTGGCATAGAATTTGGAAAATATATTTGTATTTTTTAAAATAATGGTATATAACTCTTAAGCCCTAGAGTTAATACTTTTGTATTTATATCACCATTCCTTTTGTATTAGGAAAAGATAGTCACTCAAAAAAATCTTATTTTATTTGAGGAATATTTTTTGGTACTTGGTTATTTGTTTCTGGAATTTTAATTTTTTTTATAGAATTTCGACTGGGTAGGGGTATCAAATAGCCTATTTTATTTTATGTAATGAAAATATGGAACGAATCCAAATTACCTTGCTTTAATTGAAAAATCTTGGGCAACAAGCAGTTAAGGATAGAATAGCGTTTTTAAATTCCTATGACAGACAAACGTTGTTTCATTTCTAAGAGAAATGTGAGTGTATCTCAGTAAACAGGTGCAAAGGCTCCTTTAATTGAAGGTAACTTTATAAAATTAAATTACTTGTGGATTCTGGTATTAATATTAAAAATTATGTAATACAAACCTAGGTATTTGAAAGCTATTTTCAGGTTGGTTGAAAGTTGTCTGGATAGATTGGTTAGTTTTTCTTTTGTTTTGTTTTTGCTTTATAAAATAAAAAAAGAGTCTCTAAACTAGTGATGATCTAGACTTTGACCATATAGCTCTTCCCTTTTCCCCATATTTAGAGGAGGACTCTTCAGCCAGTGAGGGAAGTGACACAAAGAGAACATAGAACTGTTAGTAAAGGTGTCCCTTCCTATCCTGTAGATAAAAGTTTCTACTGGATCAAAGAATTATGGGTATCAATTGAATGCTTCCTCAATTTTTACCCAAATAACCAGCTTATCAGAGAAAGTTAGTCTGACTTCTATGTGATAGGCTTATATGCTGCCTACTAATAAACAAAAAAATCTTTAAAATTGATTACAGGTTATATTATATATGTATTTCTCCTTAGCTCAAATAATGTGATAATATTTGAAATTAGAACCACTAAAATCTAGAATAGTACTATGAGAATAAGCTATTTTCAGATTAAATGTGTTGACTCTTACACAGTATAACATCTTGTCCAACATTTTCAACAAACTTAAACTTCATTAAAAATAACACCTAAAATTGAAAACCAGTTGTTTTACTTGATGCAGTTCTGGAGTGCTAGAAATGAAATGAATATTTTAAAAGGAAAGCTTGCAAACATTTTTAGATGAAATTGCCACCTAGAACATGTGCTTCATAGGTGTGGCCCTTACTTAATTCTGATTTTATGGAAAAGATTTTATGTTCATTGTGATATACTACTAAGCAAATGCTTTGTGATGTACTTAAAATATTTTTTTATATATAAATGAATGTATATGAGCAGTTTTGTTAGGATAATTTGAATGAATTGTAATCTAGCATTTGCTTTAAATTCAATTCATGGTTGAGTAATTTTGGGAGTATTAAATTTGAATTGTATTGTCAAAATCTATAGTGATTTTGAATGATTAGTATATTCAACAGTTTTTCATATGGAGGTTTACAAGCTACCCACATTCCCCTATTTTAATTGTTCTTTTTAAAAAAATAAAATAAAATTACACACAAGCACTTTAATAGCCAGAGTTTAGATTTCTTTTAGTGATTTCTTCTAAAGACATTACACTAATATTCCTTGAAGAAAGTAGTTGGGATTTTTTTTTTTTTGGTAGTATATTCATATTCAAACATTTGCTTTGTAATACGTTAGTTATTTCCTAAGAAAAATAGTGCAAGATTTTTTTTGTTTGTTTGCCCACAAAATGTTGAATGACCACTTTAGGTAGCACTTGACTTTTTTTTTGTAAAGTTTATAAGAGGCTTGCTTATTATTGTTTATTTTATAATCAGTTCTATAGCAAAATGGTAGCATACCTTCCATTATGAATTTTTGGCAGGTTTGTGCGCCTTTTTTAAAATTTTAGAAAATGTTTAGTGATTTATGTCAAATTGCCAGATACTGAATATCAGAAGAAATACTGGTTGACTCCCTTGCTAAGGGATTGCCTTGTGTCCATATAAACCTTTTGTACAAAATATATCTAAAAATGTTGATCATAAATAAAAAATATTCTTTTATGAATAGATATGTGTTTGGCCTTTTAGTGCTTTGCACTAAAAAACTGTGAATGGAAAATGGACTGTATCTGTTTCTGGAAATGTTCTATGTTGAATGTACATGCTTGGATAAATGTACTTTATTTGAATAAACTGGAAATTATTTCAGCTAAATATACTTAGATCCTCTTTATCAAATTCATAGTTGAGAATAATGTGGTTATCTTTTCTTCTAAGGCAATGATGGCAAATCTTTTGGGCTCTGTATGTCAAAAATTCAGAAAATGCCTAACCTGACTTTGCTGGCATGTCATTCCCACCCATCTGTTACCCCAAACAAATGAGAAACAAATCATAAAAAGAGTAATACATTAATTTGTTAAAATTGATTGTTAAATACATGAATAAATACTTAGATCTAATTGTAAATATATTTTGAAATGCATATCCGAGGCAGCTCCAGGTTGCACAAGGCTTGGAAACTTTGGAGAATGCTCTTACATGGCCTTGCAGCCTCCAAAAAGAATAGGAAAGCATTTCTTGTTCTCAAGTACTGTTTGGAATCTCTGGAGGTTGCACAAGAACAGAGGCCTCTTGCTCAGCTTTCAGAGAATCTGGAGGTTTGACATGTCACCAAAAATGAAATGGTGTGTCACCTGTGACACATGTCACTACCACTGTTAAGAGTCAAATAAAAACTGGAATAGAAATCGTTGTTTTTACTGTGTCAAAGAGGCAACATTTACTACAAGAATTAATAGGAAAGGGTTGATGATTCATGACAAAAACAAAGGCCCAGTTATTTAGCCACTAACCTGGCAACAATCAGCTCTTGAGCTGACATAATAAAATCGTGCCAGATAGGATTCCGTTATTAGGAACATGGCTGGGATCATATATGATTTACAGATGACAAAATCATGTGGGAACAAATGAAAACCACGTAAGCTTCCGATGCTTTCATCAAAGCAAAGGCCTTTGCAAACATCTCAGACTTCGGGGCTCTTCAAAGTATCAACAGGTTACTTGAATGGTGAGGGCTATTCAAATCTTGAGGGGAACTTTGTTCCATAGGGTAGGTGCTGCGATGGAGAAGATGCATTTCTGGAGTCCTGAAAGATGGCATTGCTTAAGTGAATGAATCTGATATAGTCCAGTCTGCCAGATCATATTGGCTGAGTGGTACATAACCAGACTCTAAAGTAATATGGGTAACAAACAGTAACTTGATTTGCACCCAAAGCAAATTGGCAACTATTGCAGTTCACAAAGCCAAGCTATTACTAGTGCATATTGAGGCCTGCCCATTACTGCCTCTTCCAGTGGACTAGATGACCTCCAAAGTCCCTTCCAACTTTATTTACTATTATTATTATTATTATTATTATTATTATTATTATTAATAATAATAATAATAATTATTATTATTATTATTATTTTGGACCAGCTTCTGGGTGGTCTTCAAGAGTGGCCCCATATAGCAATGGTGACTGTACTACTAAGTAGCTCTGCTGAATTTCATCTAAATTGACTGCTCAGTACCTACAAAATCTAAATTCACCTAATACTGCTCTAAGTAAATTATTTCTTGGTGTTATAATTGAATCTATCTTTTAATATTAAATGTAATCTACCAGAACTTTCCAATCTGATTTTCCTGGGCACCATTTCTTTATATTGGCATCCTGCATGCATTCTTTCACAGTGATTTTTTAAAAAAGTCACAAAAATTGTGAGACCAAATCATATTTTCATTTGATATAAGATATTCATCACAAAATTCATTTACACCCTGTTACTAGCATAAGGAAATGAATGTAATGGGTTTCAGTTGTGCTTGACTACACTAGACGTGTACATATTAAACAGAGAAATGAAAGTTATAATAAAAATCTATAAAGTCTTAGTTTTTATTGATCTGCTGAGTTTCTGCAGTGCATAACTAAGTTCCAGTTTTTCAGATCACAACTTAAGGCATTTAAGGACAATTTACACCAATCGATGAAAAGGCATAGAGTCATTTATATTCTAATTCAGCAGCATGATCTTACACCTTCAGGAAATTTCAGGGTTTAAATATTGTCCAAATATTGAATTGCTGAAGAAGTTGCCAATTCTGATTTCTTGGATTCTGCTTTTCTAAGACTGCAAAAGGAGACAGAACTCATTCTCATTTCTGATAACAGTTCAGAAAATCATCCATAGACCACTGCAACTAAAAAACAACTTGCTAATAGTTCTTTAAGAATATGTCCTCATGATGTTGCCTTTGCCTCATGCCCAGCCCATAGCTGAGGCTTCCTGTACTTTTTTCATTCAGTGTGAAAATAGAAAAGAATGTCCATCTTCTCCAAACATGAGATTACCTTCTTTCAAAACTTGACTCCTTCCCCAGCCCTGCTGCAGTCCACCTTAGAAATGGTGATTGGTGAATACTTTTTGCCTCCAGGAAGAAATCCTCCAACCAGAGGATGGTTGGTTAAAGGAAAATCAGTGCCTGTTAACAGAAGATGAACAAGTAGAAATAATTGACTAGAAAAACTGGATAAGCTAGGTCTGATATAACAAAATAGGGTTAGAAGACATTCCTTCT
Source organism: Crotalus tigris (assembly GCF_016545835.1). Taxonomy (NCBI): domain Eukaryota; kingdom Metazoa; phylum Chordata; class Lepidosauria; order Squamata; family Viperidae; genus Crotalus; species Crotalus tigris. The sequence goes on along the minus strand of NW_024100113.1, from coordinate 1,405,714 downwards.
AGTACGGTTGGGCAAAGTTGAAGTGCTTCAGTGGAGACCATTTGGGTTGGTTTATCCTTACATGAACTGTCCATTTTGTATGTATTGAGCCCCTGAGGATGTCATGATATGAAATGGAGTATGTTTCCATGAAAGGAGCACCAAAAGATTTCAAAAAGAGCCCATTCGGGAATGGTGACTCTCAGAGTGATTGTTAATATGAAATCTAAGAAAAGAGGATCACAGGCTTTTCAGCCAGCCCAATATGAAAATTCTACAGAATAGGGTTTGTTTCCACTCATGTTTACATATTCTAGAGCTCTAATTTGTAAAATATCTGCAACATATCTAGACCCTTAAAATCTACAACACAGTTCTTAGATTCACTGATTAAGAAAGAAGAAAAGATAGGTGCATTTGCAAACATTAGTAATATAACTGATTATCATTAGGGGCCTTATATGGCCTTAAAATCCCATCCTCATCCCACTCCATGATAGTATGGGCAATTGAAAAGAGTAGTTGAACATTATTAATCTAAATTTCTCCTTTTGACCAGATTTTTGGAGTGCACAATTGAGTGATGGTTCTCAAATGAATGTAATGAAATGGTCTCAGTGTTAATATGAAATATGAATCTCAAGAGTATGATTTCCTTCATCCAGACACTGGCACTCCTGGGAGAGACAAGGATTTGTATACCACAAAAACTAAATCAATGGTGGACCAAGACTTGTGAAACAAAAGAATGCCGAATTGGGAATTATAGGTCATAAAAGCAGGGTTTTAAATTCTGTTTTCTCATCCAACAATGTTTCAGAAAAGCAAAGACAGTGATTCTGGTAAAAAATTGAGTTAGCTGGATATTATTTGAAAAAATAGGGGAAACCCTTTGTGTCAAACTTTGATTTAGGGTGGAAGGGGCTTTAGAAGTAGCTAAATGTTGTCTTCTGATTGTCAGTGAATCCTTCCTTGAAAAGCAATTGGGTTCTTCTGGAGCCTTGAACTTTAATACATAGGGAAATGAAAAAAGTGAGGGTCTTACACTAGGGATGTTTTGGAAGCAGTAGAGAAAGAGAAAGAGTTAATTTCATGTTGACAGGCAGAATATGAGTGCTTTGAGTTTTGAGAGTTTACTATATCCTGTGATGATACAGTTGATACAACTGTATGCTGCTGATACAGTTCTACAATGGAATTATTGAGTCTGTCATTTGCACCTCTATAACTGTCTAGTTTGGCACAGCAACCAAACAAGACAGACACAGACTTCAATCAATAGTTAGAACTGCAGAAAATAATTGCAACCAGCCTGCCCTCCATTGAGGACCTGTATACTGCATGAGCCAGAAAGAGGGATGTGAAAATATTTACAGATCCCTCACATCCTGGACATAAAGAAGTTTCAACTTTTTCCCTCAAGACGATGCTATATGGCCGTGGTGGCGAACCTATGGCACATGTGCCACAGGTGGCACGCAGAGCCCTCTCTGTGGGCATGTGTGCCATCGCCTCAGTTTTAGAGCTTCAGCTGGGTTTTATAAAACCTTTTCACATACATTATTGTTAATTATCTTATAATTTGTTTAAGTAATGTATTTAGATTTATTTATGGTTTATATCTTTTTAAAGATTTTTTGAAGAAATTTCAATTAAGCCTATATTCAGCTCTGGGAAGGTCGGGGGAGGGAATGGGAGGGTCGGGGAGGTTTGGGCAAGGGTTGTTTTGTTTTTGTAAAATTTTAAAAAAATTTTCAATTAAAAAAAAAACCTTTTCACTTAAGGCCTCTGCGTGTGCAAAAAAAAAAGTTCAATCAATCAATCAATTTAAACTTCTCACGGGAGAAAAAAAGATCTCGCAAAGTTGGAATTGATTGATTGAACTTTTTAGTCCCAACCAGTCTGCCATTACCGCAGCCACGCCCACCCAAGGGGCCACACCCACCCAATTGACCACACCTACCCAATGGGCCATGCCCACCCGGCATCCGACAATACATAAATAGGTTTGGGTTGCAGTTTGGGCACTTGGTCTCTAAAAGGTTTGCCATCACTGCTATATGGCATTACACACCAAAACAACTAAACACAAGGACAGTTTTTTCCCTGTGCCATCACTCTGCTAAACAACTAACTCCTACAACACTGTCTTATGCCCTGGGATATCTAACCACTTAGTAGGGTGGTAATGTATTACCATTATCCTTCTCATTTTTCTTATTTCCTTAGCTTCTTATGAATATAACTTTGTTGTTTGTATCTTATGTTTGTTTATTTAGTATCCTATTATGATTTATGTTTATGGCTTATTTAGTATCCTATGACTATCACTGTGTGTCGTATCTTATGAAATATGATTGTATTTTATGATTATGATCAGATTTATCACTTGTTGCTTGTATGTACATAGAGAGCTTATGCACTGGAGAGAGATTCTTTGTGTGTCCAATCACACTTGGTTAATAAAGAACTCTGTTCTATGAGAAGTCTGAATAAATTTGGGTTCATGCTAAATCAGGATGCTATTGACATTTAAGTGGGATGTAGTACAAGGAGGCTAATGCCTATAGGGTAAGCAAGTATTGAATGCATCAGAGAGGCCTGAGTTACAAGGCTGATTTTTTTTTTTTTTTTTGGCTCTTGGGCTTTCAAATCAATGAGTAAAGAAATTTCCCATCTCTTCCATACAGTCAATTTATTCAGTAACATGACATTTTTTTTATTAAGTTTTTTTAAAATTTTACAAAAACAAAACAACCCATCCCCAAACCTCCCCAACCCTCCCATTCCCTCCCCTGACCTTCCCAGAGCTGAACATAGGCTTAATTGAAATTTCTTCAAAAAATCTTAAAAAAAAAAATATAAACCATGAATAAATCTAAATACTAAATACATTAATTAAACAAACTATAAGATAATTAACAATAATATATATATATAAAACCATAAATACCAAAAGAATAATACTTGAAAGAAAAAAGAATAAAGAAAAGGAAAAAAGAAAAAGATAAAAGAAAGTATAATAAGTAACATGACATTTTGTTAGTGAACTATTATGCCTCATTTTTTCCCTAACAGGGACAGCTATTGGTTATGTGAAACTGAATCAATTGGTTGACTCTCACTGCCAAAGCAAAGGTTTTAGATACCCCTGTAGAGGATACAGCAGATGTTAAGGAGCTTTCAACTTCATTTAAAATGGAAACAAGTCCATTGTTAGACATGCAGGGAAGGAGTAGCTCATTTGTTTTCTGAATGAGGAAAAGTGCTTGATTGCTACTATGTTTGAGTACATTTGATTAATCCTCCTAATCCAGTGGTTCTCAACCTTTTTAATGCTGCGACCCCCAACCGGTCGTAAGTCGAGGACTACTCAACCGGTCGTAAGTCGAGGACTACTCACCATTTGCAGAATGGGACTTTTGGCAGGCTCAGCAGGGCAGAGACAGCCTGGACGATTCTTATTGGCTTTTGAAAGCCAATAGAATTAGACTCTATTCAAGAGAGTCTATTCTCCTGGCTTTCAAAAGCCAATAGAATAAAAGGGAGTAGCACAGCTAAGGAAAAGGGGAAAAAAATGGCGGACTGCGTTGTTTGGCAACCCCTGTGAAATGGTCATTCGACTCCAAATGGGGTCCCGACCCACAGGTTGAGAACTACTGTCCTAATCAGTTGTAGGTAGTCAGTACTAAAATGTTGTAAGCTAGCTTTGCTACCAACTGCCCTAGATGCAGGCTGATTCTTGTGCTCTAATAGTTATAGAACAGGCAGCATCTTTTAACACCCCAGTGAGGATTATTTCAATTTGTTTCATTCTGATTAACGTGAAAAGATAAAGTGTAGGTATAAAGGTAAGCACCAAACTTACATATTTACATACAAGGTTGGTAAGCACCAATCTTGCATACAGAGAGGGAAACCTTTCCAAATCCAGTAAATCATAATGGAACAGTGAACAGTGAAGAACCTATGTGAGAGAGAGGGTTACCACTTTTTTCATCTGCCACTTGCTGGAATTAAATCAATTACTACAATCAAAAGCATGTGTCTGTAAGGTTGTTTGAGCTGGTAAGAATGGAAATCTTGATGTCAAAAGATTAATCTCTAACAGCACCTGTTCTCTACCCCCCCCCCCCCCCAAATACTTATATGGCTGGATCTTAATGCAGTCAGAAAGCCAGTCTTTATGTGACTACTTTTGCTTTTGGGGGGAAGCCTTCCGTTTTATCTCTGCTATTGCCTTTGGGGAGAATGTTGTAGGCAGGGAAATGTGGATTTAAACAGTAATTAGCAGGCTTCGAAGGGCTGATAGAAAGCTAAGGAAATTACATTGATGGTATTCATGCAATCATCAACATGATCCACACAGAAACTCAATGTTTTCTCAAAATTTCATTGAAGATTTTAGAAACAAGTATGTATTGTTTAGTTAATGTGCCAAGATTTTCTGATAAAACCAAAGAAAGACAGCAATCCAGAAAATTGTACTTTCGCAATGATACATTAAATACCTGCTATTTAGAATAGCTTGGAGAGAAGGTCATACACAATGAAAAGTTGGAACAGAACTCGAAGACCATATAATCCAACATCCTATCCAATGTAGTAATATTTTCCCCAGAAAAATGGCCATGCAGTCTTAGTTTAAAGATCTCTAGTGAAAAAGAGTTTACTCCTAAAACAGTCTATTTTATTGTTAAACAATTCTTATCATTAGGAAGTCTTTCCCAGATGTCCAGTTGAAATCTATCTTCTTGTAACTGAAACATGTTGCTTCTTGTTCTTTCTCCTGGAGCAACTCAACTTCCATCTTCTGCATGACCTCTAGTCTCCAAGTACCTTTCAGATACTTGAAGATAGTTGCTAGATCTACCTGAAAGCTACATTTAACAAATACTTCTGATTTTTCCTCATGCTTTTCCTTCCAACATCATTATCATAATAGTTGCTTTCCTTTGGATATGTTCCAGCTTGTTTTTGTTTATTTGTGTCAGAAGTATCACAATTAAGATAAGGCATACTATGCAACATGAAATTCAAAATATAAAATACAAGTTTAAAGTATGTACAAGTTAAATATGTCTTGCCCAGAAACTAGCAAAATTAACTGCATTCTGTCACACTGCCTTGAGGTCCTCAAATGTGCACTAATTGGGACACAAAGGACAGGTAATAAGTGTTATTGTCTGCATGTCACCACAATTATTAACAATCCAGCTTGTTAATAAGAGACTCAGAGCTAGATGCAGATACAAGATGTATTCAAATAAAAGCAGAATGCAGAGAAACAGTGATTTCTCTTAAGCTTAACAATACTTTTGTTGATCCAGTCCAGGGATCTTCAAACTTGGCCCTTTTATGACTTGTGGACTTCAACTCCCAGAATTCCTCAGCCAGGCATACAGGCCAAGTTTGAAGACCCCTGATCCAGTCTGTGATTACATTTATTTTCTTTACAACAGTTTCACATGTTGGGTCAAATTATCTTTGCAATCCATTCAAACACCCAGTTTATTTTATATGAACTTGACTGCTGCTTAATATCATTTTTCCCAGCCTATACGCATCTCCCCCTTCTCTCAGGAAGCATTTATTAGTATAAACTTTAAAGAATTATCCAGAAGCCTGAGTATGATATTAGTAAATAAACTGAAATAAATGCCCTTCAGTTAATAAAATAAAGTATGATATACCAGTGAAATGTGGCAACATCTTTCAGTACCTGCTGCATCTTTAATTTTCAAAAGGCTGCAAGGATTTGCTTTGCATAAATAGTACAGAATTGAATCAATTCCGTTTTTAACGAATGAGGATATAATGCAGGCATGGCATCTTATTTTAGGTATTCATGTCTGCATATTAAGTCTAAAACAACTCATGGTTATTCTTTTATCATTTGGGGCTTTTTGTATTCATGATGTCTTTCAATGCACTGGCTTTCATTGTGAAAGAATATTTAGTATGATATTATAGGCAGTCTAATGAACTCTTTCACTGCAGCAAATTTAACATTTAATGGTGAACAGTGCCTCTTTTAATGTCACCTACTTCACCATTATCGGTATTGTGAATTTGTCTCTGTATTGTCCTGATTGAACCTCTTGCTATGGCTTTATTTTAAGTGTCTCTAACTTCAGAAAAGGACTTGAATGATCCATAATAACATGAAATCTTTTCATACTTTTTGGATGTCTTACTTATAAAGGTTTGGAAATGGGCAGAGAAACAGCAAGCAACAGATGCAATTCAGATTTGGATGCAAAAACTGAGCATCCAGACTGACAGAGACAGGACTGTTCTTTTAAAATTAGAGTTAATCCAAGCTACAATAGTTGCTCTTTTAAGAAAGGATTAATGTCTAGGCTGCTCACAAAAAGAATGTTTGCTTTTTTTTTCTTTTTCAATTTTTAAAATAAATTTTGAATTAATTATTATTCTATTGATTAGTGCTTGATAAACATTGTGTTGTCTGGGTTAATTTGTTTGCTTAATAATACAAATTACATTCTTAGTCTCTACCCCTTTTTTTCCAACCACTGATAAAATAAATTCCATGTTTGAAAATATTCTCTATCTTAAGGTGACCAACTTTTTTACAATGAAAAGGAGGACACAAATAATATTGTAAAAACTGGCTTGGCCCATGGAAGGTCAACTGCCTGCCATACCCTCGCCCGCAGCCACCCCGCCAGCACTGCTGCCCTGCCATGTACAGTGGGCCCTGTGGCTCCCAAAGCACCAGCCATGGCAGCTCTAGCTCTGGGGGGCAGCCTGCCATCGGCACACCCCTCCTGCAGCCGCCCCACCAGCACCACTGCCCACCCTGCACAGCCCCCTGTAGAGAGGGCCCCGTGGCTCCCACAGCACGGTATCTTCGGAACTAACTAGGAGATGATGTAGTTGGGTAGCAGGCAGGGGTGCTAAGTTCCTGCCAATTCGCCTTTGCTGCAGACAACTTGCATGTGCAAAGTTTTCCGGTTGGGTGTTTTGGCACGCTCAGCACCAATTCCTATTGGCTTTTGAAAGCCAATAGGGGGAGTAGCACAGCTCATGCAAAAATTGGAAAAAAAACCATCAAAAAAAAGGTGCTGGAACGCCGTTCTGAGCGTTCTATGAGAAAAAAAAGTCCTGCAGATTAGTCTTCAAATATCGAAAAGCAGGACATGTAGGAGGACACTTTTTGAGGAAGGACAGAACTTACAAAAGGAGGACTGTCCTCCCTAAAGGAGGACGGTTGGTCACCTTATTTATCTTCTTTCTCTTTTATCCTCAATGTAAGTCTGTCCATTTCAGCACAGTCCAATATCTTCTTGATTATCTCTTGATCTAGTGGTGATTCTGCATTCTTCCAGTGCTGAACAAATACAATCCTCAATGCTGTTAGTACATGCAATGTTAAACATACACTTTGCTTATCAATTTTTTCTGCTATTATACCTAGTAAGAAAAGTTCAGGTTTAAAATATACATGTTTTCCTAACATCTTTCCTAACCAAATGTATATTTTTGTCCATTTTTTTTGCTTTAACACAGGTCCACCACAAATGATAATTGGTGCCAGATTTTTGGTTTGCCTCATATATTTTTCTCTTCTTTTTAACCATATTCAAGCATATGTTTAATGTGTTCCATTTAAATAAATCTAATTATCTAATCTTTTAGATCTAATCAAAACATTTTATCCATTCAAGGTTTTCTCAAGATCAATTTTACTTAAGTATCTAAAACATTTTATTTATATAAACCATCCCAACTTTTTTATATTTCTCATGTCAAAAAACAGAACACAAAGGAAAAAAGAAAGAAAAAATACTATATTACTTGAGGGACTCACCCCTCTTAAACTAAAATTCACTTATATCCAAAATCTTTCTATTTCTTTAACCATATTCAAACAGATGTGTAATTTTCAAATATTCCCTTTGATAGATCCCATCATCTAATTTCTTGATTATCACTTTAGCCTTTTTTTTTGCCAGACATTTTTCCTGATCAATGTTTCTCTGAATCAAAGAGTCTTCCCATAGTCTTGTGGATGTTGTTGTAGGTACAAAAGACAAATCAGGTGAGGTGTTTTAATAGGAAGGTTTCGCCTCTTCTTATTCATTGAAAATTTTTTCCTTTCTTTCTCTCTTAAAATCTCTTAGTTCTCCTGGCAGCTCTGTAATCCATTTTGACAAATCTTTTTTCTTGTCCTCAGACTTATTTTGTGATCTTAAAGTATAAGTTATCTTTTCCATGCATTCATTTATATTTTCAAAGTTATTTTTAATTTCCTCATTGTTGTTTGAATTAGTTTTAACATAGCATATATCTCCTCCTGGAAAGTATTTGTTTTTTCTTGGTATATTCTTTCTGCAGATCTCTGGTTTATCATGATAGCCAAAAATCAGGGTTTTCCTTTCTCTGCAGACAGCTTTAAAGTCACAGTTGAATAAGCATTTGTAATCCAGAAAGATTAATTTTTCTTCTTCTAAAGTTTATAGTTCTTTCTTTGCAGGTAGCCCAAGATGTTTTCTTTTTGTCACAGCTGTTCTCTGTTATTAAGACATTGAAGGTCACTCCAAAACAAATGATCTTTTCCTGGGCTTTGCCAGTTCCTGTTTTTAAGCAATTACTATATTTTCATCCACCACTAGATGTCAGCACAAGTTTGTTATTCAGTTTTCAGTTTTCAAAATAAACTATAATTTTCTTCTATTTTCAGGATTCAAAAAAGAAATCTTAACACATTCCACCAATTTCAAACTTATTCATTTCATTTCAGTATATTTCTGCCCCCACTTAAGGATTTAATTTGCTGCTTCCATCCATAGGAGGGTGGGGCAAAGATCCCCCTCCTTCTCACTTTTGGATACTTTTTGCTTCTTGTTCCTCCCCCCCCCAGGAAATCAATTATCAACTAGAAGAGAGAAAATCACTGTTCTTACCCAGTTCCAAGCATGTTATTTACAGTTAACTTAAAAGAGTGCTTTTGGACTTCAGCTGCTTGTAGCTTGGGCTAGACTCTGAAGTTAAGTTAGCCTTTCTCCTGCTGGTTTCTGGAGGGCTTTTCTTGGACTAATCAGATCGACCTCCATCTCTCCACACTCAGCAGGACTTTCCTCCTTCTTTATTGCTTCTACAGGGCAACTTCAGGCCCATTTAGTGTCCCCTAGCAGGTAGGAGGAGCCTGGAAACCCCACAGAGCGTGTCCCCAGGTGGCGGATTGGGGGCCCCTACCCATTATGGCTTTTATACTGTAATGGCGGATTGGAGGGAATCAAATACCTCCCATGGACCAACAGGCCTGGTGAGTGGCAGCTGGCTCCCCAATATCAACTGAAGGTGGAGACCATATTGGTTGGAACGGATTCAGAAGAACAGCACACGGTGTGGTGGCAGCCACTTGAACAGCATGTGCACAGCGGTGTAGAAAGCAAAGGGAAGACTACTGCACTATGTATTTCCCAGGAAAATCATGTTAATGGCAGCAAAACCTAACAATGGCCCCGAGTACAGGTGCCCCTTAAATGGGGCAAGGTTGCTAAGAAGAAAAAGGTCTTCTGCAGTCACGACATAAGCCTAAGACTGAAAATCAGGCTTGTCAGATGCTATATTTTTTCTATCCTGCTCTAGGAAGTAGAGAGTTGGTCTCTGACAGAAGATCACCTGAAGAGACTAGAAGCATTTGAAATGTGGATTTACAGGCAGCTATTATGTATAAGCTGGGTTGACAAGATCAGAAATGAGGAGGTGATAAGCCGCCTGGGAAAGCCAAGGGAAATCATAAAAACAATTAAAAAAATGAAAGAATATTTTGGACATGTGATGTGACACCCAGAAAAATATGGCATACTCCATTTAATCCTCCAGGGAAAGATTGAAGGCAAACGAGGTCCAGGCAGGTCATGGCTTCAAAATCTAAGGGACTGGTTTGGACAAAACTCAGCAGCACTTTTTCATGCGGCTGCTGATAAAAACACGATCACCAACATGATTGCCATTGTCCGATAATGGATATGGCACAATAACAAGAAGAAGAAGCAGGTAGAAATCGGCCGTAGGGTGCGGAGCCCCTTGATCCCTTGGCTGCTGCTCTACTGTGCAAAACGGGAAGCCCTAAGAAACTCTTTTGTTTTTCTTAATGTTCTTCTCCATGATCTGTGACTATAAGTTTCCCCAAAATTAACTCTGCAGTTCCAAGCTATTTGCAGATGCTCTTTGTTGGGAATCTACTGTGTTTCTAACTCCTGCTATTGAATATTGCACAGATATCTTATCTAGAATGAATTTGAAAATATTCCTTTGATTACAGAACTCACTGGTGGGTAAGAAAGGAACAAGAGCCAAATTCTGTTACTTAAAGTTCAAAATAAATATCTCACAATCCTAACCCTAACCCTAACTTTCAGTTATCAACGAAAACATAAACATATTCATCACACTAAATTTTTAGGGTAAGCAGCAGAAATACTAAACCAAAGCAATTGGTTTACTATTTACTAAATACTAAACCCTGCGAGTCCCTTGGACTGCAAGGCGTTCAAACCGGTCAGTCCTAGAAGAGATCAACCCCGACTGCTCTTTAGAAGGCCAGATCCTGAAGTTGAAACTCAAGTACTTTGGCCACCTAATGAGAAGGAAGGATTTACTGGAGAAGAGCCTAATGCTGTGAAAGATTGAGGGCAATAGAAGAAGAGGACGACAGAGAATGAGATGGCTGGATGGAGTCACTGAAGCAGTAGGTGTGAATTTAAATGGACTCCAGAAGATGGTAGAGGACAAGAAGACCTGGAGGAACGTTGCCCATGGGGTCGCGATGGGTCGGACACGACTTCGCAATTAACAACAACAACAACAAAATACTAAACTAAAGCAATGATTCAAATGATGCTGTGGCTGCCTGTTCACAGTGCCTGGAGGCTGTAGGAGCCTGGATGGGAGACAACAGGCTTCAATGATAAGATTGGCTGTGGATGAGTGGAACCTAACTTCTGTTGCAAACGTTCATGTTCTCAATCAAAAATAAGGTATTACCTGCATTACATATATATTTATATCTCAAACCAATATACTGCTGATACCATAAACTTTCTTTATACATTTCTCCACTTACATATTAAAAAGTGTACCCCATTTTATTCAATGTTCAACATTAGCCATTTATAACATGTTTATTCTCACACATTTTATTTCCATCATATTCTCATTTTCCAAATTCAGCAAACATTCAGTTATTCTACTTTTGTGCAAAACTTGCCATTGTTTTATCTTATGTTTCCCTAAATCAACAAGCATACAATAAACACTCTTCCTTACACTCATGAATTCTCAATAATTTGCAGAATAGCAAAATTCTAAACGGAATGTCCAGTATAAATCTGCACTGCATTTCCTAAAATTTGCATATTGTAACCTGTCAAATTTATTTACAAAGCTTACTTCCAAATGTTGTCAGAGTAATTAAAGTTCCCACCATGACTATTATACTTTATGCTCGTTCCAAAGATGTCAGTTTTGTTTTGGAAAACATAACAGTATTCATGTATTTTCCTTGCATGGATGAACAAAAATATATACCAACATTGATATTGTTTTGAACAATTCCTTCAGTTATGTTAAACTTCTAAGCTTTCTACTGCCCTGTCAAGTTCATTGACTTGGTTTTCTAAAAAGAACGGGCTATTTTGAACACACAGTATCTGTTGTGTCCTGAGCCTGCAAAAGCAGGCTCGGGACATTGCTATGGTCCCGGGGTTGCTGCAAGCTGCCCGGGGCCAGACTGAGCAGCGCCAGCCTTGCGCGCATGGGTGAGGTGCGAAAGCACACCATTATCTGTAACTATTTTGCCCAGGGATCCGGACACAAGATAAGAGGCTTGCTTGTCTCTGAATAGTTGTTGGAGTGAGCAGAAGAGAAATAAAGAGGTGTTGGTTACAGAATGTGTGCTCTTCATTCACCATTAAACCAAGGACTTAACATTGGCGACGAAGGTGGGATGACTTGCAGGCTTAAAGAAGAAAGGCTGTAAGACTTACCCAAGGAGTCCTTGAGGAAGGGAAGACGGCATTAAACTCAGCGTCTGGCCTGCCAGTACAGCGTTGCTGGAGGTAAGCTTTACTGATAGACTCCTTCCCAGGCCTAGAAGTAAGGATGGCGAAGATAGGTCGTTTGTCAGAATTCGATGTTGCCCACCCAAGAGATGGGGGTCCTATGTTGGTAGAATAGAAAATTACTTTAGGGTGAACCAAGTCAGAGAAGATGGCTTGAAGGCTGCAACCCTGTTGTGTGTCTGTGGTCAGGACGCATTTGAAATTGCGAAAAATTTGGCGGCCCCTGCTCCTCTAGAGTATGTAACGTACACAGACTTAAAGAAGTTATTGAAAGAACATTTCCAGCCCAAGATGTCTGTCATTGCATGGAGACACACATTTGAACAGAGGGACCAGAGGGCAGGTGAATCAGCCAAGGAATTTATTGCAGCTTTGAGAAGAGCAGCCAAACCCTGCAAATTCAAAGATTTGGAAGAAAGGCTGAGAGACCATTTTTTTATGCGGTTTAAGGAACAGAAACTTACAACAGAGACTCTTTGCAAAAGAAGATATTTCATTCCAAGATGCTTTGAGAGAGGTGATGGCTGAGGAGGCAGCAGGAGGGGCGGTCAAGAATATGCGGCCCATCAGGAATAACCCAGAAGCAGTCTCCGTGCATCATGAGGGCGTCCAAGAAGGCTCGGAGGAAGATCCTGAAGAAGAGGTGGATTGTCTTTACCAGTCCACGGAAAGGAAGCAGAAGGAAGGCAAAGAGAAAGCTCCAGCTGCTTCCAAATGCTTCAGGTGTGGAGGTCGCCATAAGAGAGCCGAATACAGGTTCCGTTCAGCCATCTGCAGAGTGTGTGGCAGGCAAAGCCATATAGCATCTGTCTGTTTGGGTTGCCAGAAGGTACAATCTCGAGAAGAATTGTGTCTGAAAGGTATCAGGGTCCCCAGCCAAAACAGGGTGGGTTTCTGTGCATCGCGCAGAGGTATTTGCAGAACAGGCACACACAAACCCCTTAAAAAGAAGCTGTCACTTAAGGTAAGGTTGCAAGGGATTCCTTTAACCATGGAGCTGGACACTGGGTCCGCTCTTTCAATCAATTCCATTCATACATTTAGAAAGATTTGCAACAGCAGTGGGTTCCAGGCCAAACTTAGGCCATCCAACATAATCTTAACAGATTTTCAAAAATCCAAGGTGTGTGTAAAGGGGGAGGCCACCCTTACAATGCAGCACAAGGATCTTGAAGGTCCATTGGATGTGTTGGTTGTTGGGGGTGAACTAATAAGCCTTATAGGACTCAATTGGTTTGAGGCCTTGGGAATCCAAGTTACTGGGCTGCAATATTTGCAAACATTGAGCTTAGCAGAAGTCTGTGAGGAGTTTGCAGATGTGTTTAGTCCACAGCTTGGGTCCTACAAGGGACCTCCAGTTTCATTGAGGCTTGACCCTACCATCACACACAATAGGGTTAAAGCTAGGAGAGTACCTTTTGCACTAAAGGGTAAAATTGATGCTGAGCTGGATAAGTTGATACAGCAAGGCATTTTAGTGCCTGTAGATTCAAGTCCATGGGAAACCCCCATAGTCACACCTCTCAAGACTAATGGGGACATACGCATATGTGCAGACTACAAGTGCATACTAAACAAGGCACTGCAACAGCACGCGTACCTAGTACCAGTAGTCAGCCATATTTTGGCCTCCCTCAAAGGGGGGCGAGTTTTTGTAAAGCTCGATCTGGCAAAGGCATATCAACAGTTACCTGCTGCTGAAGCAGCTGCTGAAGCAGCTGCTGAAGCACAGACCATTGTAACACATAGGGGTGCATTCAAGGTCAAGAGACTGCAATTCGGGGTAAATGTAGCCTCTGGCATATTCCAAAGTGTCATGGAGAGTACACTTAGAGGTATCCCTGGAGTTTGCCCCTATTTTGATGATGTCCTCATTGCTGGAAAATCTACTCAGAATTTAGCAGAGAGATTAAGGGCTGTTTTGCTTCGTTTCCGAAGAGCAGGCCTAAAACTAAAAAAATGACAGGTGTAAGATAGGAGTCACTTCTACAGATTTCTTAGGATTCAGAATAGATGCCCAAGGTATTCACCCTGCTGAATCTAAATTGAAGGCTATACAGCAGGCTCCTAGGCCCAAGTCTAAAAGTGAACTGCAGGCTTTCTTAGGCCTCTTGAATTTTTACAATGCTTTTCTACCTCACAAAGCTGCTGTAGCAGAACCACTACATAGGCTTTTAGACAGCAGGCACCTTGGCAGTGGACAAAAGTCCACGAAAAGAGCTTCAATGAAGTCAAGGCCTTGCTAACGTCCAATGATGTTCTTGCACATTTCAATGAACAATTACCTGTCTGCATCATCTGCGATGCATCTCCTTATGGGGTGGGAGCCGTACTTAGCCACTTGAGGGCTGATGGAACTCAGGTTCCTGTGGCATATTATTCTAGGACTCTGTCTTCTGCTGAGTGTAATTACACTCAAATAGACAGGGAAGCATTGGCCATAGTGGCTGGCATTAAGAAATTTCATGATTTCTTATACGGCCGCCATTTCACGGTGTACACAGACCACAAGCCTCTGCTGGGGTTGTTTACCACTAACAAACAAACCCCTCATGTTATCTTCCCTAGAATGCTGAGGTGGTCCATTTTCCTGTCAGCTTATGATTATACTTTAGTTCACAAACCAGGTAAGGAAATGGGCCATGCTGATGGCCTAAACAGACTACCTTTGAAGCTGATAGAAGCAGACCCTGCTCCTGCCATCAATATTCTCTCCATTCAGGAGTTGCCTGAATCTCCCCTCAATGCCAGGGATGTGGCTGCAGAAACTGCCACAGATCACACTCTTACACGTGTATTATCATGGGTCTTGTCTAGGTGGCCTGACAGAAATCTAGGTACGGAGTTCCAAAGCTTCTGGCTAAAGAAGCACGAGTTGTCCACTTTTAAGGGTTGCCTGTTGTGGGGCAGCAGGGTAATTATCCCAGCCTCATTGAGGCCTAGAATCTTGGTCTCTCTGCATGAGGGACATCCTGGCATTGTCAGAATGAAAGCGCTTGTGTGCAGCCATCTCTGGTGGCCAGGGTTAGATAAGGATATAGAGGCTCAGGTGCATGGGTGTCAGTTGTGCCAGCAGTCACATCCAGAAATGCCTCAGGCCCCAGTTCATAGGTGGGAGGAAACTACATCACCATGGTCCGGAGTGCATATAGATTACGCTGGGCCCTTTCAGGAACAATTCTTCTTGGTTGTTGTTGATAGTCATTCAAAGTGGCTAGAGGTTATTCCTGTTTCCTCCACTACTACTGCCAGGACAATCCAGGTGTTGAGAGGCATTTTTGCAGCACACGGCTTTCCAGATGTTTTGGTTTCAGATAATGGTCCTCAATTCTTCTGAGTTCCAGGCTTTTCTTCAAGCCAACATGATCCATCAAGTGACTTCGGCTCCTTTCCACCCATCCACCAACGGTATGGCTGAGCGTATGGTGCGCATCACCAAGGTTGCCCTCAAGAAACTGACTTACGGTGACTGGCATCACAGGTTAGCAGACTTTCTTCTTGCACACCACATCACACCTTGTACATCCACTGGAAAGAGCCCAGCTGAACTCTGCTGGGGTTGCAGATTAATAACTAAACTTGACAGATTGCACCCTGATCGGGTGGCACCTTCAGTCTCACAGCCACGGGCACCTAGGTGTTTGCAAGTGGGCGCCCGGTTTGGACCCGGAACTATGGGCCCAGTCATCTTTGGATTCCAGCTGTGGTCTGCAAGTTCTTCGGACCTTTGTCTTACGAGGTGTCCTTGGGTGACGGCTGCATTCTCTGGCAGCACATAGATCAGCTGCGTACAAGACTGGACTCTTCCTCTTCCGCTCCTGCTTCTTCTCTGGGGGGGGAGGAGGGTTATAGTGTGCATGTTGAAGGTCACTGTCAGCAATCAAGAGCAGTTGAGGAGGATGGGGAAGGCCCTTCTCAAGGTTCCGCAAGTGTGCCCAAGGAATTCATGGGGACAAGGAACAATGCCCACATCATTACTTACTCCAGCCAGGAAGTCACACAGGGGGTACCCACACTACTCACACACACCATACAGCACTCCAGACAAGGAGACTAACTGGGAGTATCCCAACAAATCAAAGAATACAAGAGAACTGGCAGCAACCCAAGGGAGCTGGCCCAATTCCTCAACTGCTCCCAAAAGGAAGTCAATGGGAAAGGGAATAGACAGAGAGGTAAATCCTGATTCTGGCACCTCTGGTACTGAATGGGGGGCCACAAGGCATTGGGGCACTGCAGCTACCCCGGACAACCCTTCTGTTAGGCTTGGGAGTGAGGGACTGTGTTCCCAAGGAAGATCCATTGTGGACCTGGAGAATACCACAAGTCCACAAAATACTGAGTGAGAAAGTCCAGCCAGCCTAAACTCAGGCAGGTCAACAGGGTACGGGGAGGAGCAAAGTACTGATCTGCCAAGCCTGGTGGGCGAGCAAGCAGGCCAGGCAACAGAACCAAGGTCACCTGGGCAACTGGGGCAGCAAAGAGTGGGCACTCCAAACCCAATAATTGAGCAGGAAAGCCAAGAGTGTTCCCTGGGTCCGAGGAGGTCGCAATGGGTTAAATACCCACCCAAACACCTTAGGGAGTTTGTAAGGTGGCTGTCAAGTCATGGGGAAAACAAGGCAGTAATGCCATAAATGAATGGTGTAGTTATTGGTTTATTTTTGGAGTGTCAGGTACAATTATTCCCAAAACAATAGCATGGTATCACACAAGGGTATGATCCATGAGTAACATCAACATCCACAGTCCATGCATTTGATTGATGGAACCTTATACCACGTCCCATCAGAGAGGTCGCACATGTGTGCAGAGAAAGTTTCATCTGGGGGGAAGGGGTGTTGTGTCCTGAGCCTGCAAAAGGAGGCTCAGGACATTGCTACGGTCCCGGGGTTGCTGCAAGCTGCCCGGGGCCAGACTGAGTGGTGCTAGCCTTGCACGCATGCGCGAGGTGTGAAAGCACACCATTATCTGTAACCATTTTGCCCGGGGATCTGGACACAAGATAAGAGGCCTGCGCGTCTCTGAAGAGTTGTTGGAGTGAGCAGAAGAGAAATAAAGAGCTGTTGGTTACAGAATGCATGCTCTTCATTCGCCATTAAACCAAGGACTTAACAGTATCATTCTTCAGGTGTCTGTTACATTTGCTCAATCATATTTGCTTTCTTGTATTAAATATTCAGGATAATTTCCCATATTCAGAGTATTAAAACAATTAAGAAATATGAATTAATGTTATTTCAGATTTATCACTGAGTGATTCAATAGGACCAATTATCTCAACACTCATATTTCTTTTTAAGACAGAAATCTTTAAATTTTTCATCTCCAAAGCCTACAAAATGCAGTTTAAGCTTTTAGATCAAGCTCAGTCTGCTTTAGCCAAACAAATCTTTACCAGTTGTTTTAAGATACAATCTATCCAATAATACATACTTTTTGTTTCTAGAAGTATTCCAAGCAACTGGACTTGTTCTTTTCAGAACAAAAGGTATTCTGTGACAACCAAGAAAATACGGGTCATATATGAACAGATGTTGAAAGTTTGCATAGCTGTACTTTATCCTCAATGTATGTAGTTTAAAAATAATTTACTGAAATGGAGCAATCTGTTCTCTCTTATAAAACATGTCTCAAATGTGAAACTAACAGAGCATGGGAAAGAGATACAGTAATGATCAAAGAAGAGAAAAGAGGCAGGAACTGGTGAGATCTAACAAGGATTTTACCAATAAAGCAGCTTTCATTATGCATGGAAAAAAACAAGAAAGAAACAAGAAAAGTTTTCAAAAATGTAAACCATATAATCGGAAAAGATAAATGTAAATAACTGATTCATTGAAAGAGGAATTCCATAGTGAGTAGAAGCCAGAGAGATAGGATCAGATAATTGGAATGTAATGGGTAAAGGAAGTAAAATGAAATGAGGAGCAGTTAAGCTAGGTTATTGCTGAATATGACGCGTACCTTTTGATAGGGAGGGTAGAAAGAAATAGCAGGTGCAGCTTCTCAAATGATTAAATAGCACAATGGGAAACGATTACGTTTCACAGGCCTATCCTCAGGAGTTTTAAAGATGACATTTAAATTGCTATCCAGAAAGGATAACAGAAGTTCCTTCCTCCTGACACTTGGCGACTCATCAGGCTGGCTGCATCTCAAAATGATTTTTTTTAAAAAAAAAAAAATAAAAATGGTAACACTGCATATCTTTTTATATGCTGACATATTCTGACATTGTAATTTGTATAGCTGTATGGAATAGTAAGACACAATTCTTGGCTGATTGAAAGAGCAATCTTGCCCTCTTTTTTAGAGATAAATCCACACTGACTTCATCCTGATTTCTCTCTCCCTAGAAACAGAATGAGGAGAGAATGGGAGGATGGCCTACATTAACTTTTTACTCATGGAAAGAATAAATAAAATTAAAAGACTATCAAGTTTTCCTACTGAATACATTTAATAGCTCATAGGAAAGCTGAAGGTTCAAATAAAAATATTATCATATAACAAAGGCAATGCAATTGTGTTTTAAGCACATTGCTTATACATGAATCAAAGTTCTTTAGTAAAGTCAAATTAATTGTACTATCTAAAATAGAATTGCTTATCTGCGGGGTCCTTAGTGCTCTCTGAACTTGGTTGCTTTACCAAACTAGGTAACATCATCAGTGCTAGAGAGGAGTGAAGATTGCTATCATTTACTAGTGACTTGCCCTTTCTGTGTCAGTGGGAATGGTATTGATGGTTCCTTGATTAAGCTGTTTACTGTTTGTTTGAGCTGGTAGTTCCTTGATTGGGGTATTTTTTACTCCTTGATTGTTGATCTAGTGTTAATCTTGGTCTTGGTCTAGTGTTAATCTCATTTGGATGTTGATTGCTGGTGAGGAGGTGTTTTGTTTCCTTTTTGGCTTTTTAATTGTCTCTTTTGAATGTTATATAGATGTTGTTTATCTCTATGTGCCTGCTGATGGTTGATTTCTCGGAGTGCCAGGCTTCCAGGAATACTCTGGGTGTTTTTGAACTTGGCTTGGCTCACAGTTTCCCAATTGAAATTATATTAAGTCTGTCCATATGTTGCAAAATTAAAGAGTTTTCATCATGTCTTCTGACTGCTAGTTGGTGTTCATGGATGCATTCTGTCAGTCTTCTGCCTGTTTGTCCTATGTAGTGATTGTGGCAGTCATTACAATGTATGTTGTAGATGAGTCCTGTTTAGCCTTCTGGAGCTGCTAGGTCTTTTGGTTTGCTGAGGATGTTTTGGAAGGCTTTAGTTGGTTTGTCTGCTTTAGTGATGCCATGTTGTTATAATAGTCTGTTGGTGATTTCTGAGATGTTTTTGATGTATGGTAACAGTATTCTTTTTACAGCTTGTGTTGATTGGGCTATAGGGGGTTGAGTGATCAGGCACTTTCTGATAAAATTGTGTGGATATCCATTTTGTTGGAAGATGTTGGCTAGATGATCTGTTTTTCTGATATTCAAGATTGCTGCAGTGTGTTTATGCTCATTTAAATTGTGTTCTTACACATATTCTCTTATGAGAGGCTGGGTTGTTACTTTGGTAGTGGAGCACTTGGTTGGTGTGGGTAGTTTTATGATAGGCTTGTGTTTCTAATTTGCCATTTTGGTGTTTGATGATCAGGTGTTTTCTTCTTATTCCACACCCTGTTTCTTTCTTAAAATTAAAAGGAAACATTTATTGTAGACCTGCTCAGTGCAACAATCCAAATTAAGGCATCCTGGTTGTCCAGTTTCAACCTGAATACCTTTAAATGGAAGGTAACCCATTATCACCATGGAAATTATTCTGTTGTTTAATTCTTCATACAGTTACAATTTTCCCCTAATATTCATCTAGAAATTGTCTTCCTGTAACTTAGATTCATTTTTCCGTGTTCTGCAGTATATGATAGAGATAAAATTTTGACGTTTTTAGTATGAATTTCTTCAAGTGATTGAAAATGCTACCTTATCCTTCTTATCTTCTATTTAAACTGTCTTCATTTTAGTTTTCATACCAGTCTCCCTGATTGTATCCTCTTCATTTCAACATACGGGTGGGATTGTGTGTATTTGCTAATGCATATTTTGCTTAAAATGTGAGCACAGGAAGTTCAGAAAACAAGCAGAAACAATTATATTAGAAGACTGTAGTGGAGGTAAACTGAAAAAAATTAGATCTCATGGATTTTCAGGAAGATTCCTGATCACAGTTAAAGAGAAGGCTGAAGAGGATCTGGTTTCTTCCCAATCTGGAAAAAGACAATGGAGAATCAAGTAGCACAACTATAGTAGCCTTGTATCACAGAACTCTTAACCTGGACCCATGAACCTAGCCACTTGGAATACTGGCATTTATGAGACTAGGACAATGCCATAACCATCCTCTGACTGTTGAAGCCATATAAGAACAAAATATGCTTTGCTGTCAAGTAGGGAAAAATCATTTGACTCAGGACTTCAGTGTTGTAAATGATCACAGCTTTGTTATGTCTACTGTATTGCCTAATTAACTGACTGTTGATTTCCCTTCTGTTGCCTGTGGAAGGAAGTGTGTATGAGATTCAGACAGCCACTAAAATCTCTGGAGTTTTGCTGTCTGATGGATTTGCACTGCCTGGATAGTAGAACAAGCTTCTCTCTATATATATTTTACAACTCTAGCTTTTCATCACTCACAGCACATATTGGTTTCCTGGATATTGGAATATTACTGATTCTTATTCCTATTTTAAAAGGCGAATCTAGTGCTTTCAAAAGACCACTAGATCTGTGCACATAAGGAACTTGTTTTAAGACCTAACAAGCATTTTGGAAAATGACTGGTTAGGTTTTACTTGGATGGATGCCTCTGTAAAAGCCAAGTGTCCAGTCTCTCCTACAGCCAACACCGAATTGGCCATGGCAGGCAATTCCCCTGATCAGAGGAAAGGGAGCATATCTGTAGCAATTTAAAATAGTCCAAAAGAGCTGGCTAGTTCTGAACTTCTAATTGTACCATAAACCACATTGTTGGTGAATTATTATCCAAAGCAAAAATGTCTCAGAAGAAATGGAAAAATGTTATTAGAACAGGTGAAGACATTGTAAGCACTTCAAGAAGAACTACTACTTCATACAAATAGTTGATCTGACATTTATGTGCCATAATCTGTGATACTTTCAAAAATAAGCATGACTAACTTTAAATTTGTGGTCCCAGTTCTTTTCTGGTACAGTTATTTTCTCAATGAAAAAGTTTAGTACATAATTTTGTTGTTATTGTAGAAACTTATATTTATTTCTGTATTTTTGTTGTTGTTAAGAGCAGTGACAGTTATTACTGTTGTTATTTAAAGCAGGTAGCTATACACACACACACACACACATATATTCTATATCTATATCCTATATCTATATCCTATATCTATGTCTGTACCTGTCTATATATCATATATATATGAAATGGGAGCTGTGGTGGTGTAGTGGTTAGAATGCAGTATTTCAGGCTGCCTACCGCCAGGAGTTCAATCTGATTGACTCAAGGTTGACTCAGCCTTCCATCCTTTCAAGGTTGGTAAAATGAAGACCCAGATTATTGGAGGCAATATGCTATAAAACACTATGGAGTAGTATGTACAGTATTGCTATCCTTATTGATAGGCCCCAGGTTGTGCAAGTTGGAAATAAAGTTTCCAATTCCGTCTTCTTGAGTATAGGTTCTCCAAGAACTGTGTCCTGAGTCCACTACTGTTCACTTTGATGACCCTCGACTGCTGTGCCAAATATGCTATGAATCATATTGTGAAGTATGCAGATGACATAGCAGTGGTGGATCTTATCCGAGATGACAAGGAAGATGCTTATAGGGATGAGATGAAGGCTCTGGTGGACTGGTGCAATAAAAGTAACCTGGTTAAAAAATGTTGATAAAACAAAGGAGATCATTATAGATTTCAGAAAGAACCAGCATAGTAATACTCCACTCAGTATCAAGGATGCAACTGTAGAGGTGGTCAACAGTATTAACTATCTGGGGGTACAGATAACTAACAATCTAAACTGATCTCTCCACACATCATCCTTAGTGAAGCAAACAAACCAGCGTATGCATTTCCTGTGTCAGATGAGTAGAGCACATCTTTCTCCTTCTGTCCTGGCCACTTTTTACAGAGGCACAATTGAAAGCATTTTAACAAATTGCATCACTGTCTGGTTTGGTGGCAGCAGTGCCTCAGACAGAAAGTCCATACAGAAAATGGTAAGGACAGCCGAGAAGTTCATAGGAAGCTCGCTACTTGGTATTCAGGATGATGCTTATAAGCGCTATGTGCTTAGAGTTCAAAGCATTGTCAGGGACCCCACACACCCACTTTACAACCTGTTTCTGTTGCTCCCCTCTGGGAAAAGATTTCGAAGTATTTCTAGCAGGACTATCTGATTCTGTAGTAGCTTTGTTCCCTGTGCCATCCATCTGGTAAACTGGCAAGATTCATTTTTCTCGCCATGCACATGTATACATAACCCGAACTAGACTATTGTTTCACTGTGTCATATAATATATGTGAGTATATTCTGTATTTATTTATTTATTTTTGTCATATTTATGTTGTGTATATCAGAGGTGGTGACCCTTTGAGAGCAGAATGCAACAAAATTTCATTTTAATGTATGCCGATTAGTGTATATTTAAACTGACAATAAAGTTACCATACTTTCCGGTGTATAAGACGACTTTTGCAAGCTTTAAAATTGGCACCGAAGTCGGGGGTCGTCTTATATGCCGAGTCATCTTATACACTGGAAATAATGGTAGTTTCCGGCATATAAGATGACTTTCTAGGCATGCGACTCGGCACCGAAGACGGGGGTTGTCTTATACGCCGGGTCGCCTTATATGCCGGAATATACGGTAATATTCTATTCTATTCTATTCTATTCTATTCTATTCTATTCTATTCTATTCTATTCTATTCTATTCCAAATTACTTCCTTTCCCCATCCCAGAAGTTACTACAAAACTTAATTTTTTGGGGGGGGGAAGGAGGGGAAGTGGGCTAAGCAAAAACATCATTGCAACTCTCCCAATATAATTTGTGATGGAACCTTAATATCAAATTGTAATCTAATTATTATTACTTTCGTTGATAATAACAACTATATATATTTCTTAGATTTTCTAGGCACATATTTCCTTCTCTGGTAGGTGCACTTTCTGGGTACGTAAAAGCTTACCTACAAGATCTGTATATTATGCATTTATTAATATTGTAAAGTTAAAGAATGTAATCTAGCTGAATTTGAGCATTTATTATGTGGAAATTATATACTGTTTTGTTTAAAAATGTATGATAATATTAGGCAGGGTAATTTCTAAACTGACACCTGACTATTAACTATATAGATCCAATAGTTAAGATGCCAGGCTAGATACTGGGAGACCATGAATTCTAGTACAGCCTTGAGCATGAAAGCTGGCTGGTTGACTTTGGGCCAGTCATTCTCTCAATTCATCCAACCTCAAGGCTTATTATTGTGGGGAAAATAGAAAGAGGAAAAAGGTATAGCAATAGCACTTACACTTATATATCACTTTACAGCCCTTTCTACGTGGTTTAGAGAGTCAGTATATTTCCCCCAACAATCTGGGTCATCATTTTACCCACCTGGGAAGGATGGAAGGCTGAGTCAACCTTGAGCCTATCAGGACTGCTACCAGTCAGCAGTCAGCAGAGTTAGCCTGCAAGACTGCATTTTAACCGCCATGGCTCATGGCAGATTTTCCCCTACCTAATTGCTTTGATCTCACAAAGAAAAGGTACAGTCTAAATTCTGTATGTTTGCTGCCTTGAGTTATTTATAAAATAATAAAGGTAGAAAAAAATAAATATGCTGGTTTTTATTTCCCTCAAAGGAGCTATATACTCTAATTAACAACAGAATTTGTATCATATCTTTTCTTTGTGAGATGAAAGCAGTTTAGGGGAAAATCTACCAATAACCATATGAAATAAATTTTATTAGGAGAAAAATGATCGCTCATAATTACCCAATAGTTCTCTCTTCCACTGATTAAGATTAAGATGAAAGGGACTGATAAAAGCTTTTTTGGAAATTTTAGAGCAAAATAGGAATTGGGTTCAAGTATTCTTGCAAGCAAATTAATTTATAACTGAAGAAACAATTCTTTTTTAACTAAAAACTGCCTTGATTTTTTTGTAATAACCTGGGACAATATTTAACAATTTTTTAATCCTGTTAAATTTTAAGTACTATTTTTGGAAAAACCTTGATTGTGAATTCTCACTCAGATTTCAAATCTCTAGTACTGTCTTAAAACTTAAATGAGCAAACTACTTTGCTATGTGGGAAAAGTAAAGAGTTTCATTGCTATGTGAGAAAGAAATGTGTAGAGGACGTGTGTGTGTGTGTGCATGTAACAGAAAGACAGAGTCAGACAGACAGACAGACACATACAGAGATGGTTTCCACTGAATTCGGTGAATGTGCAATTATTTTGGCCAATCATTTTTTCTGAGGAACTTTTATCAATTAAAAAAAAAAACTATTTCATGCTGGAGGAACTTTATATTTAGACAGGGCAGTTCTTCTAAGCTGTTCCATTTTATTTTCTTATGATATAAGAGAAAATTTGTCAATTTTTTCAAGACCACAGAAAAGCAAACACTAATACATTCTAGATATTTGCCTTACAATTTCAATAATATTTTCCAACTGTAATAATGGCAGGTGCTAATGGGATGAAGTTCAAAGATCTGGATTTATGGTAAAGGTTTTATACTCACTGAGAATTTTACCAGTGTAAATCTTCCTTCTACAGTTATGACAATGGAAAGTTTTTGTTTTTCTAACCCTATACTATCATTAAGAATCTTAGCCTCACTACATATTTAATAGTCGTGAACCCATATTAAACTCTTTATTATATCTCTCCATCTTTCTCTTTTCTCTGATTTTCTGTCTATCTACAGCCTGACAATTCATAAGGAAAGACAAAATAGAAAGGAAATGTGGGCATAATTAAAATTTGAATAAGGAAAAGAACCTTCTGAAAGTTTCTGATCAATAGTAGAAAATAATATACTACATTACACTGACTTTCCTGTAACTATCTTTTAAAAAATAATTACTTTTCTTGGCTTTTATATCCATTCATAATCTAATTGCTGAATTTACTTATTTTCCAAGGAATTTAATGTGCATGAAAGATGCTTTGCTAAAATCCTGTTAGGCTTTGTTTTGCATGCAATCCTTGCAGATCAAATTGATTTTGGATTGAAATATTTTCATTCACTCTACAAAATATTACAGGGTGTGATTCTTGAAAATGCCATTTATCTGAGTTCCCCTTCTCCAACTCATTTAATAACTTGTCAGCATGATCACCCCAATTAATGATTTTGTGAATACCGGTAAAAATGACAATTATTAAAATAAGTGGAGGGCAATTTGAACTGCATATGGATTTCTGAACAGGCAGTGTTAGTCTGTGTATGGAACTTTACTTACTAGATGATTTTTGTCTGTGGGTTTATATCTTTGAGCCTTTCTTGATTCCTGATGACTGCCTGCACAGGTCCCAGCAGGTTTTTTTTTTTTTTGCATTATTTTCTTTCTAAGGCCAATAGAAAATGACCATCCCAAAGTCAACCAGCCGGTTTCATACCTAGGGCAGTATTGGAACACACAGCCTCCTAGTTTCTCACCTAGTGTCTTTAATTATCACACCAGTCTAGCTATCAGTAAAGAATTTAATGAACCGCAATTTGGGAACCCCATTTAAATTGAGATTAAGTTACTTCTTTATCCAATAGTAATGGATGATGTGCAAGCTGAAAGACTTTTCAAATCTAAATTTGTCCATTCTAATGTAGAAGAAGTCTGATAATTGCCTAACTTCAACTGTAGTTTAAAAAGAGGTTATTTTAAAACTGATTTTTATATAGTTGAATTTATATGATGATTTTTT
Organism: Crotalus tigris; assembly: GCF_016545835.1. Taxonomy (NCBI): domain Eukaryota; kingdom Metazoa; phylum Chordata; class Lepidosauria; order Squamata; family Viperidae; genus Crotalus; species Crotalus tigris. The sequence goes on along the minus strand of NW_024100113.1, from coordinate 1,379,665 downwards.
TTCTTAAATAAGAACATATGCATGGGGATTACATAAAGATTCTGTGTCTGGCATATTGGTAAATATAGAAAAAATATTAGAAGAAAGAAAAATAGGAAAACAATAAGCTTATAAAATAATACTTAGATAACATATTGATTAGCTGTCTTCAATGCTAATTTATATTCTAAATATATAAAATACTCTGTTGGAATTTACTTACAAAGTAAATTCAGTGACTCCAAGAAACAAAGCTCAAGTAGAGTAAACAATACAAAAAAGAATAAAAACCAAGGAATAGAACAGCAGGATAGAGAGAGATTAAAGATTTAAAAAAAGAAAAAATAGGGATTGGCTAGAGATATAACAAGAAGATTCAGTAAAGGCTGTCTGATATCTCTGAACTCAGGCAGTGTTAAGCTAAAAGTGCCTGAGAAGTCAGATCAAAGCTTTCTAAATTTTTGCTGTTGACTTCTCTTCTGGAAAGTTAACCATCCAGAGGTACAACAGATTCATCTTATCCTCGAGCCAATGTAATGCTAGCAGAAAATTGGTTTTCTACTGAAGCAGTGTTAATCTTGGTAAAAACTAAGCAAGTTTCTTTTAAGATAGCTTTCCAGGGAAAAGAATACAACCAAGGTATAGAAGGGCCAGATTTTCAGGTTAACCCCTGCTGCCCAGGACTAATTCAGTTCCTCCTAGTGCATTTCATGTCAATAACTTTTGAGTTGTAATCAGGCCTAAAACCTAAAGTAGCTTAAACTACATTGTTTTCAGAAACAGTACTTAGGAAAACTTTATAGCCAAATATTTTAGAGATTTCTGCACTGGCAGGCAGTTTTGGGCTTGTGTATTTCACTATCACATTGTTCCTGTTACTTGGCAAATTACAGGGGAAACTGATGATACTTGGAGCACAGATTGTGATTTGAAAGAGAAACAATTCCACTAGCACTAAAAAATGTGGAGGGTACCCAAATCTCTCATCACTATATCATCAACTATAGTGACTCTCCCCTCAAAGTTTTTAACCAGGTAAATAATAGAGACATTAAGAATGCATGGCATTTTACAAGTCTACAAATATATGCTTATCAGCATGGATGCATTTGGGCTTCCTATCCTATGGGCCAGTGTCATTCCAGAAATTACCAGCCAATTGTTGGCTGCCTTGTCAATTACTAATACTTGTGAATGTGAGGTGACTCCATTAAGAGTAAGTTAATTTCTCTACAGCTTCTACATTTAGTTAAATTTACATAACTAATTTTCTTCTTTTTTCTTTTTTAATACCATGTAATTTAATTAGTTCCTAAATTTATATTATGATGGTACTATGTCTAAGAATTAGCAGCTGTAAACTGAGTTTGCTAGACATACTAAACTATAATATGTTTTCTCTTTTTCTTTCCATCTACTGAATGAACCTGCCTTAATTTGCAAGAATCAGTTTTGACATATTTTCTGCAGTGAATTGTGATTCTGTCTTAACATACACAACAGTAACAAGTGGGTTACTGTGTTGTGCTAACAGACAAAACTATAGCAGATGTGGAAAATCAAGTGTTTCAGATCCTTAAACTATCTTTGCTTGCCCAAACATTTCAAAAGATTTTTCTGAATGGTTTCAAGTAACAAAAACATTAAGATTATAAATTATGTGCATAAAAATTGAATCTTCCAATATAAAAACACTTCACAGCCTTGCTTTTTCACCTCAAAGTGTTCTGCATATCTTTATATATGCAAAAGTAGTTTGCAAGAGATCTGATTATATCTTGGCTCAAAAATGTCCCCCACCCCTTTCTAAAATTTTCTAATTTATTGCTACAATAGGGTTTATATCAGTCATCAGAAAGAAAGCCATGTGGCCTTTTTCAAATCCCATTAAGATGACAAATGAGGTGGCAGTTAATAATAGCAAGTGCTGCAACTCTGTAAGAATTCTTGTAACTATTCAATAAATGTCTGGTTTAAACGTTATCTAATTAAACCATCAGTGATTACCAGTCATTAGACTACAACAGTAAGATATAACAGGGCTAGAATCATTAACCCTAAATACTAGTCACAAAACAGAGAGGCCTTGAAATGCTGCCCTTGATGAGAAATATTTATATGATAGCAATTAATTATAGCTTGCCTATTTCATATATATGCAGGAAGTTTTTCAGACAGATGTCTGATTGATTACACCTTGACATTTTTAACTGCTATACTGCAGTTTTACTTTTTACAATCCCTTTTGCCTTGCAGCCCCCCCAACTAGGGGCATTAAGCAGGCTCAAGTCGCAAATGTGAAACATTACAAATCCAAATTTCTTTTTCTGACAAAGAGTTAAAGAATTAAATTGGGAAACTAAGATGGCCGAATGAGCTCGAAATGGCCATCTTAGTCTCCCAATTTAATTCTTTAACTCTTTGTCAGAAAAAGAAATTTGGATATATATATTTGTTTTCTGAGGTTTTCGCAGGTGTTTGTATGTAGGTCTTTGGTTATTCGGGTTTTCTCCCATGTCAAATTGGAAGTGTCTTGGTTACATTTCGACGAAGTCCCATTTGTCATCTTCAGGCTGGTGTTTTCGGCTTTGTGCTTCTAGGAGCAATTGCAGCCTGAAGATGACGAATGGGACTTCGTCGAAACATCGCCAAGACACTTCCAATTTGACGCAGGAGAAAACCCAAATAACCAAAGACCTACATATATATATATATATATATATATATATATATATATATATATATATATATTTATGTTAACAATTACACTAAAAATATGATCCCTGGGTATATCCATATTTAAAACCAAACAAATAAATGTGAGCACCAGGGAGTGCTAAAAATTTAATAAAATTTAGTAAAATGTCAATAAAATTACAATAAAACCAATAAAATACCTAGCTTTCGTCAGCAACTGCTGACATCATCAGGGCTCAAAATGCCGGTCAGTAGGAGAGTCCTCTTTATAGATTGGCCAGAGTCTGCACCCGGCTCCTAGATCTTGTCCTTGGCCTGATGGAATATATATTTGTTTTCTGAGGTTTTTGCGGGTGTTTGTATGTTTGTCTTTGGTTATTCGGGTTTTCTCCCACATAAAATTGGAAGCCCATAATCATCCAAGCAGTAAATTAATAGCTGTCCAGTTGCAATAAATGTTGAAGTATCTAGATATTTCATTTCAACTAGAAAGGGTCTTTCCTATCATCCAGAATGTTCTTAATATTTTAGTAGAGCTCTTGTATCTTATGATACATGATAGCTTTCAATGCAACTACAAATACGATGAAGAAAAAATTATTAATGCCTTCATTAATAGAATGGCTTCATTTTAAGTTCAAAGACATGATGATGCACTTTGGAATGTGTCATTCTAATCAGCAGCAAGTATTTGGAAAAGCAAATTTTTAATCATTTTACTGCTACAGTATTGTAAAACTGAAGGCTGACAGTCCAAACTTGGAGTGACCTCTACAGTAAATGTTTGGTTTATATTAAAATTTGCATAGAAGTGATATGATGTCATGAAGTATAAGTTCCTAATGCACTTACATTTTTCTTCTTCCTGATAAGAGAATGGCACCTAACTCTTGAGAATTGAAGAATTATATTTCTAAGCTATTGTCTGACTATAGACTAATTTCAAGTGTCAGGATATATATCAACCTCTTTCTGTTGGATATTTCAGAACTTGAATTGAGATTCAAAAGCTGATTTATGGGAAAAAGTATCAAATTAAGACCATGTAATGACAATAGATGCAGATTGCTTCTTTAACTCTTTTGATTATATTTTTTTAAAAAACTCCTCACTTTAAGGATCCTTAAAATCTGTCAATACCTACAGACTGTCTAGTACTATGCCAAGCTACTATTAAGAAAGGGAACCAGAGATTTCAATACTTGGAGAAAACCTCATTACATATGCTGATCTTTTTAAGGATCTTGGCTGTGTTTTAATTTTAGCATGTAAATATCAACCTTTTATTTAACAGCAAAATGACAATCCCATGCACAGCAGTACAAGAATTATTCTGATTTGTCTCATTCTGAACTTGTTTAATATGTTTTATAATAGAGCACTGTAGGATACACACACACATACATATGAAATTAAGCATAATCATAACTTAAAAAGCTTATACATATACTACACTTAATAGCACAAGAAATACCATGTTTTTCATACCATACTTTTTGTTATGCCATTTGCTTTCAATCACAGGTCCTACACAGAGGGAGAAATTGTGATGTTCTGATTATTCCTTCATTCTTCACTTTTATTCATTAGCTCTGTTTTAAAAGGCTACAATCTGCAAAACACCAATTTATGAATTTGTGTGATTTAGTGAATTGGCAAAAAATTATGCAGGACATCAATAACTGCATAAATGAAGTTGCATCATTTAGCTTCAAAAATTACAACAAGCAATATAAACAGATGTTTATACTACATTCAATCTAGATGATAGTGCTTTGGGGGATGGAACTTGCTGATTTAAGTAACTTTACTTGGTTAATAATGAGTGAATTGTATTTGATACAATAACCATTCTGAAAAGGCAGATTTTTTTCTCATGGCAGACAGCAAGAGCAAAGATTCATGAAGGAAAAAGAAAAATGTCTCTGCTAAAATTTAATCTGTTACATAAGGTTTTAGGTATGCTTACCTTTTAACTTTAAAACTGTATCACTGATTGATCTGCAGCAATAAACATTTGTGACTAAACACTTTAAGGCTGTTTATATGGAGATACTTCTAAGAATGCAAAATATTGTGCAGTATATAATACTAACTGATTAACAAAATGCTATGCTCCTTAGGAACTCCAAGAGGTAGATCAGGAAAGTAGCAAAATCCTACAGTGTATTACAGTATACGTAACCAAGCAAAGCCCAGTTTTGCTTCCCATTTTGATGGACCAAACTTTTATGTTCATAAGTACTACACAACTTATAGGTCAAATTAAGAAATTAAACACTAAGTTCTATAACTATTTTGCACAATGAAATATGAACCTTGTAGAAAAAATAATCAGACAAATATGAGCAGTAAACAAAACCAAACCTGAGATTTTTCAAGATTTGGAGTGGATACATGAATAACAGGATTTATATTATTAGTAATGAACTGATATAGTAAACTCACAGACAGCTATGGACAGCTATTTTAGTATTTCAGAAATTCTTAACACTGTTGACAAACAACAGTATTTTAGTTGCTTGATACTTTTTGCCTCATGTTTTGTCTATTAAAGACGTTATTCTTATTTAATGTTTAACAATATTTCTCAATAATGCTGCCTTCCCCGCGTTATGTACTGTCTGTGCTGTAAAGCTGCGATTGGAAAAAAGCAGAATTCCGCGTCCCATTCTAATATCTTCTCTTCTTCAGCTTGGATGATCTCAACCTTGGAGAGATCGGCGAATCCTGTATCTTTCTCGCTTGCTCTGTGGTATCCTCGGCCTTCATCTTCAGACTTCCCTCTAATTTAGAATCGCAGGCTGTCTCCTTTCCTAGGGCGGCTCTGTCTCCGTTTCGTATGGCGACATGGATCTCCGACGTCGTCCAAAAGAATAAAATGGACGGGAAAATAATTCCATCGAGCAGATCGAAATACTTTGCTTGCAGTTCCAGCAACTGCCTCAAGATGGGACTTTTTCATCAAGACACGGTCAGCGTGTTAACAGTAGTAGCCAAAAGGCCGGGCTGAGGAGCCAGGGAGATCCCCCCTCCCCTTCTTTCAGCATCATATATTGCGAACTAAAGCAAACGAAAACCGCTGCGGAGAAAGGAAGTACCTTATTTCCGGAGATAAATTAAGTAAGAAAGATTGAAATACACAAGAGATCCTTGCGACAGTTTCTCATTTCCAACAACAGGGAGCGCATTCCTTCAACCTTTCGGGTAAAGCTCACCCCACGCAGCTGAACAGTTAGCGCTCCTTAGGGTGGGATCCTTCTTAACAAAGTCCACTCTCCCCAACTCGGAGACCACCCCAGGGAGAGACGCGACGGCCACTTCAAACATCCACCTGCAAACTTTGATGGACAACTAACCCGCAGCGCACCAGCAGCGCCGTTCTTTGGTTTAGACTCTTCCGACTTCCCCCAGAATGACCACCTACCAGCTGAACGAAGCTCATTAAGACGCGGCGGGCGCAGAGCGGGATTTCGATCGCAACTCGCGCCGTTTTTCGCCCGACCTATTGATACGAGTCCTAGCGTGCACACCTGACTCTGGGGAGTCTCCCTCCTCCCTCCCCCCTGCGGTTCCTTGCTTCTTTTGAATGGCTCGTCTCCATTCAAGAGAAACCGCAGTTAACACCCCAAGTCCGTATTAGCCCCATCTGTTCCTCGCTGCCTCCGCTCCTCCCGCCGAGTTCCCTAATTAGCTTTTTCTGCCTTGGAAATCAAACCTGATGGAAACACTTATTTTTCTGACCGTTGGCGGTGTCAGAGCGGAATAAGGAAAACGAGAGAGAGGAGAAGCAACGGGTGCTTTGCAGGAAAGCTTTGCAGGAGAGGAGGCAAACGGCGCAGGAAGAAGTGGTGGTGGTGGTGGGGATACGAAAAAGCTGCCGTGGTTTTACCAAACCATAGTCAACGTGGGGGGAAAAGATGAGGATAGTGTTTTAATACATTATGAGTTGTTTCCTTCCCCTCTCTCGTTTTTCAAAGGCTGCGGCATTTCAGAAGTGTTCAGAACATTCAGGGTGGCAATTGTCCTAATTTGGGATTGGAGGGTGTCTGTGAATGTGCGTTGCGGAAGGGGGGGGGGAAACAGAGAAAGCTTCCTATACTTTTTTTTTCCCCCTCAGCCACGGTTAGGCTGAATGGTCTGATAAACGGGGATTAGGACGGGACTTTCAAGACAGACCAATAGCTGCTGCCTGTGGGAGTATTTGTTATTCACATGGAAGAGACTCGGGAAGCGCTGCCTGGCTTTCAGCACCAAGAACAGCGACAAGTGAGCTCCCTTCTGTCCCCGCTTCGGAAGCAGGCAACGAGCGTGAAAATGGAGCGCCAAGGAAGCCCCCGCAGGGCCCGTCTGCAGCCCGGGTGAGTGAGCGGAGCTGCGTGGGGTCAGTTCCCCCCTCCTTCCCCCAGGCCTCCCGGAAAAGCCGCAACTTGAAAGCGCAAGCATCAAGTTGACTCGATTTAGACTTTACTGACTGGCGAGGCGCTGGGGGAGCGAGGCAGACAGCCAAGGTTTCCTCCTTGGTGCTCGGCAGATTCGCAAAGAAGGAGCAGGGCCGAAACCTAAGTCCGAGAGTCTCTCGCGGCCGAGAACTTTGGAAGGTTTAGGATGAAGCTGTGGAGAACTAGGTGTGCGCAGAAAGCGGGGGTCGGTCTGCAGATCCCCCGGATCTTTGCAGCAAATCTGGGATCACCCTGCCTCGTCCGATGCTCCATCGAGGGAGGAGGCACTCACTCGCCGTGCGGAGGGTGGTGGTGGTGGAGAATGTGTGGAGAGGGGCGGGGAGTAGATCTGAGAGGGAGGCTCGTGGACTGAAATTACCTAATCCCCTGTTATCCGGGCGGCGGCGTTGGCGTCTATTAATTCCATCACTGACCTCCGCTGCTACCGGCAGGATGGAGCTGTGTCTAATGCAGATCGAAAGGGGGGATGTGAAGAGGTATAATGTGTGTGTATATATGTGTGCTTGCATAAAAATGCGTATGATCCCTTCTGGTTTGGCTGGGGTGGGAATGCGGCGGGGGAAAAAATAAGGGGAGGGCGACCCGGGAGGGGCAGAACAAGCGGGAAGGCAAGTTTCTCTCTTAGTTAATAATACCTTGGCCGCCAGGACGATCGGAATACCTTGTGTGTGCGCCGGACTTCGTACAGCTTTGTGGAAGAGATTCAAAACCCGGAGACTCTTGAGGAAAAAGACATTGGGCTTTGCCAACAGGCAGTGATCAAACAGGCATCTTGTGTTAAGGGGGAGGCAGGACTGAAATTCAAACATCCCAATTTATTCAAAGGAAGGAGGGGGGGTATTTCTCCTGTGCTTATTTATGGTTTTCCACCGCACTATTACTACCTTTTGATTTTTCTATGGTTCTGTGCATTGGAAATGTTCTGCTTGGGTTTTTCCTTGATCGGAGACGACCTATCCGTTGAGCTTAGTCTGGAGTAATATTTACATCTTTCCCCGGACGCGAATTTCCACACGGTTTGCCCCAAACTTCCCTGGGGTTTGGGAAATCCGCCCAGTACAGTTCTTCAGGATTTAAATGTAAGCAGCTCCCCCTACAACATGTGAGAGGAGAGAGAAACGGGGATAGGTTTGCTCCCTAAAGATTTGTTCCAGCGATTAGAAGGGGGGGGGGAACAGCAGGAGGAAATATTCTTAGGATTGGCATCTGGTGTCTCTCGGCATCAATTATAAAGTTGGATATTTGGTGGGTATTTTAATGTCAAATTGTGGAAAACATGACTGGAGCTCCCTGAGGACTACTGCACCAACTGAGTCCTGGGGCTGGTGTTTTAGAGGAGTGGGAAGTGAAGACATCCTCCTGAGGTTTCTTTCACTTGTAAATAAAGAATCAAGCTATTTATAGAAGAAACTCAGAGGTGTCTGCTAAAGGATTCTCAACCTTTGTGGAGATGTCTAATGTGTCTGTATATTTGCTGCAAATATTTTGAAGTAGATAAATGGATCACACTCAACACATACACATATACACCAACCACATCAATTAATTAAGAGCAATTATATATTTTAGAAGCATGCAGAGTGAATCAAATAATCAAGAGCAATTATATATTTGAGGAGCATGCAGGATGAATCAAGACTGATATATTTGTCTTTACAAAGAAGTTCCTCATTCTTTTTTTTTTTGCAGAGGGTGGGGAGATGTTGAAGTTTTAAAATTGTTACTACATGCTTATGTAAAGATTAATGTGAATAAAAATAACATATGGTTCTTGATTTAAGAAGAAAAAACTGTGTCCCTTGTGTATAAACAAAGATACAATTACTCTTGCACACTAAACACTTAAAAATTAATAGCATGCTATGAAATATCCTGTGGATTTTTTTTTGTTGTTGCAAAAATGGACCAAATTTTGTAATTGCAATCTGACCATTCACATGCTGTGTATCTCAATGGCAGAAAAATAATGAAAAAGCACTGCCAACAGTTCAGTAACAAAATGCCCAAGCTATATTTGTACTTACAATCTTTCAATTAGTGTTGTAGTGCCTTAGGAATAGAAGGAAGACAGGTTAAAAAATTGACAACAGAGGGCTCTCTTCAGAGCAAATTTACTATCAAGGTAATAGCAGATTTTTATGCACTTGAATAGATCACAGTAGTGAAAGTATGCTTGCAGCCTGAATATTTTGGCTTCCCATACCTTAAGCAGAGGGAGTCTGAAGCATGTCCCACAAAATGCAGTAGTATGTACTTGCTGTTGGATGAACTTAGGTGATGGGCAGAAGGATTACCTAGAGTGAAAAAGGATTCAATTTGAGAATTAAAATGCTTTAATACCATATTTTAATACAGATGAAGGATACCTAGGTGCCAAGAATGAAAGGCTGACAAGTGGCTTCACATTACTATAAGTCTTATAGAAAGTGGAAATGGCAGTTTTTGTACAATGAAAGAAAATGTTTCAAAAGTTGGCAGAGCAAAGGAAGATTAGTTTGGGTAAAACTGTCAGCCAATAACCGAAGCTGACAGTGACTTGGCAGCAGAAGGCCAGCAATGTTAACTTTGGGACAAATGGGTCTTTTTTCTGTTCCTGAGAATATCAGAAGGCCTAGCCTTGGAAATTAGATTTTCTGATATATTTTTTTGTATTGAATATCTTTAGTTTTCTCAAAAGGATATTCTTGTCAGCATGAGGGAAGCCCTCTTACAAGCTTAGACAGGTTTTTAGCTTTTCTGAGCAGAGTATTTTAGGTCACTGCAGCAGCAGTCTGTTGTCTATGCTAAGAGTCCTCCAGGCTGTTTTGCAAAGTCTGCTTGGATTTCATAAAGACATCAAGAATGTGAAGCTATAATGCCAAGCAAACTATATTTGAAGGATCAATTAAGCATGGAAAAGAACTTTGGCGTTCTCCTTTTACTCCTGTGTTCCTAATCTAATTTGGAATTCTTTTAACTCTTACCTAAAACACATAAAATCTATATTTTATGTAATCTGGCATGTAAATATGATGGTATTTTCAGTTGTGGGCCAAGTCAATATTTGTAAAATAATACGTTCAGTAATTTTAGCATGTGTGTTTAAGACACACATGAGAGTTGAATATGCTTCACCTGAACTGAATGGGCAACTTCTCATCTTTGAGATGCTGCTGTATTATAAATCCAGCACCCAGTCAGTACAGCCAATGATACAGGAAGCTAGTATTTGTTCTACAATCGTTAGTTTTTAATCGTACTATATTGGAGCTGCAAATATCCAGACAGTCACTAGATGGTAGCAAAGAGATACATGAAATCTAAATCTGTCCAGATTTTTCCAGATGTAGATGCTTTATCTTGGTATATATTATTTATTTATCAAACTCTTACATTATTCAGCTCACCTAAGTGACTCTGGGTGGTTTGCAAACATATTAACCTATTATTTTAAAACATAATAACATTCCATACTAGAATTCTGTAAGGTAAATAAATTTACTACCCATATCATGCAAAAATTAAGGGTAACATTTTACCTCAAGTGACTCAGAAAACAAATGGTTGATCTGAAATTTGCATCCAGGTTCATATTCTTAGCCATTCCATATCCTCAATTTTTCATTACGGTATTAACTTTTATAAGGAAATATGTAGATATAGTTACAATATCTAGATTGCAAAAACTGAGCAACTAGTAAGTGGCAACTACTGTATGTGCTTACTTCATCTTACGTCATTTGGATTTTTGCATCTCAAATTTGGCAGCCCTGATATAAATAATTCATTCAGTAATTAATAATAGGATGTGTAAATAATTACATACAAGAATTAAGTAAAGCTGTTCTTCTCCTAGCTGCACTCCCTAATGAAAGAACTACTGTTCAGGTAAAGATTTGGAGCTTCATGAAAGCAATAAATAAGTAATTGCTTATGGTGACCGTGAGGCAGGTGAGGTTGCTACTGGACACCACCAACCTCTTGAGATGCAGGAAGCTCTTTTGACATTACAAAGAAATTGAACAACCATCCAGCCTTACAAAGAAGTAGAACAAACAGTTTTATGAAGTGGTGAAATACAGACTTATGTGAAGCTAAAGCTGAAAAGTAGTTCTCTTCTTGAAAGTTAGGTGAGAAATGATTGTTTGCAGTTGTGTTTTGGAAAGAACTCTGGGAAAAGAGTTTTAAAATTGCCAAGTTTTGTTCCTGGAATCATATTTGTTTATCAACCTGTATAGCAGTCTTTTCTGTTGTTGGGAGAATGTGACTTGACCCTTGACTTTACTCAAACTAGGACCCTTGGATAAATATTACCACCAGAATGATTTTAAGTGAACCTCTTGCTCTACTATTGCCTATTTGATTCATTCCCAAACTAACTAGTTGGAACCTAGGCTTGACTGAAATGTCATGGTGCAATGTGTTGTGGGAATCAGATTTACAGATTTCTTCTCAAAGCAGAAAAAGCAGTATGAGAAAAAAGTTTCCTCTAATGATCATTGTTAATGAAATGCTCCAGTTGTTCTCAATTCCAGTACTATTTGATTCTACCTATGGCTGGATAGGTCATGGCTCATATTGGTGTATGTAGTAGTAAGTAGAAGTATGAAAATATATTTACTTTCAATTAAATAGAATTTGGTAGCAACTCAAAAGAAATGTATTATTATCAAACAAGCTTTTCCAGTTTACAGTCCATTTTATCGTATTAATCTTGATGCAGAAATATATGAAAAAAGATGATTGAAGTGAGAATATAGGTCCTCTTTTTAAAAATTGAGAATGGCTACAGCATTTGAAATTTTTTATTCTGTTGTATTAAAGATAACAGTGATTAACAGAATTATGGTCAAGGCTTTTTCAGCTGTATCTATAGGAAGTGGATAAGGGCTGTTTTTATCTAACATCTAGGGGACACCCTCCATAGCTGGGACGCATGAAAATGAAAAGAAAAAGATATGACACTGAACTCTGATAATATAAAAGTTTTCTGGGGAGAAAGTATCTATGGGAGAGCTGACAGTTTGCCACTATTAGAAGAGACAACTCTTACAGGTATGGTATGATCCAAAGAATAATTAACATAGTTTTGAGAACCACATGTCCATAAAAATTCAAGCTGGAAAGATTAATACAATGAGCAAAGATTTGGAGCAATTCTTTGTTAAACCTGTTTATATCATTTAGGACTTTGTAGGAAGTGTAAAAGGGAAAGCAACAATAAACATGACTATATTATGCATATTCATCCAATAAAACTGAATGGTGAAAGAAGGGGAGAGAAAAAGAAGTGCTTTCTTATGTAGCATACTGTTGAATTCAGTCACACAATGAATGAAAGCCACCAGCCTGACCCATTTTTAAAATGATTGAAAATATTAATGTAGGAAATGCATTTTGATGCCCATTATTAACCCCAATAATTAAGGAAGCAGAACTTATGCTTGCAGATCTTGAGAGACAATTTCAAATACAGAACTCTTTTTTAGTAGGGTGTCCTCCATGTCTAAGCATGGGACAACAATTTGTGGAACAACTTTTAGCACATAGAATCATAGATCTAGAAGGAACCCCAGAGGTCTTCTAGTCTAACCCCTGCTGATGGCAAGACCCTTATAGCATCCCAGTCATAGGGTTGTCCAGTCATGAAAACCTCCAGTGATGGACCACCATCAATTTCTGGAAGCAATGAATTGTTCTATCAAAAAATGTATCCTTAGTTCTAGGTTGGATCTCTCTTTAACAAGCTTACACCCATTGCTTCTTGTCCTGTCCTCTAGTGCTTTGGAGAATAAGTCAATTCCCTCTTCACTATGACAGCCCCACAAATACTGGAAGACAGTTATCATGTTCCCCCTAATCCCTATCTTTGATAGGCTAGATGTACCTAACTCTCTCAACCATTTATCATATGGTTTAACCTCCAGATCTTTTGCACATAGGATTGCATATTTGTATATTCTCTGAGTCCTGATGGTGCAGTGGTTAGAATGGAGTATTGCACGCTACCTCTGCCCACAGCTAGGAGTTTGATCAGGCTCAAGGTTGACTCAGCTTTCCATCCTTCTGAGGTCGGTAAAATAAAGACTGTGATTGTTGGGGGCAAAATGCTGATTTTGTAAACCACTTAGAGCAGGAGTCCCCAGCCCCCATGCTGCGGCCCACTATCAGGCCACAGCTTGTTCACAACTGGGCCATGTAAGTGATGAGCAAGTGCACACATGCAAAGTTCCACTTGCACGAGCAGTGGGCAAGCACACACATTAGAAATTCCAATCACACAAGTGGTAGGCTTTTTGAGTGGAGCTTCACCTGTGAGCACAAGTGCCCTCCACTCTCAAGCATCCTCTGCTCGTGCATGGAGCTCAATTCGAGTGAGTGGAGGGCTCACGCACCAACCACTTGCAGCAATAGATCTGTGTACAGGCGTGTGCTTGCCACACACACACACACACACACACACACACACACAGACACACACACCACATCGTGCTGTGCTGCCAAGGTGGAAAGAGACCACTGGCTTAGAGAGTGCTGTAAAGCTCTTTGGGGCAGTATATAAGTCTAAGTGTTACTGCTATTGCTACTGCTTTGTATATTCTTAAAAAAATGGATTGACTGCTTGATTCAATACCAAACAATTTGTTCACCTATAGAATCTTGAACAACTTGGGTCAGGCTAAAAGAATGGCTGTATTTATACAACATGATTAATTTGTCATTGAGTTTACTCATTTTTTAAGTTTATATCAAATCTTGAACTACAAATATAATGATTAGGCTGGGTTTTCACAACATGCTAAGCCAGAAAAAGCAAAACAAGGTGAAAACTAATCAAGCTTAGCCATGTCACCTAACTGCAACTGATGGAAATATAATTGACACAGCTTTGAGCACTGTGTGAATGCAACCATTTCCTCCTTTTAATTTAAAATAAAACATTAACACAGCCAGTCATATGGATCTGTTGCATAGTATATAGCCTGACATTTATAAGAGAGCTAGTAAAATATAACAACAAAACTAAAACATAAATAAGCTAGTTAATATCGATAATTACAAATTCATAAAGGTTATATTTTGTTTAGAAAAGAATTAGGATCCTCACTTGCACTCTTGCTACCATTGCTACTAATTCTGATTAGTATTCTTTCCTTTCCATATATACAAAGAAATTTAAAAATTTCACTGGATATACAGTACTGTCAGGTGCAAGAAATTAGGAACTAGGAGAGAGTTCAAAATGAGTTTATTTATTGTTATTTATTTGTTATACAAATGAATCTGATCTACTAACAGTCATGGCCAATTGGTGCCAGATAAAACTCAACGGATTTCAATGAGAGTTGGATGTAGGTCTCTTATGGGGGCATGGTGACTAAAAACTTACATTTGACCCCACCCCAAGGCTTAGTTGGATCATCTCCAACATATACTGTTGAAATATCCTTCCAAGTATGTAATTTGTTCAGCAAAACGTAGTCATAATGCTCCATGTTTGATGGGATCTAATAGAGGACTACTTTGGGCTTCTTCACTAATACAATTGTTTACTCAATAAACATTCAGCAAAAATATATACATTTATTATTTCTAGAATTATTTTTGCACTTTCAGGTGTATTTTATAATGACTGTGCCTATGTGAATGAACAGACATTCTACTGCTGGATAAAAAAACAAAATTAATTTAGCTGCAAACACTATAGACCGTTCCTTCCAATTCACTCTTTTATTCACATCTATGAGATTTCAGGATCCCTACTGGGAATACAAATTTCAGGAATCAGGTCTCAAATGTTCACAAAAAGTAATTAACTGAATAAATGTATAGTGCCCTAATGTGTATTGAAGTGTCATTCTTCATCAACATAAGGTTTTTTAAAAAATACACCATAAACAGGGCAGTTTCCTTGTTCATTTAGCTTGCCTTTATAGTAGCTGCCTCCATGGACTTTTGCATTTTTGATTTAGACCAGGATAGGAACCTATTCCCATTCCCACTTATACCCGATTCCTGAGAATTTAAGTATAGATTCTGGAACCTACAAAACTTATTATCACTTGGTAATGTTTCATCTGACAAAAGTGGGAAATACTGAAAGTACGAGGTTCAATGGTATTAGTATTTGTTTTAAATTAAATCCAATCTATTTTTAATCATGTTAAAATTCACTTAAGTTAGATTTAATTACATTTAGTTTTCAGCCTGGATCTGCCCTTTTTTTCTTCCCTGCTCCACTTTTTGAAATATGTCTTTCATCATGCAGTCAAGAATTGTACTTAGCTTGAACAACAACAGTAATAAGGCAACTGCAATTAACATTTATGATAGTGTGCTTTTTATTTAAGTGGGACATGCATATTACTGTCACACCATATTTTCAATAACAGGTAGTCCTTGACTCATGCCTGAAATGGAGTCTGCCCATTACAGAGGCTGCCAAATGAATGCTGCAGCTATTAAATGAATCCATTGTTTGTTATGGGATATTTTTACCCAAAAGTGGAAGTAAATGCCAGTTTTCGGCAAAAAATTGTAAATTGTGATCCTGTGACCAAGGTGCCTAGCAAACAGCCATAAACGTAGGCTGGTGACTGAGCCCCCAAAATTCAGTCATGTGACTGCAGTGGGGCAGCAATTGGAACTTCAGAACTGGGTTGCAAGTATCTTCTGGGGTGTCCATCAGAACTTCAAAGGGTTACTAATGTCAAAGACTACCTGTAATTGTGATAGAAAAATAAGATAGAAAAATATATTTTGCATGAATCTTGGCTTAACTAGGACTTCTATAATCCAAGCTTTTCTTTTTTCCCCCTAATTATTATTATTATAAAATTTGGTTCTTTGCTCCTTTCCTTTCTTATTAAATCCTTATGATGGGATAAATCTTGGGTTTGAGTCTTTTATTATACTTTTATTGAGCCTTTATATTTTATAACCGAAACTAAAGATATTAACTCTTTTCATCTTGAAATATTTTAAAGTAAGAATATATTTGAAGCAGATTAAATAAAACATTTATATTTAATTTAAAAACATGCTTCCATTGGCATTTTCCATTTTTAAAAGAAATACTGTTGGAACATTCAGATTTTAATGTACAAATGATCAGCTTTTTTATCTATCAAAAACATTACCAATTTTACATTCTATTGAGAATCAAAATGTATTACTGAACCGTGTGGCCCGAATGGGCTTGACATTTCTTTAAAATGTAATTGAAAATAATGTACGTGGAGTGGCTGGGAATTACTATTTTCTTTCCATTTTCATTTAGCACCAGGGATGTGCTAAATCACTTTGCAGAATAAAGACATGAAGAGCTGGAGAAGAACTTTGAAGCATTAAAACTGCTTTGGGCTAAGGGTATGTTCTTTCAGATACCAAAATTCCTATGAAATATATTAATTTCATGACCTTCTTTGGTCTGAATGTCAATACTTAATTATGACAGATATATGGAATTCTGGACTATTTTGATACAAATCTTTCAATTCACCTGAAAGGGAGATTTTGCTCTATTTACAATATTGAAAACTAAAAGTATAAGAAGCATCTTCTAGGCAAAAGCCAAAACCAAATCATGTCACTGGCACATTGTGAAGCTTAACTTAACAAAGTAAAGTGCAATATTTTTCATGTTGTATAGTTCCTACTTTTGAAAACCTACAGCAAAATGAATTAGGTTAGCTCATTGTGCATGCTAGAAAGCTGAAATTGTCTCTGCAGTATCTAGAGTCCAAACAGGTATAGCATGTGAAAAATTCCTACCTGAAATTCAGCTGGGTAAACTATACACATGATTTATCATGATGTATGAATCTAGAAGTTCATAAATCACATAAGGTAAACAATTTTTTAAGGTTCAAGAGTTATATCAGGACTTAGAGTAGTTGCTGGAGAGTCAAACTTTGAAAAATAGTGAGTAAGCAGAATAACATCTACATTTGATTTCATTTAATTTGGTCACAGTGAGTCGTAACACTTAAATGACTTTGGCTGATCGCAAAAAAGCAAAGCAGTATCTGGTTAGTGCTAGGATAGGACACTACTAGAAAATGTCAGAGCTATATATTGGGAAGTTAAAAAAAAATCTAGGAAGATCACAGTGACAAACATTTTTATATGTTGCCAAGAAAAAAATGGGCATGATCATGAAGTCACCAAAACCAAACCACTTGAAATTTTTACTTTTAATACATGTTTAAACTTAACGAACATTAGATAGGTATACTATTGGAAGGCTGCAGAATACTATTAGGTAAATGATGACATCTCTGGAAGTGATGTGACTGAATATTTTGTTCTACTTTTTTGGCATTTTCAAGGAGTTTAAGCACTGGTATGAGAGCTGAAGGCTTTTGGGAGGTTAACTGTTTCAATCTCTATCCTTAATTTGGGAGGAGTAATAAATAATTTATAACTGAAATGTGGCAGCACAATCTCAGGATACTGGGGCTTCATAATTATGCTGTATGCCCTATGTTATCTGTTGGATTGGGTGAGGTGCATGCTGGTTATCAATCCATCCATGTTTATTGATTTATTTATATGCCACCATTCCATGGTCTCCAGACCATTTGCCAGATTAAACATTTTATATTGAAATGATATACATATACAACATTCCCTTAAAGTCTATCATCCCAAACAGCCACCCATCTTATCAGTTATTGCAGATCCTCTGAAACAGAAACATTTTGACCATACAGCAGAAAGTTGATAAGTAACCCAAAAGGGCCACTATAGTGAATGGCCTATAAGTTTATGATCTTTGTGCATGTTTCTTCAGGTCAAACCTGCATGAAGGAAGTACAATCTGACTCTGTGTATCCCTGCTTGCATAAACAATGTTCCTGAATGAAACATGAATGCATGTGATGCAGTCTTACATTAATGACAAAGCATTTACTTTCTAGGTAGCAAATCTTAGTTTTTATTATTTGAATTTTTAATACCAGAAACAAACCTGAAAAGTGTAACTATAGTGGATGTGTTGCAGATGATACTTATCCTTTTTATGGTAATTATAATTTATTCCATTATTCTGGGTTTTCATGACACATAATTAACTACACTGACTGGCTTTGCACAAAACACTGAATTAAAATGTGGTTGGTTAGTTTTTAATCCATTGTGTCAGGTTAGCACAGCTTACATAGCATTGGGCTAGAGGGATCAATGATATTTTTCAGTGTCAAGCACCTGGCATTCAGATAAATGTAGAAATGCATTTTTAAGATAAATTATCTGTGGCATTTGGGCATGGCTGGAACTGGGCATGCATGTGACTAGCCATCCCTTAGAGTATTTAAAAAAGATGGTTTGAGGAAATTATCAAGCCAGATAAAAGGGTGCAAAAGTTTGCTTTTCTCCAGTTTTCTAATGGTATTACGATACTCTGTTGTAACAGTGTTGAATTCCATTCAAAATCAGTGCAAACGGAAACATGAGTCAAATGCAGGCTTCAGAGGAAGTCAGGCAAGTCAAAGGAAATTCAGAAATTCAGCATTCAATTTTCACTTTCCTATGATAAAACATGGGATTTGATTGATTATGTGCCATCAGGTTGGTGTCAACTCCTAGCAACCACATACATAGACCTTCATTAGGGAGATCTTTGCCTAATCTTCAGGGCTTCCAAGAGTGCACCCATTAAGTTCATGCACCTTTCTGCTGATCACCCTCTTCTCATTCTTTCCTCCTTTCTCAGCATTACAAATGTATGAAAATGAGGCTTTCATATAATGTGCTCAAAATATGAAACTTTGAGCCTGCTCATTTGGACATTGAATGAGAACTCTGATTTCATTGGTTATAGGATCCATTTGCTTGTTTTCATAGCTATCCATGTTATTTTCAAGAGTTCATTCTTTCTATCTTGCTTCAAAATACAATTTTATCTTCCATAGAATACCATAGGAAAAAAAAACATTGCTTACCCAAGGTGATATTGGTAGGCATAGACACATTACATTTTCCAAGGCATTTTTTGCTAATTGTCTGTAGTATATTTCCTAACAGCTGGTTCCTTTACTGCTGTTATTTAATCATAAAACATAAAAAATACCAAGTTTTAGGAAATCATCTTGTGAAATACTTTTGTATTCATCTGAGTACAATTAGTATAAACAAAATTCCCAACAATCCTCTCGCCAAAATGAACCAAATTGTTTGCATGGAGCTAGCGCTGCAATGCATTATTTAGAGTCCATTAATATAAAGTACACTGGCGCTGACACTGGCGACTTCTGTAAAAAGTAATGAGGTTGTAATAAGAATAATGATGAATCCCATTAGCCTCCTTTCCTTCTTCGTATTTGCATTGTCAGTGTGGAGTTACATGCTGAGCATAAACCTGTTAACAGATAAGTTTGGGAAAATATAGTTATCCCTGCACATTTTTAATTGTGTTCAGTTGCTAGTATCATCACAGTATACTTAGGACTGGAATCTTTGTTCTGTATTTGTTGATTATCAGTCCTTGTTTCCTTGTAACAAATATTTCAACTTCCCCTTTTATACTATAATGTTTGATTTTCTAATTTAATAGGTAAATAGATTAACCATCACATCAAATGGCAAACTAATCTGATTTTTTTCTTGCCTTAGTCCTGTTCTCTCCCCCAATCCTATTATTACTGATTCAAGTACTTACAAATAACTAAAAGCACATCTGCACTTACCCATAACTTCAGCTTGAAAACTCCTAGCTCACAATTATTTACTGATATATCTGTATGATGTAATCCTCTTCAGGTTTGGGGATTCAGTGTGGAAGTTGTGTTTTCTATATTTTCCTGGAAAAACTTTGCTATCTTCATGACAACTGGGATCCCCCGACCTCTTTCTGGTAGATTTCAGTTACTTTGGGCAAACTGTCTCTAATCATTGCCTTCTTACCTCGATGATCATTTTAGTTGAATTGTTAGACTGGTAGCAAGAGAGGAGCACCAATACCACTATCACTAGAGAAAGCTTTCTTATACATGTGACTTTGTTGGATTTCTACATCTTCTTCTCCTGGTCAGTTTCCTCCCTTGTTTCTCTCAACTCTGTCTTTTCCTAAAAATGAGCAGTTGAGATTGGAATGCCATATTATTATACTTCAGGAATGATCAATTGAAGACAAGGGCAATCTAGTCAGCTTCTTCCAGTTTTGTGATTCTATGTATTAGTCAATAGACGCAATAGTGTTTTTAATATCTACTGAATCTAAACAATGTCTTTGAAAGAGCATCATAACAATATTATATGTTTCTATAATATTCTTCCTTATAAACATAAACATGCAATTAGTCCTAAAAATGCAGAGACATTTTTAAAGTTGTATGCGATTACTGGTTAAAACTTTTGTTTTAAAAATAAGTGTCCTGTAATTTGAAAGTATAGGTGAATTAATTCAGATTTATAATAAAAGGGATCAGGGTTGGTTATGAAAACAACAACAAAAAATAAATAACAATAAAACAATATGGAAAGGAGATATTTGGATTTGTAACCTAATAAGTCAATATTTTTTCATTTGTCTAAATTTACTGATAACAATGAAAACAAATATTTATGAAATTATTTCTCTGTTAATTGCAGGAGCACATATGATTGCATTTGTATTGCTATAATATTTAATATTAATCAATAGAGCAAAAGTGATGTGAATGAGCCAGTGAATATAATGAAAGCTTTTACTTATTGCATGACATAAAGAATATAACAGTAATTCAGTGTAATGTAATTTTCATAACATTGTAGTATGACATATTAAAAATACTCAGCCATTCATTTGTTTCTCTTCCAGCCAGGTTTTAACTATCAACAAGAATAAACTGCACCACATCTCTCTCCTCTTTGGCAGTAGAGATGATCCTATGGTTTGATGTATGAACTTCAAAAGTATATGTACTATTCTGCTTGTGGGATTTCTTTTTTGTTTTCACTTATAAGCATAAGAAACATTTATAAAGTGTGAAAATATAACAAAATTTCATAAGAAAAATAAAGCACTACATATACATGCATCATAAGGTTAATCATCTACATTGTCAAAGTGAAATGCAATTCATTGTTTTTAATAATGACTTACAATGGTCTGATGTTATCTCTAATTCTGTTGATAAAAATGACACTACATTGAGTGATACAGTCTACAAACAAAACCTTTGCTCTAATGGTAATCCTTAGATTCTGAATATAGTGTGATTACAACCAGTGTTTCAATTATTCAAATGTATGGGTCATGCCTGCCTACCATCTAAATGCTGAATGAGTTATTGGGGCAAATGTATTATTAGATAACCCATGGCCATCATTACTGGGTAGAGTAAAATAGCCACGTCATTTCTGGCTAGGTACTCTGTGTTATTTTCAGCAAGAATCTGAAGATGCAAGAAGCTTTATATCTGATATTTCCATGGCTAGTGGTTTCAGCTCACTGTAAGAAAAAATAGAGTAAGATACACACTTAAATGACAGAGCTGTCTTTTAAATCTCCACTTGTTTTCACAGATTATTTAATATATAGCAAATTATATTTACATATCCAGCAATCATCCCTTTCATTTAACTATGCTATTAGCAAGGCTGACTGGTGGGGTTTAGATACTTAACAGCCCTGATTGGTTTGTAGTTTGAGAGGGGTAATTCCGGCCGAGTAGCCAAAGGAATACAGTAACCAGTGTAGAAATGTTTTCACTTAGTGAAAACACTTCCAATACTCAGACTGCTTTGCAGGAAAATCCTTCTCACTTTGACAGGCTTTTGAATAAATAAATCTTTTGCAGGGTCTTCTTAATTTGCATTTGGAGAAAGCATATTTCAAGTTCCAATCCTATGCACAAGTGCTTGTGAATGAAAATGAATAAGGTTGTATCAACAGCTGTCAGAAATTGTAGTTGACTAAAGGCACTTCCACACAGCTATATGCTTTGGCTCTCTTATCTTCTGAAGTAGTTTCATGGCACTCCAGAGCTCCACCTGGCTATGCTGCAAAGCAGTGCTCTCTCCAACTACCTGCCTGAAGATGCAAAACATGGCAAACAGATCTTGTTCTTCTAAACGATATTTATTTAAGGAAGGCAGAGTTACAAATTCCCTAGCCCCTGAATATTCAGAGGAGCAAACTCATCCTTTGGTATGACTGGGGGGGGGGGGAGAATGTTGATAAGGCATAGCAACAAACAATAGGCTGAAAGAAAAGCCCACTTTGCCACACCCAAAGAAAAACGGCAAAATTTTCTTTTCAACATTTCTTTTAGATTGCAAATTTAATTAACCATGGACCAACATGACTTTCTACCCCCCTGCAATATAATGGAAATCCAGAATTGATACTAATCTCAAATTGGTATAGTCCCCCCCTGTGTGAAAGGGACCTTTCGCAATCAAGACAATTTTCAGAAAAGCAGGGTTTTGTAAGAGATGTTATAAATAAAGCAGCAGCTGGTATAATTATTTATTTATCATATTTGTATTGCTACCCGTCTCACATAGTGACTCTTGGGGGCATACATAATAAAATAAAATACACAAAAACCAATAAAACCACAATTTAAATTAAAAATAAACACTAAGTAAAAAAGAAAATGGCAGCCAGCATACAGAGAATATATAGTTGATAATAATCACAAAATAGGATCCAGTCTACCTACCATGGGATCCCCAGGCTCATTGACAAAAGCATGTTTTGAGGGCCTTCTGGAAGGCTAACGGGGTTAGGGCTAGACTCACCTCAGGAGGACTGATGTTCCACAGGGGGGGGGCTACATCAGAAAAAGGTTTTCTTTTAAGGACCTGGCAGTTAAAACTTTCTAGCTTTTGGGACTTGCAACATATTTCTCTTCAAGCACAAGCCACATGTCCAGAAGAACCCCCAAGTTAAGCACTGGTTCAGTTTGGGGTGATACAAATATGGGCCAAATTTGGTAAATCCCCAGATAGAGAAGGCTCCAAAACCCAAAGCTACTGAGTCTTACCAGTGTTTAGTTTAAGCCTCTTGTTCCCCATCCAGACCAGCTTCCAGGCACTGAGAAAGGACATCAAGAGCATCACTTAACTCACCAGCAATGGAGATATACAACTGGGTGTTATCAGCATACTGAGGATACCTCACATCTCATCCAGAAGCTTCATGTACATATTAAACAGGAATGGAGAAATTACCAAACCTGTGGCTATAGCAGGTGCTGAGAATGAGACTTCTCATTCCAAATCAACACTGAATAGACTAGCCTTGGAGAAAGGAAGAAAGCCAAAACAACACCATGCCATCCACTTCCAATTTCCAAAGTTCAGCCAGAAGGATACCATAGTCGATGTCCAGAGGTTAAGTAGACTCAAACATTACACTCATCTCTCTGCCATAAGAGATCATCCAATAGTACAACCAATACCATTTCTGACCCATACTTGGGTATCAATCCAGACTGAAAGACAAATAAGCTACAGTGTCCTCTGTAGCTTCTGGGCAACCAACATCTCTATAACTTTCCTTACAAAAGTAAGATTGGGCACTGGATGAAAGTTGTCCCATATAATGGGGGGGGTCTATCAATGGCTTCTTGAGGAGAGGTGATCTATTGGCTCTTTAAGCAGCAAAGGGGCAAACCCCTTCCCTCAAGGATGAATTCAACATTGCTAGAACCTACCCACATCTCACTTCCCGGGCAGGGTTAGTCAGCTAGAAAGGGACCTAAAGAGCAGATGGCTAAGCTCACAGTCATCAGAGTCTTGTCCACTTCTCAAATCCAGCAAAGTCAAACTACTCGCAGTTAAACAGGACAAGATTGCATCTCAGAAGGCCTGTACAAACAGCAGCACTCAAGATGTCTCTTATCCTATTTCATCTCACTCAGTTCTTCTGTAGAGCATGGAAAATGCTGGGATCCAAGTCAAGGGAAAGGTCATAATGACCTAAAACTCTCCCCCCATTCCAACTGATGACCAGGCTTCAGCTGTATTGTGCAGCAGTCCATCAGGAATAACCCCCAATTCCTTCTGGAACCCATCCAGGTCCATCAGTTACCAGAGATAGACTGATCAAATAAGTCCTGCCTCTCTGTAGTGAGGGGCAGTGCCAGAGAATGTCATGGCCACCAGGAAGTGATCTGACCATGATAGGGGTATCAAAGGAAACTTCCCCACTTTCGGATCACATTTGCACTGCTCTGACAGGAAGACCAGATCAGGTGTATATAGGCTGTCCTGTGTACGGCCTTAGATAATCTAGGATAGGCCAATGGCTGTCATGGTAGCCATGAAGTCCTATGACACATCAAACCCCACTCCCAAGGAAGGGAGATTAAGTCCCCTAGGAGCACTGCTACACCTGATATAAAGTCAAGGAGCTCAAGCAGGAAAGTTGCTAGGCAGCAGAGAAGATGGTACAGTAGCAACTATCACAACTGATTCGTAGAGCCCAATTTAAGCAATAGAGTCCCACATCTGGCAACTTGGAAACCCAGTTGGGCACATTTCTGAGTGGCAACCCACCTCCCTCCACTGTAAAGCATGCTAGCTCAGCCCTCTTTCCTCATCACAGGTGAGAGGCCTTAATTAATTAATTAATTAATTACATATGTAGTAGTAACAATTTATATTTGGGTTCACTTTGTTAAATCATCAAGTAAAATCATCAAGAGCATTATTTAATTTTAGTTCAAAGTGAACCTAGTTTTTATTATTTTAAACCCTACTTTATGACATAAATATGTTAAGCCATAACTATGGTTTATAAATAATAAGAACTTGGTTCACATTAAATAGACAGAAGTGGTTCATTTAAAAACATGATTTAAAAAAGCATGGCTTGGTGGAGGTATCCTGAAGCTAAATGCCTTTCAGATTGTGGATTTCAATTCTCATCTATGATCTGTCTGCCTGGAGAATCTTGGGAGTTGAAGTCCAAATGCTCAGTCACATTGAGGAAGCTTCTGTAGGGTTTTCCCCATAGTTGAGTTAGTAGATGATGATATTATTGTGAAAACTGCTGTCCTAATTGCTGATTTCTCTCTTGACTATACTTAAATCTGACTCACTCCTAATTTTGAATGTGCAGCTCATAATATGTAATTGGTTGATTCCTGACTTTGCTGTTCTCCCTCTTCTGTATGTCATTAGCCACTGAAAAGGATATCTGTCCATCATGGCATGTCAAAAGAAATGTGGGTTTAACTGTAGGTCTTCTGGTCATTTTTAGGCTCCCTCCTATGGTCATCCTCCTATACCCATTCATTTATAACTTGAGGTGAATAAAGTCTTGTTTTATTCAGAGCAGCCATGTCAAACACAAGGCCCGGGGGCCAGATGCGGCCCGCGAAGTGGTTTCATATGGCCCACGAAGCCATCCTGGAAACAGTGAGGGAACGGCCCCCGCTGCCTTGGCCCTGGCTGTGTTTCTTGCCTATTTTTCTCCCTCCCTCATCTCAAATATTTTCCCATGACTCTGTACTTAGGAAGGAAGAAAGGAAAGAAGGAAAGGAGAGGGAGGGTCTGAGGGAAGTCCTGCCTTAGTTCGGTCCTGTTGCCCTTTTACCATCCCCTTGCCCCCTCCTCCTGGCCTATCCAGGAGTCTCCCATCCTATTGCTAAGGAAGCTTTGGATACCAAGCCGGGTCTCCTCCCATGGAGAGGGAATGGGCCTCCCTCTGACTTTGCCCTCATACCCATCATGAGCAACCTGGCTAAGGAGAGCAAGCACAGCAGCAGCAGCCTTGAGGAGGAGGTAAGTGCAGCTGGGCACCCCCTTGGGGAAGTGGAGCTGGGCTTGGTGCCGTGGGTGCTCAAGGGCCAGGCTGGGCATTTGACCTCTGCTGCCCAGGGCTCTGGGCAGCCCACACCACCATCCAGCCCCCCCACATGGCCTGAGAGGAACGGTGAGGCTCCTCCAGTGGACCATGCCTTGGCACTTGCCCGGGGCCTTACCCCCTTCTGCCAGAGACCCTCAGATTTGTCCCACTCCTGCCCAGGCCCCCACAGGCCCCCTTGATGCAAACGATATAGAGCTGGACATACCCACCCAATAGGCCACACCTATTCCACACCCACCCAGTAGGCCGCATCCACCCTGACCACACCCACCCGGCCGCCTGAGGGCAATTGCAATGCTGATGTGGCCCTCAATGAAATTGAGTTTGACACCCCTGATTTAGAGTATATTAGACTCATGACAGGATATGAATTACAAGCTACATTTTTCCTTATTTCTCTTTCTTTATATGGACAATAAATGCTGATTTCAGGAGGGAATGGGAGGGATTGACTCCTCATTGCAGTATTTTGGTATTTCAGCCTCTTACACCATGTTAATCTTACACCATTTACAGTTTCACTATCTCAGCCTTGCAGACAAACTGTCATGGATCATAGAATTAAAACATTTTAGAGCAGTGTTTCTCAACTTTTAAGACATATAGATGTCAACTCCTTTTCTGGCTGGGAGTTGAAGTCTACACATTTTACAGTTGCCAAGTTTCAGAAACACTGATTTAGAGTGTTGCTGGTTGAACAATATTCTATCAGTATTCTATGGTGAATCTTAGATCACTAGCACCGTGCTTTTTTAGTGTGACAAAAGCAGATTGGCAGCTCAGGACACTCATTAGGGACCAGAAAGAAAAGCTCTTGGCTAACGCATTAGGATAGTGCAAAAAGGGTCACGCTTCCAGTGTGATGCTCTGTTTTCATGATTTGTGGGCACCTATGTGGGCACTCATGCTGATGTCTGTAATTTCTAAGGCCGATTTTAGACTGCACATCTCTAATTTGCACAGCAAATGGAATGTTTGGGAAAAGAAAGATGGATCACGACCTCTGCATAATACATCCATCCTTCTTTCAGAACTCTGAAAAAGAACTTGCTTTCCTGAGGCCCTTCATGGGCCAGGTTTTTTTTTTCTTTCAGCTAATTCACTAAAAAGCTTTAAAGAAAAACTCATTTTTCTGTTTCAACCTCCATTTTGAAGTTATTGTTCTAGTTGTAGCCCAGGGAGAGGAAATGTTATTTCAACTATTAGCAATGACAGTCTGGTAATCTGACATCTTCAGATTTCAGTTGACATTTAAATATATAGTACATAAAATTCTGTTTCCAAAGAGTTCTGAAGCCTACATATAACGTGTTCAAAGTAATGTGCAAAACCAGTTTAATATTAGTTGATACAATTTATTACAATGATGACTTAGATGTTTTATTAAAAAACTAATAGGATAATTTATATATTACTAAAACTTGTGTCTATTTATTTGTAACCTTCAACTGGGTGAAACTAGAATGTATAGGACAACAATTATTGAAACAAAGTAACTCAAATGAACTAATTTATAGAATTCTGGGATACAGAACTCCTGAAGGAATGAAATTAGAAAATCTGTGGCTGATTCAGCACCATCACCCCTTCTGATTACATTTCCCAGAAACCTGTAGATTGCAAGGCACAAGAGAAGATGGTGAATTGTGTATCCTTGCCTTCTTTCCTGCCTACCTCTTGTCCTGGAACTCAATCAGCTGGTGGCAGGGTCTAAAATTGAGTAGCCATTGATTGCTTTGGAACTGAGGCTGAAATTTGAAATCTCTTAATGGTAAAGGCTAGTGAAGGAAGGATAAAAGAGTGGTATTGATGCTTGGTGGTAAGATAGGGTTTAGGAATGGAAGTAGGGTTGCAATTTTCCTTATGGTGCATGGCTCCTTTTGTTCCTCCTTCTCTCAGAAAAATGGCAGGCACTTCCACCAAGGAGGAGGAGGAGGTGACTTCACTGGGGCCCTCCTGAGGATTGTAAGAAGACAAGAAACAGCACAATCCTATATTATGTGGAAAGAAGAATAAAACAAGTTACAAATTGTTTAGTATTAAATAAATGGCCAGTGATTCTTAACTATTTGATTATTAACTGGGTCACATTCTGCTTTTATAATTATACAACTGTAGATTGATGCTCTTTATCTCAAATGCAAGTACTTTAAGAATCTGAATGTAGTGCAGTAAGACAAAATCTACATTACTGTATTGCATCATATTTTTGATGCACCAAGGAGGTTACTTTGTTGGGTTTGAATACTTTTTAAATTAGCAAAAGGAACTTGGTGTTTCCTATAAGATGACATTCTTTAAATTAATATAAATTGAAATAGAAAGGTGAATGATACATATTTCATGCATTCTTGTTCTCTAAATACAGTCACTTTCTTCTTTGATACAGACAATTCTGTTTCACACCACCTCTATTTCATTTTCAAGTACATATTTTGGCCTGAAATCCCAGTGAGATATTTTTACCATATCACATGATACTTCAGTCAAAAACATTTGCACAGACTTTGGATTGCTCATCCTTTTTATCA
Organism: Crotalus tigris; assembly: GCF_016545835.1. Lineage (NCBI taxonomy): Eukaryota > Metazoa > Chordata > Lepidosauria > Squamata > Viperidae > Crotalus > Crotalus tigris. The sequence goes on along the minus strand of NW_024100113.1, from coordinate 1,351,211 downwards.
TTATTTTGTAGGTAAATGCAATATTAAAATTTAACAGATGCCATATTAGAGTCCCGGTCAAGAATTAGTAAAAGCTGGCAATTGAATTACATAGTTGGGGAATATGGGGCATGAAATCTGTAGAGTTAAGCATCACGTTGATGGTACACTGGACAGATGGCCTGAATTCACACATGGTGCTAAGCCGTAAGTTATGGGGCTACTATAATGGGTCAGTGAATTATTTATTTAAAATTTAATATGAAACTATGTACAATTTTTGGCTTAATTATTGCTTCTCCGGTTTACCATGAATTCAAAAATTCGTTTACGAAAAACAAGAAAAGCTTATTTCTTATTTGTTCTTATGCCCTGCCAAATGTTCTGTCTAATCTATAAAAGTGTAAATATAACCAAACCAGAACACAGAGCAATAAAACATGGTTGTTTTGTTATTTGTAAGACTGACTTTGACTTGTTTCTAGCTGGTTCTGCAAATCACAATTGGACAAGGTCCAATTTAGCCTGATGTGTGAATGTAATCATTAATGTCAGAGAAAATGAGGGTAAAATTTCAGAAATAAGCTGATATAAAGAAGTAGTACAAATTGCAACATCTACCTTAAGGTAAATTAACTAAACATTCTTTCTTTCTCTAATACTTCAGGAGAATTTCAGTTACAAGATACTATCCAAGGATTTGAATTGGTGGCCTTTTCCTGACTCTGGGAACGCTTACTCTAAGATTACTCTGTAGTCATCGAAAAAACTTGAAAAGTGAGCAAACCACTTGGCATACTTAACTGAAATGGATTCTTTATGTCAGAAACTACTTAAAGACATTTATTAAAAATATCAGCCAACAGCTCATCTTTTCTATCTACTACAAGGTCCTATATTCCGAATCGCTGGGTACTGATGATAGCCTTCAGAAGAGGCAGTTTCAAAATATTCACTACTTCCTGTAGCAAGGAGAAAATCTGGATCTTGGATTGCAATACCATCTTCAGAAAAAATGGTATACAAGGAAAAGCTTCTAGCATCTTGCCATCATTTGTTCCTGCTTGCAGCCAGATTTTGTTGGATAATTCCTATGATACGAGGAACTTATGGCCAGGAATATGCTCATTCCATTCGACTCGATGGAGATGTGATCTTGGGAGGATTGTTCCCTGTCCATGCCAAGGGAGAAAGAGGAGTACCTTGTGGTGAACTCAAGAAAGAAAAGGGAATCCATCGGCTTGAGGCAATGTTATATGCAATTGATCAGATCAATAAGGACCCTGACCTTCTTGCCAATGTCACATTGGGCGTTCGGATTCTAGACACATGTTCCAGGGACACTTATGCTCTGGAGCAGTCTTTAACTTTTGTGCAAGCTTTGATAGAAAAAGATGGGTCTGATGTGAAATGTGCTAATGGAGATCCTCCTATTTTTACCAAGCCAGACAAGATAACTGGGGTAATAGGTGCAGCAGCAAGTTCAGTGTCAATCATGGTGGCTAACATTTTAAGACTTTTTAAGGTAAGTGTATCTTAATTTTCTATTTTTATAAACAGAGGCAGGTATCTTCCACTTATTGCGCAGCTTTGAGAGGGATGCACATGGAGCAGTGAGTAAGGAAGGGGACACACAAATGAACTTGGTGATCCATGGGGTGACAGATGTTGCAACCAGATCACTCTCACATCCGTTGTTAATATATTACTAGCTATGATATCATGCAGCTAGAGTAGTAATATCTGCCTACTCTGGCTGCAACATTTGTCATTCCATAGATTGCCAGGTTGATTTGGCTAATCTAGCTGTGTCCTCTTCTTTACTCACTGTTCCATGTGCATCCCTCCCAAAGCTGCACACTCAGTGGAAAGGATAACATCCCAGATAGAAGTGTACCGAACTTCAATCAAGATATACAATAGTTGTACTCCCTGCTAGACTATATTAACATCTGCCAAAAGTATTTTGCCTCATATATGATCACACCAGTTTTTGAGTAAGGATAGTACTGGGATTGACCATTACTGCTATTTTATAAAGTAAAACCATTATTTAATGTTATGAATAATAATTTATTTATTTATTTATTTATTTATGAGACTTATATACCGCTTTTAAGTGCGAGCAATCTCTAAGCAGTGTACACCAGTAAGCAATGTATATATATATTTACATTGCCCCCAACAATCTGGGTCCTCATTTTACCTACCCTGGAAGGATGGAAGGCTGAGTCAACCATGAGCCGGTGAGATCTGAACCGCTGACCTGCTGAACACAGTCAGCTAAAGTGGCCTGCAGTACTGCACCCTAACTGCTGCGCCACCTCAGCTCTTAATATGTCTATTCTGATCTATGATACTTAACTGAAAGTACTTCATACTTTAAATTTTCTTAAATATCAGGAAGGTTCTAGCAGAAGGAAACACAAAACATAGTACATTATGACAGTGATAATCTAAGCTGGAAGAGAATGAAAAACAGTAATGGGAGAAGCAAAAATAGCAAAAAATGGATTAAAATACAATTAAAATCAGTTGTAACTGCTCATAATAAAAGCTGTAGATCATACTAAAAGCCTATCAGTTGTTCCTAGGAAATTACAAGCAGGATGTAATTGCAATGGTATTCCCTAAGTCATGTTCACCAGCAATTACTCCTTTAAGGGATGACATCTAATAAATCACATATGCAGGTCTAGATTTATGTGTAAGAATATATTTATTATTTAGGAACTATTTAATGGAGTGTTTGGAACAACACAGATACAATATTTTTTTAAAGATATACCTAAATCATGCTGTTAAATTTTTCTTCCAGATAAATGGTGCAGTTCTAACAACTAATTTAAGGCCTGAGAAAATAAAATCTTAATCCATTTCTAAAAATAAAACAGAGAAAGTTCCTAAGGAAAGGAATTCTAAATCAAATAAGAGGCACACAACAACAAAAGTTTCTCTGTTAGTCACCACCCTCCTTATTTCTTAACTGGAAGGTTTATAAAGAAGGAGGTAAGCACTTAAACCCTAAGTAATGCAGAGGTTAAAATCAAATCTTTTGATAATATTTAGATTTGTGTATTTGTTCTTTCTGTATTCTGAACATGGATTTGGAAAAGAAAAAATGGTTTTTCTAAAAGACATTTGGACTTGAGTCTTTTGGATTTTGGAATTGTTGGTACAGAGTTTTGCCTGGAGAACTTTGTTTAGGAACCTGTCATTATAATGAATTATTTAACTGAAGTTAATATAGCTACCAGGTGTTTTAACTCTTATGGTGCAGACAACCTCTGATTAATTATATATTCTTCTAGGCTGGTTTTGTTTAATTACAGAATCGTGGATGATCAGTTGTCAGTTTTCTTATACATTGGTTTATAGGAGTGCCAAGGAGGTAAACAGCAATGTTTGCATTTCCAGAAAACCTCTCAAGTTTTACAAGCTTTTAATTTTTCCTGGATGAAATTTAGCAGTTCACTTCAGAATAAATAACATATAATTATGTTATTCCTGGGCTTCATAATATATTTAATTTGTAAAGCATAAACACTGGAAAGGTAAACCTGTCACATCTTAACTTGTCAAATGTAGGAGATAGATGAATTCAACTGGAATTCATTAGGCAGCAACTTTTTAAAAAAAAAGATTTGGTGGATAAACCATTTGATGTTGGCACACTGAATAGAATAGAATTCTTTATTGGTCAAGGGTGATTGGACACACAAGAAATTTGGGAATATGATCAATATATTCTAAGAATAATATCTTTTATAGGGCTATTAGATCTGGAGAGCAAAAGTTGGAACAACATTAGAATATAAAAAAGTTAAGAGGGATTTTTTGTTTGTAATTGCTACCATATAATAGGTGTCCAATTTTGGCAGTGTAGATCTGATAATCTAACCTCTTATTAAGATTTATAATCCTGCTTCTTGTGACTAGGAAGAATGAAACATATCAGACTCTGCTCATTTTTTCTTGGGTATAATCATGGCACTCAGCTGCATGGGTTGTCTGCAGTAAAAAAGAATACTGTGTTTCAGTCTTGAGAACATTAAAATTCCGTTTCATTCTTAAGAGCCTGTGAATCATAGCCAGAAAAAGAAGCCTGATCAGGTTGACTTGTTAGAGATGAAAAGAACAGGAGAGCGTCACCACCTAGCTCCAAAACACTCTTATTAAGATGCATTTGAAAAGTGGCTAGCTATATGATTCTATACAACGTGATTTGTAAAAACATAATGCAAAATGAAGCTTAATCTTCCTTTGCTAATACACGGAGATAAAGTTGGTCAGCAACTTTAAAAAGAATTAATGTTAATTTCAACATATTCCTTTGCTTGTCATATTTGTGTGGACTTTAGCCCCACTATAAACACATCTTTAGTAAGAGAGCTGCTTCTTACTCCTGAAATTGCTCAGGAAAAACACTTATTATTCACAGACCACTCATCTCTTTGAATTATAGGTCCACAATGTTGCATGAAATCAATCCTTCATAAAGTTATGCCACAGAAATGAAGATTTTGAGGTAATAATACATAATTCTGAATCCTCTTTGACTACAGTTCTGTCTTTAGTGACTTAGGCTGCTGCATATTTCTTTGCTTATATTATTTGATTCTGTTAAAAATTTCATCCTATTAAATAATATGAAATTAAGAAATGCTGACAGACATTATAGTTAGTTAACATCGTCTCTAATACAGGGTCATCTACATTATAGAGCTCTCTTTCTCTCTCTCTTTTAACTGCCGAAGACAGTGAAGGAGACAGATTTAAGAAACTAATCCCTGTAGAACATGCATTAACTGTGACTTGAGAACAGCAAAAAAAAGGGAGCCTATGAATTGTCTTAGATGCCAGCAATTTGTCTTTTGAAAGCATGACAGCTACTTCCTGACTGCCATTATGCAATGCAATTGCAAATAACATTCCACCGCAGTCTTAACCAATACAGGATCACATGATACTCCTTCTGGGGACAGCTTCTACTTACCCATTTAATTGATCTAACACAGTTACTAGCGAAAGAAGGAGGCATCTCTTTTAGGTTTTAATTAAATATTCTTCCCACTATCTTTAACAAGAGTGAGACAAAAAAATCCAAAGAGCTGTCTGAAGAAATTAAATCTCAGGGCTTGTTCATATTTGTATGTGTAAATATTAGAAAATTACTTTTTAAAGAAGGGAATAAAATATGCAACTGATTGGTTCTATGAATTCTAAGAAACATTTATTTCATAGTAATCTGTAAAAATAAATCTTAAGGCACGAACTGAAGACTAACTTTGTAGTGGCTGAGTTTACATATTATATCAAATCTTAATATGATTTATTCTGGCTCTGGGTGATTTGTGAATCTAGCTGCTTTGATTTGTAAAATGAGTTTTATGATTTACTGTTATATAGAAGCTGGCCACTATGGCTTCTGCAATCAAACTTGGTTAAAACAAATACTTAATGATGTGTTGTGTGTGTGTGCAACCAGTAAGGTATTATGGTAGCTTCCTTTATATGACTAACCCATCTTTCTCCTTAAAAAAACCCATATTTTTCAAACATTCCATTATACTTTATTGAAATCAAGAAAAAACTTTGTTATTGTTATCCTAATAGGAACTGAATTTATAGAAGTTGGAATTACAAGGGCAAAAGAAGCTAAAATTTGAAGTTTAGTTCCCATTATAGTAGTATGTTGTTGCTAAAGAATTCTGATTGTTCTAATAATGTAATGCATTATACTACTGAGGTCTTTGGATTTGTATTTGTTCCATTGTGTTTGTTGCATTTACTAATGTACAAAGATGTACAAGGATTAAATGAAAGTTATGCCTATGTTCTATCTAAATCATGAACAGATGACATTCTAACATACTAGAAGTGTATGAGGTGTTCATTTCTTTCCCTGATGTGTATCTTTCTTTCACTAGAGTGGACAGAAAGTTGATGTGAGAAAAGGTTGTACTGCTGTTGTTTGTGAAATAGAAACTTGCTGTGAATACTCATCAGTGAACTTTAAGCAATGTGCCACAAATGAATTTTTGACTGGTGAAGGTATTCTTTCAATTGAAATTCACTATCAAATTCAAGTAGTTTATAGGGATTATATTAACTTGAGTACTGCATTATGCTGAGTCAAAAAACATGTAAAGATGGTGAACTGGGAAGAGATGATTTGTGTTATTAAGAATGAATTGGATAACCTGTGATAGCAAATATTTTTGTATGGAAAATTGATGAACTGATTAAGGACAATCAATAGATCACTCAAAGGGAAATTGCTGTCCCTTTGGCATTTCACAGAAATGTATGGGTCACATTATTTATGATCTTCAGCATTAATAATTTTGTGGCAAGATGAATTCCTCACATGCTGATGGCAGAAATGAAACTTGAAGAATTGAAATTAGCTAGCAATTGTTGTCAGTTGTTATGAGAACAAAGGTGAGAAAATTCTTCACAACATTATGACAGCACATGAAACATGGGCTGATTATGATGACCCAGAAGAAAATATCAATCCATGGAATATGAATTATAGAGCTTCATCTATTAAAAAGTATAAAAATGCAAGTAAGAGAACGTATGAGAATGCAAATATTGTTACTTGCGTAGATTTCTTTGGATTTAGTACTATTAATACCTTAGAATATTACATTAAAACACTCAAATTTTTGAAATAAAAATAAAAAAAGTTTGGAAGCACAAGAAGAAAGTTTCCTTGCAACAAACCATGTTAGGCCTCATACATCATGAGTTGCTCAAGAGGCAATTGCAAAAGAGGACCTCACTATTTTCCCCATCTGCCATATAAGCCCAGGCTTGGTATCATAATAATAATAATAGTAAAGTTGGAAGGGACCTTGGAGGTCATCTAGTCCAACCCCCTGCTCAGGCAGGAAACCCTATACCATTTCGGACAAATGGCTGTCCAGTCTCTTCTTAAAAACTTCCAGTGTTGGAGCATTCACCACTTCTGGAGGCAGGTTGTTCCACTGGTTAATTGTTCTAACTGTCAGGAAGTTTCTCCTTAGTTCTAGGTTGCTTCTCTCCTTGATTAGTTTCCACCCATTGCTTCTTGTCCTGCCCTCAGGCACCTTGGAAAATAGCGTGACTGCCTCTTCTTTGTGGCAGCCCCTGAGATATTGGAACACTGCTATCATGTCCCCCCTCGTCCTTCTCTTCATTAAACTCGACATAACCTATTCCAGCAGCTGTTCCTTATATGCTTTAGCCTCCAGTCCCCTAATCATCTTTGTTGTTCTTCTTTGTACTCTTTCTAGAGTCTCAACATCTTTTTTACATCGCGGTGACCAAAACTGGATGCAGTATTCCAAGTGTGGCCTTACCAAGGCATTGTAAAATGGTATTAACACTTCATGTGATCTTGATTCTATCCCTCTGTTAATGCAGCCTAGCACTATGTTGGCCTTTTTGGCAGCTGCAGCACACTGCTGGCTCATATTTAGGTGATTGTCCATTAGGACTCCGAGGTCCCTCTCACAGTTACTACTATTGAGCAAGGTACCCCATATACTACATCTGTGCATTTACAACATTAACCTTTTTCAAAATGTAAGGAATATATCTATGGATATCTGGTTGACTCAAATAATTAGAAAGGACTATTATGACCTGTCTGAAGAGATAAAATGTGAATTTTTGTGTGGCAAGCTTGAAAATATATGAAGGTGCAGATATTTCATTCAATCCTTCTAGTTACCATTGCTTTTTAATTAATAAATATTGTCTGGAAAAGGAGCACTGTTGGGGATGGCAATTCTAGTAATTAAAGTGCAAATAAGGAAAGGACTAAACATTCCAAACCATGAATTTCTACAGTTCTTTATTTTCCTGTACATTTGTTTAGCAACTGTTCGAAGTTACAATGGCACTGAAAAAAAATAAATGATCTGTGCTATGACTGGTCCTCGCACTTATGATTGTTGCAGCATCCCCACGGTCATGTGATCAAAACTTGGCACTTAACAACTGGGAAGTATTTGCAATAAAGTAATGTCCCTGTTCATGTGATACCATTTGCAACCTTTCCTGCTGACTTGTGACAAAGTCAATGGGGGAAGCTGGATTTGCTTAACAAAAACATGATTTGCTTAACAATGTAGTTCACTTAACTACCATGAAAAAATATAGTAAAATTTGGTGCAACTCACTTAACAATTGCCTTGCTTAGTAACAGAAATTTTGGTTGCAATTCTGGTTGTAAGTCAAAGACTACTTCAATTGCCATATTGTATATATTCTATTCATACAATGAAAGGAATAAATGATGGATATATTTAAAGCATTTAGTTTTGGAGTTTCTGCTACTGTCTTTCTCTGGAGATTGTTCCTACGGTATTTAAAACAGTGAAACAACCAAAGCCTTAGGTTGTATCATTCTTCTTCTAGTCAATCCAATGTAAAAGAGTGATAATTCCTGCTGGTGCTACAGACTCTTTATTTCATTACTTCTTTTTCTTAGCTACATTCATATTGTATCTATCATGAATTCATTTCTTTCAAACTTGTTTGCAAGAGAGACTGTTACACATCAAGGAAGACTGTTGCAAGAGTTGTTTTTATTAAGGATATTGGTATTTTGAAACATAGGTTATTACTGATAGACAAACATGCTTTGATTCTGACTTCAAAGAGACAGCACACTTACTGCATGAAAATTATTATTTTGCAATGATATATTTAAATTATCTATAAGTAGACATGCAATGATCTGGTGGAATATATCAGTTGTAGCCAAGTTAAGAGTATGTTTCAATGGGATATTATATAAGTAACAGTTCAGTTCTACATATATCGTTCTTGGTCTGGAGATGACTGAAATGTATGGCTAAAGGTTTGGGAAAGAATCCAGCCATCAAACACTTTTGTAAATACTTCATTGGAAAACATAATTAGTTTTTGGATACCACTAACAGAATAGATTAGCATCAACATTAGTTCAAATTAATTTTCTTCAAGTGAAATAGTTTATTTTGAGATGTATAGATTATTGTACTAACTTTTTCATTAGTGTTTGGTGTAAGAAAGTAAATTCAGTTGCATGAGATTTTTGAGAGTTTACAATGTCCTTGCAATATTACTAAATGTGAAGGAAAAACTGCTTTATGAACAGAATGGGTGACTTTTGAGAAAGTTGCCTGGGTAAGATTTTATTCAGATTTCTGACTACATTCAGCCTTAGCACCATATGTTTCTTGCATTTATGTATTTAATTTGCATGAAAAAGATGTCTTATTCTCTCCTTAATATCATCTAGTAGGATGGGAAAACTCTTATTTGAAACCATAGGGAGTTCCCAGAAATTATATTAAGTTCAAAGGTTAGTGATGTAAATTAATGCAAGTAGATTTACATCTCATTGAATGAGTGCTGGATGGTCTTGCTTTCCTTTGTAGAAATAAAATGTCCAGATACTTCTCAAATGGTTAAAGTGTGAAATTACATGAAATATTAAGAATACATAAATGAAATTGGAAATACTGACAGTCATATTTGCTTTTCCTGGTAATTTCAAAATTACCAAAGCTTAGCATGCCTTAAGTGAAACAGCAAATATTGCAAAAAGAAATTATATAAAACAAGACTGAATATGATAAAATGCTCAGGTGGCAAAATAGATGGTGGTGGGCAGCTTTTTTCAACATATTTTTTAAAAACTGATTTGGAATAAGGGTTTTTAAATGTGAAAATCCACATCTTGGTTTCAGGAGGCACAAAAATGAAATAGCTCTATTTCTGCTTTCCAGCAAAAATAAGTACATGTGTTGATATTTAGGGATGACTCAGCGCTGTGAAACTGATATAGTCAGGCAATAGATTTGCAATATTATTGGCTGTTGTGAGGACTAAACCACATAGATAAGGACATATTTTGTAAGCATATGGGAAAAAAAACTGACAATATATTTGAAGGCGTTTGATGGCATTGATTATTCTGTAATTTCCACTGAGTTTAATACAGCTTCACATTCCAAGAAAATGTGTGTGAAATGTAGGTGTTACTGGAGTTCTTAATCCAACTTTTTCTCATTTTGCACAGGATGCAATGAGGCCCAATAGCATCTCTATAAGGGTTTACAGAATTTATAAAATGTGCTGGATTTTAATTTTACCCTAAAGCAATATTCACCTGAAGCAAATATTTGTTTGCTGATGCTGCAGAGATTCACAGATGCAGCAATAATTCAGAGGTAATGTGTTGTAACTTAAGTAACCTGTGTTTTGTTCATTGCCCTTCTGTTTATTTTTTTCCTGAATCCTGCAAGTCTTCATATATAGTTTTCTGTACTCCTAAGGAGGAGCAATCTTCCAATTGGCCAAAATTGATTAAAATAAATAAAAGTATCAAAAAGTAATCTTCTTTCTTGCTTTCAGATCCTATAGGATGTCTATGCATTACATCAGACATGTCAAATTCGCGATGTCACGTGACGTCGCGCAACATATCGGGATGGTTTTGCCATTGTGGGCACTGGGGTGGGTGCAGCTTCTGAATGACGCATCTGGCCCGCAGGCTGGCAGTTTGATACCCCTGCATTACACTGTTAGCAAAAAGCCATTTCAGGGATAGGAGAACACCATTAAGAAATCTAGGGTAATTCATATACATTCAGGTAATACTAATGTCTTCGTCTACAAACAGCAGTTTCAGAATGAGGAAAGGCAAATTTATTTAGATTTAACAGTCTGGAAATACAGTATTTCTACAGTATTACTTTTTTACATGCTTTGTTAATCTATGATTTGTTCTGATTTAAAAGCCTGGTTAAATCAGAAAATTCTTCTTTGGTCATACTGAAGCAGCAAAAGAGTAAAACATCCAAAGCTGAGTTAAAAAAAAAAAAAAAAGATAGAAACCCGCATCTTGTTATATGAAAAGACCCCAACTTTTCATTATGTGTGTAATCTGAAATGAATTGACTTGAACTTTGGGTTTCCCAAAATGTTGAAAACCAGCATTCAAAACTAAGTAGTGAGAAATTATTGAACTTATATGGATTGCTTTTTGTCATGATACAATACAAGGCACACACAAACAAAAAGTTAACATTAGCATCAAATCAACTGGAGTTCATATGGGAGAAATTATGTTGAGCAAAAGAACTTCATTCATTATGAGCATCAGTTAGATTAATCATTCAATCCCCCAAACAGAGAGATAATTTTATTTTACTGTGTGGGCAAAAATAATGTAATTTGTAATGGCTTAAAATTTAGATACTTAGAAAAACTGTCAGTAAAATATATAGATGACAGTTCATAAATACTAGCCACAGAATTAATCTCACATTATCACCTTTTGATAATATGGATAATGATTGTTTTTATAGTTCAGAATGTATCATGAGAGAACTATAATTGCATTGAATATATCTTGCTTCTATCATGTTGATAGCTATAACACTTCTGGTATATAAGACATCTGGAAAGAGGAAGAAAAAAAATGAGGATATCAAAAATAATATAAGAGAGATGAGAATAGACTTAACACACTTCAGATTTGAAAAACAGTAAAGGAATTTACATGTCATCTGCATGGTTTCTCTTAAATATTGGACATAAAAATGTAAAATGTTTATTACAATCAAAGATCAGTACAGTTAAAAATACTCACGGAATATTTAGTTAAAAGTTTTAAAATAGAATAATAACAAATAACAAAATCTATGTTAAAATCATAATTTGGCATCCTATCTGTCACTCATGCATAGATAAGAACACGGCCTAAACTATAATATAATATTAGTTCTTAAATTATCTTTAGATAAGAAAATGCAACAAAATAATATCAAAGATTTGGTGCATTAATTGTGTAAAATAGCTATAATAGATTAGATTCTGATTAATCTTTAGTGTTGCGGCACAGAATCTAGCTACTGAAGCTAGCTACTAAAGATAATTTTTTAAAAAATCTGGGGAAGCAGGGACAGTAATAAATTTTAGTTCATGTGTCCACAATGTACTTAACACTTGTCTTATTCAGGTTTTGTGACAGTTTTGAGCACTATTCCTTTAATTATATTTTGGTCAAGAATGAGGACTGGGACTCCTGAATACTAAAATCTTGGCTTAAAACCAGGAAATAATTTATCCTTCTGAGGTTTGTTTCTCAACTGGTGAATAATAGTCTGAGCAATAGAATTATGTGAGATATTGACTTAGAAGCAACTGGCAACATAAAGGATTATCTGTTATCTAAGAGAGAATATAAAGCTCATGGAATGCAGGTGCTTCTGAATTCAGCATAACCAAGATAGTTAAAGGACTACATAGCTCTTCTGGCCAATACACAACTCTGGCTTTTGACAACAGCAAGCGAAACGCCACAGGGAGCTTTCTAAGCTACTGTATATCCAGTAAATGTGGGTTCATTTTAGCCAGCTACTATAAATTTGAAACCCAACGTTTTTGAGTTTTCCTTTGCAGTTTGTTCCACAAAGTGTAGTGGAATTGCATTTGCATTTATCAGGCTTCCACTGAGAGTGATGAGAAGTCCACTGAGCCATATTATGGAATGATGCAAACTGGCATTTAACCCCCTCTGTTTCCAGTGGGTTTGGATAATCAATCTGCTTCTCCAACATTAAAAAAAAAAGGCACTAGGTTGGAATAATTACTTCTTTGCATTGTTCCCTAGAATTCTATATTAATTGTTAAAACTTTATTTACACATCTACTTTAATTGTGCTGGTACCTTCCTTTGTCCAAAAAGTAATCATTCATATATTTAAGGGAAGGAGGGAAGGGGAAACAGTAAGGAGGAAAGAAATAAAGAGGGAAAGGGAAGGAAGGAAGAAAGGAAGAAAGGAAAAAAAGAAGAAAGGAAGAAAGGGAGAAAGGAAGGATGTGATGCTCCCTGCTAGCATCCTACAAGAAAATTCAATGGCGAAATCAACAGAAAGCTAGTTGTCACTCCCAATCCCACTGCTTTTTTGCGTTGTCTGTGATTATTCTGTTTCTCTGTTTAGGTAAGGAAATATCTTTGAAACATTCACCCAGCAAGGCACAGGTTGTCTAGTATTCTTATAATGGAATACATTCCTCCAGCCACTTTTGGAGATCTGAAAGTATATTTTCCTTATTCATATATTGCAAAAGTCTACCAAAACCTTTCTCAGTTTTAATGAATAAAAGTAGGGTAGGATCCCATGTAAAATGATGACATATTTGAGGAAATAAATAGGTAGATAAATCCTAATATAAAACATTGGGAATAATTTAGTTGTTGGATAGGTTAGGGGAGAAAATCATGTCAAACTTTTATTTTTTTACAATGTCATAAAATTTGGAGTCTTTGCAAAATGAACAGAATAAACACCTCAATACAGAAAAAATGGCTCATCAAAGACTGAGTACAACTCATTGCTACTAGAAACATGACTTTCCTATAAAATTGACTGTGCTATAAATTCAATGTTAACTTTAGCAACCATTTATATAGATCTTATCCAGAATGATGTGTCTTCAGTATGGCCATTCAGGTCTTCTAACAGTGCATCCATCACTAGAGGTAATTCTCAACTTATAACCACAATGAAGCCCAAAATTTATGTTGTTAAGTGAGAAATTTGTTAAGTGATTTTTTGACCTTTCTTGCCACAGTTGTTAAGTGAATCACTGCAGTTGATAAGTTAGTAACCCGGTTGTTAAGTGAATCTGATTTCCCCATTGACTTTGCTTGTCAGAAGGTCAGGAAAAGTGATCACATGACCTCGGGACACAGCAACAGCCATAAATATGAACCAGTTGCCAAGCATGTGAATTTTAATCATGTGACTATGGGGATGTTGCAAAAGTCATAACTGTGAAAAATGGTCATAACGGTCACTTTTTTCAGTGCTATTGTAACTTTGAATGGCCATTAAATAAACTGTTGTAAGTTGAGGACTATCTGTACTATAATCAGATGCATTCACCTGATTGTTCTTTTCACTTCACTTTCCTTTCATTTTCCAACCATTACGGACTTTTCAAGGGAGCTACATTTTTTCTTTGTTGTTGTTGTTGTTAATTGCGAAGTCGCGTCCGACCCATTGCGATCCCATGGACAACGCTCCTCCAGGTCCTCCTGTCCTCCACCATCTTCTGGAGTCCATTTAAATTCACACCTACTGCTTCAGTGACTCCATCCAGCCATCTCATTCTCTGTCGTCCCCTTCTTCTATTGCCCTCAATCTTTCCCAGCATTAGGCTCTTCTCCAGTGAATCCTTCCTTCTCGTTAGGTGGCCAAGTGACCAAGTGACAAAATTAGTGGATCAGAGGAATGCTGTGGACATAATTTACTTGGACTTCAGTAAGGCATTTGATAAAGTAGATCACAACCTACTACTTGACAAGATAGAAAAATGTGAGGTAGAAAGCACCACCACCAGATGGATCTGTACCTGGCTGACCGGCCATACTCAGCATGTGGTCCTCAATGGAACCACATCTACATAGAGGGAAGTGTGTAGTAGGGCATCCCAGGGCTCTGTTCTGGGCCCAGTGCTCTTCAATATCTATATCAATGATTTGGACGAGGGGATAGATGGGGAACTCATCAAATTTGCAGACGACACCAAGCTGGCAGGAATAGCCAACACTCCAGAAGACAGGCTTAAGATACAGAAGGATCTGGACAGACTTGAACACTGGATACTATCTAACAAAATGAAATTCAATGGTGAAAAAAGCAAGCTTAAGATACAGAAGGATCTGGACAGACTTGAACACTGGATACTATCTAACAAAATGAAATTCAATGGTGAAAAAAGCAAGATTCTACATTTAGGCAAGAAAAACCAAATGCACAGGTATAGTATAGGAGGTACCTTGCTCAATAGTAGTAACTGTGAGAGGGACCTCAGAGTCCTGGTGGACAATCACCTAAATATGAGCCAGCCGTGGGCTGCAGCTGCCAAAAAGGCCAACACAGTGCTAGGCTGCATTAACAGAAGGATAGAATCAAGAACACGTGAAGTGTTAATACTACTTTACAATGCCTTGGTAAGGCCACACTTGGAATACTGCATCCAGTTTTGGTCACCGCGATGTAAAAAAGATGTTGAGACTCTAGAAGGAGTACAGAGAAGAGCAACAAAGATGTTTAAGGGATTGGAGGCTAAAACATATAAGGAACTGTTGCTGGAATTGGGTATGTCTAGTTTAACGAAGAGAAGGGCGAGGGGGGACATTGTAGCAGTGTTCCAATATCTCAGGGGCTGCCACAAAGAAGAGGGTGTCAAGCTATTTTCCAAGGCGCCTGAAGGCAGGACAAGAAGCAATGGGTGGAAACTAAGCAAGGAGAGAAGCAACCTAGAACTAAGGAGAAACTTCCTGACAGTTAGAACAATTAACCAGTGGAACAACCTGCCTCCAGAATGGTGAATGCTCCAACACTGGAAGTTTTTAAGAAAAGACTGGACAGCCATTTGTCCGAAATGATATAGGGTTTCCTGCCTGAGCAGGGGGTTGGACTAGATGACCTCCAAGGTCCCTTCCAACTTATTATTATTATTATTATCAATCATCGCACAGTCAGCCAGATGTTCAGACTGGATTTGGCATTTTGTCTACCTATCGAGTCCTTACCCAGGACCTGGGATAGGCAGATGTGGATGTTTGATGGTATTACAGGTATCGTCGCAGGATGGAAGCAGTTCCTAATAAGGCCGCCTTTTGCAATTGACTAATAGCGAATTTGTCAATGCCAATGGTGTTCAAGTGGTGCTCCAGTTGTTTTGGGATTGCACCCAAGGAGCCTATGACTATTGGTACTACCCTTGCTTGCTTTTGCCACAGTCTTTCTATTTCTATTTGTAGGTCTTTGTATTTTGTTATCTTCTCCAGTTCTTTCTCTTCTATTCTGCTGTCTCCAGGCACTGCCACGTCCACTATCCAGACTTTTTTGTCTTTCTTATCGACAATTGTTAAGTCTGGGGTGTTATGTTGCAGGTGCTTGTCTGTTTTTTTTTTTATTATTATTATTATTATTTATTATTATTATTGATCATCGCACAGTCAGCCAGATGTTCAGACTGCATTTGGCATTTTGTCTACCTATCGAGTCCTTACCCAGGACCTGGGATAGGCAGATGTGGATGTTTGATGGTATTACAGATATCGTCGCAGGATTGATTGGCCTGTAGTTGCCTGGTGTTGCCCCTTTTGCTGGATTTTTCATTATTAGGTAGGTTTTCCCAGTTGTTAGCCACTTTTCAATTTCTCCTCCTTGTAGTATATTGTTGAACTGCTTGGCAATGAGTGGGTGTATAACAGTTAGATGTTTCAACCAAAACCCATGCAGTTCATCTTCACCTGGTGCTGACCAATTTTTGATTTTCTTTGCTCTTTTTTCTACCATTTTTGTTGTTATTACTAGTTCTTTCATTTCAACTTCTGTTTTATTTGCATCCACCTCTTTTAACCAAGCCGCATCCTTGTTGTATTTCTTTGGGTTATCCCATATCTGCTTCCAGAACTGCACTGTTTCTTCCTTGTCAGGTACTGACTGATTCCTTGCAGTTTCTCCATTGATGGATTGGTAGAAACGTTTCTGATTGGATTGAAATTGGAGGTTCTGCCTATAGTTTGCAATTCGAGCTTCATATCTACTGATTTTTCTGGCTATAGCTGTTATCTTTTGCTTTATTATTTCCAGTGCTTCCTTGATCTTCCTTGTTTCTAAGTGGTATTTCTTGATTAGGTATTCTTTGGTCTTCTTGTTCTTCAGCTTCTTTTCTTTCATCTGTTCTAGCTTGCTTGCATGTGATCTTAACTTGCTGATCTTATTTTCTAGTCTAACCTTCCATTTTTCTGGTGCACTGTTTGTTTGTTTTTCTTTTTTGTTGATTTTGCATCCCAGGTATTCTGTTATAACTGCAGCTGTGTTGTACATTAGTTGGTTTGTTTCTTGCAGTGAATTGGTGCTTATACTTGATATTGCAGTATTTGCATCTTTTAATGCTTGTGCTAGCTGTTTCTTTGGAACAAGCTTCAATGCAGGCAGCCTTATTCTGTTGTTTTTGTGCTGTTCTAGATGCTCAGTTATTCTTTGTTTCAATTCTTTTATTTCTTTAGTTAGAGGGTTTTGTTCTTCCTGAGGAAGAGGTGCCTGGTTTCCAAATGAGAACAGTTGTATATCTCTGCTGGATTCCTTCATTGCCAACTCCCCCTGGTTTGCCTCTACATTCTGAACTACTTCTGGTAAGGCTTTGATTTCTTTGCCCTGGGTAAACCTTTGCAGTTTGTCCAATTCTGTTTCTGTGAATACTTTATTTCGTGTTATAAATCGGCGTTGATCTGCTAGTCTCTGTTCTGTTATTTCTGATTCTGGATGTTGTTCTTTCCAGAACTGGTGCATTCGTTTTAGATATCCTCTTCTTGTTGGACTTGATCTGTAGTAACAGATCATTATTTCTTTGTTTTCCATCACTGTGTATCTGCGACGGGTAAACACCTTTTCTTCCAGTAGTTCTGCAGCTGCTGGCCCTGGTTGCTCAGCCAACAGTCCTGAGTCCTGTAACCCATTTTTCACCAGATATCCAGGAACTCCGATATCTAGCGCGGACCTTGTTAACCCGGGCGATGTCTGAGCCGGTATGGCATTCTGCAATTTACGTCTCACCATATTTTTTATGGGAGAGACACTCTTTGTCTGACTCCTCTGATGAGACCTGTCCAGTATGGCATAGCTCTCATCTTCCTCAGAGTACACAAGCCCCACAACCACGTCAAGGTAGTGTCTCACTGGGGGATTATTATTATTATTATTATTATTTATAATTTGTCCAAAATATGATAATTTGAGTCCGGTTATTTGGGTCTTAAATGAAAAAAAAAATTAAATCATTTGAGACCATAATTATCTAACTATACCATTGTTTCACCTACCAGCATTCAAGTAATAAGGAATATCAGGTTTTTTAAAAATTAATTTCATTTGTTTTATTTTTAAATGTAGCTTTCTTCTTTCCTTTTCCTGGGGCAAAAATGAGAGTGAGGAACATGCAATGAGTTGAAATTAAGCATTCTGTGTAGAAGCACCATGTAAGGATTGCAGTACAGGTTAATATCCTATTATATAAGAATACAAAGTAATTACGTTTGTTGAAAAAAAATCAAATTGCTACAAAAACCCAATTTATTAAAAATATGTCTGACTCAAATAGCTTTTAAAGAAAAACTGTTAGTTATGTAGTTTGTATGTTTTATTAAGTGATTTGCATCTAAAAATAGATATGGCATTATCAGGGTCACTTAAATTTACAATAATTGGCTCAAGGTTAATAATATTTTATATAACTATATTGGAGTTGTTGAAATGCTAAAAACTTTTCAACTATCAGCAAGGACACTATGGTGCTGTTTGAAACAAACAATATGCTTTACTACTACTCATTAAGGGCAGAATACTAAGACCATATTCAGCCAAATGAGCAGAAGAAATCTCAAATGTAGTAGGATAGGTTTCTTATATTTTGAAGTAAATAAAATAATGCATATTAGGAGGTTGTGTGAATTTCTACAGGTATAAGTATTTATCTACTATGATGTCATTTATCATGCTTGTTTGTCCTGGGGATTCAGACAGATGGCAATAGTTGGTTTCTTGGTAGTCATTATGAATGGTGTTCATTACCTGGGTTGGGCTCTGTATTATAATATGAAATCTTTCCATTTTTTGATGCTTACCTGCTGCAACCCTGTAGGCAATTTACTGGTACAAAATCGAAATCATTAAAATGTTAGGAAATGCAGATACTGAGGTCACACAAACAGATATAGCAAAATAATTTGGCTATTCAAGAGTCATTTCTAATAGAATAACTTTGGAACCATTTCTTTGTAACTGAATTCTAACAACTATTGTTGCATTTGAAAGACCAGACATAAGCTCCCTACATTTAGAAACTTTACTAGTAGATTCTTCAAGATTTTATTAAATGATATATTAACTGCAATGTAAATTGTGGATGCCCTTGAGCCCTAATGATAGAAAAATAAGGAGTGACTTAAATGCTAGGCAAAAATTGGGTATCATGATTAGATGACTCCTGTTTTGAAGAGAAAGGGGCGTTGTCTTACCTGAACGCCTTTTCTCAGCATGATGATGGAGAATCCATGGATGGGTTGTCTTAATCTATCTGCTCCAATTAGACTAAATCTGAAATTTAGTACCGCCCCCTCTGTGCCAACTGCACCCCAGTTTTAGGCTAAGGCGATACTCAGACTTTAGTCCGACGCGTCTGAACAATATGGGAACCAGGCCAACTGACCTAATGGGAGGGAGTGGATTCTCCATCATCAGGCTGAGAAAAGGCGTTCAGGTAAGACAACGCCCCTTTCTCCAGCATGATTGGATGGAGAACCCATGGATGGGACATACTAAAGCCCTGTGTCCCTAGGATGGGGAATTAGATTGGGCCTGGGTCCCATCCAATGTTAATGCGTGTTCTAGAACCTTGCGGCCAAATGAAGCCGTAGAAGATGCATATACATCCCTCTTGTAGTGACAGACAAAGGAAGAGGGGGATGCCCATGTTGCTGCTCTACAAATTCCCTCTACGGAGGCCTGAGTAGACCAGGCAGCTGTAGTAGCTGCGCCCCGGTTGAATGGGCCATGATATGCCTGGGATCTCGCAGTGACTGAGACTGGTATGCCAGAGAAATACAAACTCTAATCCACCTGCGTATTGTGGTTGAAGAAACCTTCTGACCTAGTGATGAAGGGTGATAGGACACAAACAGAGCCTCTGTTCTGTGGAAAGATGAGGTTCTCTGTATATAACAATATAAGCCCTGCGCACATCCAATTTGTTCCACTGAACCTCTATGTCATTAGATGGGTTAG
The DNA here is from genome assembly GCF_016545835.1 of Crotalus tigris. Classification (NCBI taxonomy): domain Eukaryota; kingdom Metazoa; phylum Chordata; class Lepidosauria; order Squamata; family Viperidae; genus Crotalus; species Crotalus tigris. The sequence goes on along the minus strand of NW_024100113.1, from coordinate 1,331,376 downwards.
GACAGAAGTCCGGCAAAACTATTTCCTGAGATCTAGGATACAAGGACTTGACCTTAGGCACGAAGGAGGGGCCTAGCCTAAGGGTTACCCTGTCCTTATGGAACGTACACAGGTCCTTCCTCACTGAAGAGTAGCCAGTTCAGATATCCTTCTCGCTGAAGTTACAGCAACAAGAAATTCCACCTTCATCGATAACTGTTTAAACAAACCAGTGTCAATAGTTCAAAGGGTGCGAAACAAGAGCCTATAAACCTGATGAAGATCCCACGAGGGGTATCTATGTACAGTTGATGGTCTGACGTTGTTAGCTCCTTTTAGGAAGGAGCGTATCATAGGGTAATATGTTAAGGATTCATTGCCCCAGGAAATAACTGTGGCAAGTGCTGCTACCTGCCTGCGGATGGTGCTTGTGGAAAGCCCTTTGTCTAGACCATCCCTCACGAACTCCAAGATAACTGGCATTGAAACCGCCAAAAGGTCAATTTTTCGAACTGAACACCAATTACAGGAGTCTCTCCATGTAGCATCGTATATTCTATTCATCAAGGGTTGCCTGGATTGCTGAATCATAGCTATGACCCTTGATGAATATGAGTCTCAGCCTAAGGCCTGCCTCTCAAGTGCCAGACGGTTAACTGGAGTCATTGAGGGTCTGGATGGCGTAGTTCCCCCTGAATGTGGGAGATGCGATTTGCTGGGATCCTCCATGGAGATGATGCGGAGAGCTCCATCAGGTCGGCGACCAAGAGCATCTCGGCCAATGCGGCGCAACCAGGAGGACCTCTGCTCATTCGCGAAGGATCTTCCTGATCGTGGCAGGAAGAAACGGCAGAGGAGGGAAGGCATAGAGCAGTTCCCTGGGCCAGGGACTGCGGAGCGCATCTGTTCCCTCCGCTGATGGAGGTGGGAACCCGGAAAGGAATCTGGGAAGTTGTGAGTTGGTGGGGGAGGCAAAAGGTCTAAGGTTGGGGAACCAAACCTGTCCACGATCTCTCTGAACACCTTCGGATCCAGCTGCCATTCGGAATGGTCCATGGTTGCTCAGTTCAGTGAGTCCACCTGCTGGTTGGTCACTCCGGATATGTGCTCCGCCCTGATGGAGGCAAGATTCAGTTCCGCCCAGGACCCCAGCAATTTGGCCTCCTGCATGAGAGGCCTGGACCTTGTCCCCCCTTGTCTGTTGACGTGGGCCTTGGCTGTAATGTTGTCGGTTAAAATCAGGACATGTTGGCCCTGTACTATATCGGTGAATCCCTTTAGGGCCATATGTATGGCTCTGAGTTCCAGCCAGTTTATATTGTTCTTTAGGTCCTGTTTGGACCACCGACCTTGAGCCCAGTGCGTGTGGAGGTGTGCCCCCCACCCAAACAGGCTTGCATCTGTGGTAATGGTAATCCTGTCTGGTTCTAATACTGCTCCCCGTGACAGCGCCGGGGAGTCCCACCATTGAAGGGAGTTCAAGTCTCTGAAATGGAAGGAGAAGCCATGTAATTCTCTGGCATGGAGGCGTGCCCATGGCACAATTTTCATGCAGGACACCGTCTTCCCCAGTAGCTGTGATAGGGAGGCCAATGTGACTACTCTGGCCCTTTGGATCCGACATACAAGAGTCTGAATAGAGTTCCTTTGGTCCTGAAATAGGTAGACCGTACAATTGTCCATGTCTTTAACAGCGCCCAAATGGAGGAGCCGGGTTGTTGTATGACTTTTCTGGAAATTAACAGAAAACCCGTGCTCCTGAAAGACCTTGATGGCTAGGGCGAGGTCTGACTGAGCGTTTCGGAATAATGATGACTGAATTAGTATGTCATCTAAATAGCATTGAGTTCTGATTGGAATTTGTCTAAGGTGGGCTGCGAGCACTGCCAGTACCTTGTAAATACCCTCGGGTAGGGTTCTGTACTGGTAGTGGGCATAGCCGAATCTGAGGAATTTGCGGTGGTTAGGAAACATGTCTCAGTTAGATCTATTGAGGTAAGAAAGTCACCTTGCCTGATGCTGGCCAGGATTGATTGAAGTGGTTGCATCTTAAATTTCTTATACCTCAAATAAGGTTTAGATCTTTCAAGTCTAAGATTGCCCTCCAGCCCCCCAAGTCTTAGGGATGACGAAGAGGTTTGAGTAAAACCTTCGTCCTTCTTGGTCTTGTGTACTGGTTCAATTGCTCGTATTTGTAATAAATGAGCTATGGCCTCTGACATAAAGTCAGCCCTGGACCTGCTCGTTGGGATAGGGCAAGAGCGGAATTTGTCAGGTGGTTGAGAACAAAATTCTAGTCTCAAACCTTGCGTGACAGTGTCTAACACCCATGCATCTGTAGTGATGGCTGTCCAAGTGCTGGAATAAGGGGCCAGCCGGCATCTGTAGTGGTGACTGCCCAAGTGCTGGAATAAGGGGCCAGCTGGCTTCCTATGGGAAGTGAGACTGTGAGATCACTTGCCTCGTTTAGAGGAACGGCCCCTCGGCCTTGAAGGGGCCGCTTGGCCTGGATCTGTGGTCTGCTTCTGCATGCTGAACGATCCTGCTGTCGTTCTTGTCTCTGAAAGGAATAGAGGGATGCCTGGGCCCAGTCCCAGGATGGAGCTGGTCGAAAGGCAGCCTCCTGTAACTGCTCTGTGACATGAGTTAACCAGAGTTTTACGTTTGTCCTTACCTTCAGTTAAGTATGGTTCTAGTGCCTTACCAAAGAGATGTCCACCTGTGTAAGGTTTAGAGGCCAGACGCCACTTGGTCTTGGTGTCTGCTCGCCAATTCCTGGGCCAAAGGAGCCTTCGTGCTGAGATGTCTGCAGCGATGGTCTGGCAGTGTATCTAGCCATGTGCAGAGAAGCGTCGGCTAGGTACTGGGATGTAGCCACTAACTTACCCAGATTTTGGTGAGCTCTGAGCTGGTCCGGAGGGATCCTGTCCTGGAGCTCACGTAACCCAAGGGCTGAAGCCCTGGCGAAGAAGGCCATGGACGTTGCCGCCTTTGTTGCCCAGGCTGATGCCAGATGGGAACTACGCAATGCGGAGTCAATCTTTTTATCCTCCGCCCTAAGTGCCTCATTTATGTCCCCAGGGATGTTAGCATTGGGAAACAATGAGTTCAAGGCTCATCAATCTCAGGAATCTCCAATAGGGAGGCCAGAGAACGGGCAACATTATGTTCCCTCTACTGCATTGGGGCTTAAGAAGGATCCTAAGTTCTCCCATTGTTCTTGAACTATATTCAGAAAAAGGGTAGGGCAGGGAATATTGTTCTGCGAGACTGAGGGCTTGGTGTATATGGCGTGGGGACCCTTGGACGTTGTAGGTGGGGTCTCCTGTTCTTGGGGGAGGTTTGCAGTAGTGCAGGCCCTGAGTAGCAGGGAATTAAAGAATGAATGGTCAAAGAGACCGACAGGAGGGGTGGGGTCAGAGGGAGTGATGCCCTCGTCCTCAAACAGAATCAGGCCAGATTGTTCAGCCCCTGTAGATTCCAAATCCGATGAAGGATCCTCCATCAAATCTGGAGATTGTGGATGATACATGGCCTGGGGGGGTGGCTGTGGGGTGTTGGAGGCCATAAACTGAGCCACAGCCTGGGCTATCGTGGACTGAAGGAGGTCCGGGTTCAAGGCCTGGTTCTCAGGAGGGCGAAGCCCTGCTGCAGTGGGGGTGAACGTGGCCTGGGGTCCTGGGGTGTCCTGGTTGGTTGTGCCCCTCCCTGGGTCCACTCTTGTGGTTAAATCTAATTGGGGAATTCCCCTGGGGGAAGACCAGGCCCCTGGGGCTGAGGCACAATGTGAGGAAAGGGGTTCAAAAATGGACCTTCCCATCGTGCCTGTCAGATCTGGGGAGGCCGCTCTCAGTCTTTGGGACTCCTCCTCCCTCTGTGGCTCCCTGCTTGGTGGTGTTCTTTCCACTTGCCTCTGTTTGGCGTTTCCTCTTGGCCGGCTCGCTGATTTTCTCTGCCATGATGAGTTGCTCTGGGCTCAACCTTGGCAAAACGCCCCCCCTCGGCACTGTAACTCACCAAGGCAGCCTGCAGAGATGATTCAGCCCTTGAGGGGGGTGGGCGGGGAATTAATGGGCACCACGTCCCTTGGGAGCGAACAGGCCCTCCCCGGTTCAACGCTGTAGTCTCGAAGCCTCTGCCACCGGTGATGAACACTGCCTTCAGGAGAAACTCCAGGCAGTCTGGGCCTCAGTCACACACAAAATGGCCGCCATGAGTCAATTCAAAATGGCAGCCGCAGAGTTCGCGCCCAAAAAACGGCAGTTAGAAGAAGGCCTTGAGGCCTGAGCTGCGATGAGCCCTCGTTCCGAGGAATCGCTTGGGCTCCTAACGCAGCGAATGGATTCCCAAAAAAAAGGCCATTAGAAGAAGAAGGCCTTGAGGCCTGTGGCGTAAGCTGCGATGAGCCCTCGTTCCGAGGAATCGCTTGGGCTCCTAACGCAGCGAATGGATTCCAAAAAAAAAGGCCATTAGAAGAAGAAGGCCTTGAGGCCTGTGGCCTAAGCTGCAATGAGCCCTCATTCCGAGGAATCGCTTGGGCTCCTAACGCAGCGAATGGATTACAATTAGGTGAGCTGAGAGAGGCTGAGGCAGGCCGAGGCCTAGTAAGGCCTCCAGGCTCTGAAAATTGGATCGGTGCCAAAAACTTTCTCCTGCTGCTGGGGCGGTCTGCTGAGGCCGAGGGACCTAGAAAAGGCTCCCTCCAGGCCTGATGAGCCTCGTCGTCCCTTGCGGAGCCCCCCAGTCAATTGGCAAGCTTACCCCTGCCTCTAAGGCCTCCAGGCTCTGGTTAGAAGAATGGAGCCTCTGATGCAGAGGAACGGCTCCTGGTAGGAGATTTCTTTTGCTTCTGGGAATCCAATTTTCAAGCTGATTGTGAAGCTGACAGGCTCTCAAAGGGAGAAAGGGAAAGTTTCCCCCCCCCCAAAGGGAGGTTTTGTCAGCCTGTAGCTAGGCTACAGGTTGGAATGAAATAAAATAGGAATACACAGTCTTCTGCTCCAGGAGCGAAGAAAAAACGCGTCTTAGAGCAAAGAGACTAAGTCTAAAACTGGGGTGCAGTTGGCACAGAGGGGGCGGTACTAAATTTCAGACTTAGTCTAATTGGAGCAGATAGATTAAGACAACCCATCCGTGGGTTCTCCATCCAATCATGCTGGAGAATAGGAACTGTATAAAATGCCTACAGAGAACAGGTTTTATGAAAAACATAACTTTACTATAGCTTGAGAATGGTTAAAATCACCTAAAATTCTTTACCTTTTACAGTGGACTCTATGTCAAATATTCACATCAATTTGCTCTTAGTTGCAAAGCAAATATTAGCAGATTTAAAATTGTGCTAGCAAAGCCCAAGAATGAGGGGCTTACCTGCTTTAATATTTTCTTTTTTCCTGTCCTGATCTCTTTTACTGTTCATGCCTGTCTTCTGTTCTATTGTGGGATTTTAAACAAATATTTTTGTGCAGAGAAGGAGAAATGATATTAAATTTCATTTGACAAGGCTGTCCACAAGTCATTTTGAGAAAACCTGTAGATCTATTCCTTTCAAAATGTGCCTGGTGTTTCTTTTATGGAATGGGACAACTCGCTGTGGCCAACTCACCATGGGACAATTCACCATGATCAATTCACCGTGGGACAGTGTATCACAGGACAATTCAACAATACAGAAGTTAAATTAATTTCACTGGAACGGTGGCCAATAATAAGACAATAAAGTCAATTCAGAAATACAAGAGTCACAATAATTTCCATGAAAACATGGTCACCAATAATAAAAGTGATTGAATGAAATGATTAATACAGTGTTGAATTGTCCTGTGGCGAGTTGGCTGTGGTGAGTTGTCCTAGATCCTTCTTTTACATCTCTATCTGGAAACAATGGTATATCTAATTCAAGGGGTTACAGTATTCTCTGTTTCTAAGCACTACTGGACTTTTTGATGCATCATCCAAAATTATCTATATTCCAACAAGTCTTCCAAGAAGAAGTTTATAAAGGAGCAGAAGAACATTTTGGAGATCCAGCAGCTGCCCTAGTGTCTATAACTTCTGCATTGACAATCTAATGTCCCTGAGTACCTCTGTGGCTCAGTGATTTTAAAGTCTTGTTCTTGTTCCAAAGTGCATACAAATAAAAACGATTCCAGCGGGTCATAGTTTCACTATTTTTCCAGACACCAGATATACACCAAACAGCTAAGACTAAATAGATCTTAGTTGAGAATTGAGGGCAATAACCTTGTACCTCAAGTGACTGGTAAAAGAATTAAAAGGTGTACTACTGGACTTTTTCTTTCTTTTAAAGTGCAAAGGGAAAAACACAAAAGTAAGAATGTTTTTAAAAAATGTGTTTCTGTCTGGCTTTTTGTTTATCAGCAACTTTCTATATGTGTTATTTCAACACATTTCTGTAAAGAAAAGGACAGAAACTATTAGAGTGCAATGTGGGCATGGATTCAGTTGAAGACATTCTGGAAATCAGCCAAATGACTACAGCAAATTGAAACGTGGTATCTTAAATGGTGAAAAGCAGCCTTAGATGGCAACCATGGAAAAATGTGCTTCATGAAGACCGGAAAAATATATCCTGAGGTAACTGATGGTGAGTGGAGAACTTAATAGAGGATGATTTCTGTTTCTTTCTTCTAGAAACAGTTATTTTCTCATTCTGGCAATGGGGCAATTGAGTAGCGTGGCTAAGCACTAAGTTATGGTGGAGTTTGAAGACCATTAGAAACTTCGCTTTTCTTTTTCTACCTTTTTCATGAGCTACAGGGAATTAGACCAGGATTGTTGATCAGATTCAAAAATACCATCTTTAATGTTGTATTAATGATACCTAATCTCAATCTGTTCCCTCCCACTCCCTTGGTGTAGTGCAAAGGTAGGCAACCTGGGCTCTTTTATGACTCGTGGACTTCAACTCCCAGAATTCCTGAGCCAGCATGGCTGGCTCAGGAATTCTGGGAGTTGAAGTCCACGAGTCATAAAAGAGCCCAGGTTGCCTACCTCTGGTATACTGGTTAAGGTACTGGATTAGAAACCGGAAAACGGAGAATTGTAGTCCTGCCTTATGCACAAAATCAGCTGGGTGACTTTGAGCCAGTCACTTTCTCTCAATTTTAGGAAGGAAACAATGGCAAACCGTTTCTGAAAAACCCTTCCAAGAAAACTGCAGGGATTTGTCCAGGCAGTTTCTGAGAACTACTCACAAATGGAAAGAAAAATCATAATTAAATATTGTGATCCATTTTTCTGTTTTATATGATGATATAACATGGCACCTCAGGTTTCTGCAAAGCTACAGATACTTCTTTTCTGAAACAAAATGTAGCTTATGTCAAATGACTATCACGTATGCAGCAGATGTGAATTTAAAACGGAAAAGAATGAGTGTAATTATTTCTTCTTCGAACTTGCACCATATGCTAATAAGAATTAAACAGCACAAGTGAGATATCTGAGCATGTCATGAAGGGACCTACCAACAATCATCCTGGAATTTATAATGTTCACTTTCACAATAGGAGCCTATAATATAAATTTAAGTCCAACTTAAAGTATACAGAGAGAGCAAATAATTGTGCACATTTGCACAGTCGAAGGAGGAAAATTAAATCCCAAGACACAATCCTCCTATCAGTTATGCACAGTTAATAACTTGCTATGAGATTGCAGCTGTAATTTGTACATTGGCTATTCGTTGCATTTTGTAAGCATTATACATAATTTGCTCTTTTTTATTGCTCAGTCCTGTTTAATTATGTGAAACTAAGTGTGGAGGGCATATTTTTTCAGTATGCCAACATCACATAATTTATTTATCTAAACTTGGACACTCCTTTTTTAAAAAACCCCTAAATTTTAAAACTTTCCATATTTTTGTTTAGGCTATATTCTTGGATGTAGTTACTTTTTCTTTGAACAAGATACAATTTACTTCTGAAAAAAACATGTCTAAAATCCTAGTGATGCTGCTGCTATATTGATTCTATAATAAAGCTTCAGGAGAAATATATATGATTATTGTCAAATAATAAGTAATGGCATTTGGGGAATAGAATACTATCCATCAAATTCCTTAATATTTAGGTTGATTGACATTATAGTGGTTATTGTAAGCATTTGTGTACACCTTGAGAGCTAGCAAATAAATTTCATTTTTAATGTGTGCCATTGTGCCTACAGTAAAAATTGACAATAAAGGTTTTCTCTCTCTCTCTCTCTCTCTCTCTCTCTCTCTCTCTCTCTCTCTCTCTCATTTGGCCCAATTCTCATAAACTAAGATCTTCTTGACTATTTTCTTCTTTTTCTTTTTTAATTGGATTTAGTCTAATCCTTACAGGACTCCATAGTTTTCATTTGTTTTACTTTGACATGCTCCATTAGAGGATTTGGAGACTGGAGAGTGCAGACTAAGAATTTAAATAGTCAACCATTTCTGCGGGGAGGGGGGGGGGGAACAGAAGAATCTTTGGAAAATTATCAAGGTGAAAATATTTGCTCTTTGCTCTGAATACTATGTGAAATAGGAGTACATGTAAGGTTTTCTTTGCTTATGGAAGTCATCTTCATGCTATACTGACTAAACCAGTTCAACTTACACAGCATGAAGTCAACTTTCAGAAGCTCCAAATTCCTATAATTTTGCTTAGCATAGGAACTCATTTTTAAAAATGTTTATTTCTTATCTCCTGTAATCCATTCAATCAACTTCCACCAGTGCAGAAGATCAAAAGGCCTTATTTATCACTGTCATTATCTATCTAGCTCTTAATGAAGAAATTACACACCCAAGGATGGAATTTACTAAGATGGAATATTCATTACAATTGTTGTAGTGATTTTTTTCTTAAAAAATGAATTTCAATGTAGGGTTTCCCCCCCCCCCCTTTTTCGGTGTTTAATATATCAGGCTTGCTTTCCTTTCCTTCCTGTCCAAACAATGATAGTGGATTTACAGTAATTTCAGAGGTATTCTTTGCTTTTTGTTTTTGAAAAAAGAAAGGAACATTTTCTCTCATCTGTACAATCTTTGTCTTTTCAACATTTGCAAAGTCTTTGTGCCCATAGTTCTACATTTGATCTGTCATGTGAAAATAGTTGCAAATATATTGCCTGAATTGGCTTGCCTTTTGTGGCAGTCTCCTAATTGTATATAGTAGAGATGTGAAAAATTTGACCTTGCAGTTTAAGGGTATTGTAAGCTGTTGTTCAACAGAATTAATTTGGGACAAAGGCTTCCTAATATAAAATTACATTTAAAACCCAAATAAACACCATTGATTACCAAAAAATGGTGAATATTTGTCAATTATTTAATATCACTGATATTAATTTTAGCTGGCATGTTTCTGCTGTATGGAGAACTGAGATAATTCTGCCCCACTGACTAGATTCCCATCAACTTGCTTTAGCCCCACTTATGTGAGATCCAAACTTTGGTTGGATGCAGATCATTATGAAGCAAAAAATGTCCTTCTCACTGCAGTTTATACTTTTCAATCTGGCAACTAATTAAACTCCTTTCAATGCTCAGAGAGCAAAAAAAAAAAAAAAATAGCTAATCTTTTAAAATCTAAGAAAGAGCTAGCATTGAGAGAAGATCTGGGGAGATTAATTACAGAAGCTAAGCTTATGATTCCTGCCTTGTTCTGATGCTAGTTAACTGTCTCTTATGGGAAATCGTTCAGTCCTGTCTTCCAGATACCTGCAGATATTTGGAGAATTACTTTCAAAGCTTTTTCAGCTTAGAATTATTGAATAACCCAGAGGTGTACCTCTCAAATAGCCCTCTAGGTCTACAGTTGAGGTTAAGGATCCCATTGTACAACTGAAACCTGGAAAGCTCATGGAGGTGATGCCATCCCTGGAGAGTTACTAAAGGCAAATAAATACAGCATAGCATGTTTTCCTTCCTTCCTTTCCATAGTCATTCCTTTTTACAAGAATAAAGAAAATAGATTTAATTCTGCTAATTACAGATCCATTAGCTTGCTTAATACAATAAGCAAGATATATGCAAAATATTTTTATTTAAAATTATTGCTTTGGATCAAAAGTCAGAATATTCTTGCTGATGAGCAAGTGGGATTTGGAGGGGATTGTTCAACATTGGGCCACTGCCCAGTGCTATTTAGTTGAGAAATACACCTTGCTAATCAAAGGCTCCCTTTTTTGCAGCCTTTGTGGATTTTAAACCAGCTTTTGATTTGATTCCAAGGGACAGGCTGTGGCAAAAAGTACACAAATTCTCAATGGATAAAAGATTGTTTCTTTTAATTTGGACTCTTTATTCTAACATTTGACCCAGAGCCAGATGATTCTCCTGGTGGTACCTTTTGGGATGTTGTCTGTTTCCATTCAAAAAGGAGTAAGCAAGGGGTGTTTCTAGCCCCCTATTTTTCAGTCAGTATGTTAATTCAATAATTCAACATCTCCTTTTCATTACTCTCCAATATTAACAGTGTGTAAAAATTCCAGCTCTGTTAAATGCAGATGATATAATAATGTCTGTCTGTTCTCCAGGTGGGAATAAGAAGGGTATTGAGGGCATTCCTTTTGCAGAATTATCAAAAAAAAAAAAAAAAAAAAATCCCCCAAAGTTCTAGTTTTTGAGCTTCAATTATAGGATGCATAAATGGCAAATTAATAAGATTCTAACAGAGCAAGTGTAAGCTCATACAAATTTTGGAGTGCAGTTCTTGGCTTTTTATCTTGGTGTACATTTATCTTGGAGTATCAACTTAGTACTTCAGGTGTCTTGATATCCTTTCATTCAAAGGCAGCACATTTTATTCCAGCTTTGCAAGATCTACCTTGGTTACTTCTCAGCTTAGTCTTGTCAATAATTTTAGCTATATGTGTCTCTGTGTAATGTTTTCTGGCCTAAAGCCTGTAATAAAGGATTTTGCTGTTGTTGCAGCTTTCTATTGTAGAGAGACCTGTATCAAAATAATGAAGATCAGTGATTTATGGAAATTATTTATTTTTCCTTTGCACCTGAATGTGCACCTGAAAGCAGTGTAAGACATGAATGGCCAGCTTTAGAGGGGGTGAATACTTCAGTTCTGCTTTTCTGTAGAAGAACAGGAAGAGCAGGGGAGGAGGGGTCAGTAAGTTATCAGCCTAGAGTCATTGATCTTTATTTACCATCAATTTAGCATTGAATATTAGTTGACTAGATTCTTGTAGGCTTGAGCAATAAATCTTGACTGAAACTTAATGTATGGTACTGATCCTTTGTGACAGACACTTTCTTGAGCATCACTGGTGGTCATTATGTTATTACCTGAAGGACAAAGTGGAAACTTTTTACTCCTTTTAGGTATGTTACGGGCAGGTATGTGAATGGAGGCTCCTTCCATTCCCATCTTAATTGCAACCCAAATGTTTGCCCAGAATTGTACTGCTGATTTCGGTTTAAGTGACATGATTTGGGGTTGTGTTGGGGCTACCCTTTCATCTTTGTCCTGGACTGTGTAGTCATTTCGCTGCTAAATTTCAATGAGAATCAAGTGGTAGAGGAAGATCTTGGGTCATTCACTTTTGGCAATAGCTTATATCTAAAAAGCTATCTCAGATATGCTCAAGGTATTGATAAGGGAAGTAGAATTTAAAATAGCAATGGTGTTCTTTTCTGGTTTAAATTTCATAGTTTTTGAAACTTCTGAGTACTAGAGGAAATTTATAAAATTTATTTGCTCTTCTACTTCTTCTTATATTTGCCCCTACTGTGGGAGATATACTCAACATCCTATGTAACCAATTAGTCACTTCATGCTTTCTTTTTCTTATAGATTAATAGTCAGGTGGTGGTTAACTGGCCATGTCTATTATAATTGATCCTTATATAAGTTAAGAATGTAGCGTTTGGAAATATATTCTTTCTTATTCTCAAGAAAGTCTTCTGGGTGTGTAAGAGATGGCTTCTGTAATGAAAGCAAAGTGAAATATTACCTTGCTGCAGCACTACATAATGACTAGATAATAAAGAGCACATGAAACAACTTTTAGTCATGGTAGTAGAGCATCACTTAGCATGCACTGCTCTTAAGCGTAGCAGCTGCCTTTAGAACAGTGACAATAGAAACTAAAATTCACTAAGTCAAAAACTAAAATGGATCCAAACTATGTGTACATGTGCTATGTTTGTTCATGAGCAGGATTTAAGAAACTAATAAAATGTAACTTAAAATTAAGTACTATACAAAATATAAACGAAATAAAAAATGGGGCAAAAATTATATAAAACTAGTACAAAAGAATATTGAGAGAGGTTACTTGGCCTTTCCTTCCTTCCAGAGAAAATATTATGTTATAAAAAGCAATATATTCTCTGAGTCCTTTTACTGCAAAGATATTTGTTTTTCACCTTTGCAAAGAAACATTTATGGCCTCAATATTCAGTGGAAGACCTTATTCGAGACTTATAAATGGTTACAGACACAGAATATGTATGAATGTTTATCATGAAATATGCATCCTTGGTTGAAATTTTAGTGTAAAATTCTATATACCGTATTTTCTGGCGTATAAGATGACTTTCGCAAGCGGTAAAATCGGCGCCGAAGTCGGGGGTCATCTTATACGTCGAGTCGTCTTATACGCCGGAAATTACGGTACATATATGCATGGATGAGATATCCATATTTGTGTGTTTCTTTCTGTGTATATATGCTAATAAAATATATTTATTATATATTGAAGTCTATTAAATCAAAAATAAAGATCAGATGTTGTAATAACTACTTTTCATGAATAATAAATTAAAAATATTAGTCTGATTATATCAGTACTCAAGATCTTGCCCTTGCTGTACAGTGCTATCAGAGCAGGGCTGGTCTATCCCAACATGACTGATCCACTTGTGTAACAGTGGCTTCTATATATACATAGATATGCAGAAGTGGTATGTAATCATTATTTCAATTCTGCTGCTTAGAAGTAGAACCTTGATATGTTGCTCGGAAGAATGGCTTTGCTCAAATACGCAATGCAGTGAGCCCTCCTGAAAGTCTGCATCGATGACCTAATGTTCAGCTTCATCATATTGAAGGTAAAATGAGGCTACACTAGTTGGAACTATCCTTCTGTCATGTTCTTGTCACTGATTTATGTTATCTTCTATATTATAGAGAAAAAGAAAGGTCTGAGGTCGAGAATCTCCTCTAGATATGTATATAGGGTCTCCTGTGATTTAGAAATTTGTACTAGAACCTTTACTTGTTAGAAATCTATACTGTACACATAAACATCCATGTACTATATGTGTACAACAAAAGTTTCAAATGATAAAATACATGCCATTTATGTGACATGCTAGCACTGTATTTGTGTCTGACATCAGGATACAAGTACAAAAAGGCACAGTTTGCACTGAGACATTGGGATGCACATTTTGATTACAATTGTTCATAAACACAGTTTGTATCAGATGCCTATATCTGCTCACGCAGCACAGAATTCTTGCTTCACACAGCCCACTCTAAATTCATAATGTGAATTTCTGCTTTCTCTTTCATATAATTGCAATTGTATCAGAGAAACAATCCAAATATAATGATTGAGCGATACAAAATTTTCCTCATGGAATGATTAAATTGCAGCATTCTCTCTTAAAGTTCTACCTGTGGCCTTGATTCTTGAATATATAAACATACCACTTGATATTTCTGAGTGAGAGGATTAGGTTATAAATATTTCACTATTAGAAAATGTGTACAATTGCATTTAAATACTTGGTGCTCTCTGAATCTTAATGTATAGTGGAAATAATATTCTGAAGAGTTGCATATACTTAAACAAAGATACTTATAGATATTTGGAATATCTGTTCAAAGTATATTCTTAAGCAGATGTACTATATTTTCAATGTATCTGAATATAATTTGCCTTGGACCTAAAAGCACTTGAATTATATAGTAAAGTTTCTTGTAAAATTTATACTGAATTAATGTTTGACAGCGACAAAAAGATAGCAATTGTTCCTGGGAGCACTGTTATGATTACTAATAAGTATCTGTCACTTAACAGATTCCTGTTTTTAAGTGTCCATTATTTCATCATTATCATTTGATTATTTAAATGACTTTATTATGACTCAACCCTAGGACTTATAGTGTCTGAGATACAGTAGAATTCTGAACAGAAGAGATTCAGGCTGCTTTGATAGGACGGTGGGGAGGGAATAGTCAGTAGCTCTTTGATGTTGTTATTGTCACATAGATTTATACGATCTGAAGAGAAATCAGAATAGAAACATCATATGCAGACCTAGAGGTGGAATTACTAGATTCTTCTCATCCTATAAAAAACTTCACATCGCCTTTATTTTTCATTGAAGCAATATTTTTTATTCAGCTACCTGAAATAGGCAAGATCTTCAATGTCAGGGTCATTTGGGACTGTCAAACTCCTTTTTTTTAGTAAACTTTCTGAGTAAAATAATTTTTGATTTCCTTATCTGCTTGGTTAGACCTTGCCTGTTGTGACTTCACCTTATTTGCCACTTTTCTCTATGAGTCTTGACTGCTTGAATGCACTGATATTTACATAGGAAGCTCTATGAGCTACAGTTTATAATATAAATATAGGCATCTAAGTTACAGCACAATACAAAAGGGCAGAGCTTCCATCATGATGTCAGGTTGCACATTTATCATTTTGTGTCATTGTGGCCAGCTGACAGTGTCTGTGAACACAGTATACCACAGGTAATATCTGTCAACAGTTATTCTTGTCATGGCATGGCTGCTCAGATCTGCTCCCGAGTTTTCCAGCTACTGATTCTGAGAATTTGTGGCCTGCAGGAGTAATTTCTGTTCTGCTGATAAAAGGTATAGAAAGTATAAGATAATACTCAACATAGCTTTTGGAAAGAAAATTTGAGGAAAATATGTACTCTTTAATTAGATAATTGATTTCAAGATTCAATGATTGGATCATACCAACTGTCATAAATTTAGAGATGGCAACTATGGAATTAACCATTTCCAAAGGACAGAATCATTTGGGCTTTATCCCTCTCCCACCTGACTTGTGTTTGCTTCCAAGGAGAGGTGAGAAGCTAGATAGGGATGCTTGTGAACTATAGGAGGCAGTGATGCTGGTGACCTTGGAGTGATCTTTCAGGAGTTCATCCTGGACCTAATTGTATTAAAAATCTACAATACTAACTAGTTATAGTGACTGAGAAAGCTGGCAGGCCATCAATTACAAAGGAGTCTGGAAGAAAGGATGATATATTGGTCATTATTCTTGATGATACATGATGTTTGAAAACACCAGCCAGGCAGGAGGAAGATCTCAAGTGGTTAGTCTGAATCTTTGAGCAGATGCAAGAGATCCAGAACTAAACCCCCTAAAGAGCCTTATCTATCTGTTCCAAAGAGAAAGCAGCATTCTGGGGAGATTCCTATATAATAGGTAGAATATAGTAAAGCAGCTTGACCTCTATACATGAGAATCTGGTTGCTTGCGCCTACACATGGTGAGGTTTAAATGGGGGTTATGGAATTCTGGTAGTTTTGCTAGACCTCTTAGCAGCCATAGACTGTGCTAACCAAACCAATCTGCACATGCTGGCAATTAGGATCATAATTGCTTAGCAAATGATTCCAGTTGGTAAGCATGGGCAGGAAAAGATGAATTCTAGGGCACTCCAATATGGGCTCGACTCTCCCCAATCCTATAAACATCTATATGAAACTGTTGATGAATGCCATTGAATTCTTATATATAACTAACAAATAACTGAATGCAACAACAACAAAAAACTGATTCCCCTCTGCATGTTCCTTAGGAATTATTTAAAGAAGGTAGGTTCTTGCACATTCCAGAATAATTACATTTCTTAGCACTAAATTATTATTTTTATCTTCTTTTAAATCTGTTATTTGTTGTATATTCTGTTATACCAGTATCATATCTGTGGCATTTTGTTGGAATGTGCTGTATGTTTCTTTCCATAGTGTTTGATCATTATAGCTATAATGCTGTCTCCAGTGGCTGTTTCTTCCATGACCTGTGGACTACTTGTACATGCTTAATTCACCAATATTTAGAAGCCGAATATCAAATTAAAAAATAAGTTGTCTCATGTTCTTATCGGTAGTTAAAATATTGACAGCTATTAAAAAGGACCCTTTCTTAGCCTGTCATTCAGGTGATAATTCAATTATTCAGTCACTTCCAACTCCTTGTGATATTATTTCTTCTGGATTTTGTGTCACAAAATTCTTACTTTAATCATTGGAAGACCATTTTTACTATTTAAAATTTTACATTTTTACAATTTACTAATGTACCAAATTGTACATTAGTAGTGGAGAAAACTATATGAGTAATAAATCTATTACACTCTTTTAAGGAAAACCTTCTATCTTAAAAATAAACCAAGCAACACAAATGACTTTTGATTAATTCCTTTAGAACAAGTTGGAAAATTGCATTGAAAAGATTAATAAATTAGCAGTTTCTGCTCCACAAAAGAGTTGAAAATTATAGCTCTAAATCATTGTAATATAGCAACAAAATAAATAACAGATTGTTTTGGCTGCTTGAGGTAACCAACTCTTCCCACAGTAATATGCTTGTGTGTGTTATTGAGCAACATATTCTTCATATTTATAGAGAAAATATTTAATAGAAGAGGTGAGAATTTAGAATTAAGCAATGACTTTCTAGTGGCTTATATTAGCAATTGTGTACTGTGCGGTATATTAACTGGCAAACTAGATCAGCAATATACAAGCAATTACTACGCAGTTATGTTTAATACTCTGCTCATAAATCTCTGAAATGATCATATTACATTACTATAATTGCATTGAAGGTAGTAAGTTTCTAGGTTGACAGGTAGAAACAATGGGTGTAATGGTCAAGATTTTCTAAATAAGAGCATCAAATTTCTATTAGCCAAAAATGCAATGTAATATAATTATAAGGAGATCACATCACAATTTTTAGGTCTCTCTATAATAATACAAGTTTAAACAAGTACTGCTTATTATGAAGTTGTTGATAAAATTCCATACATAATTACAATGCATTTTTTATCATTTTCTTAAACCATCATGGAAATGTTGCTACTGACTACAGATATTTTATGGTTATATCTGCTTTTACTGTATGCTAATAAGCTTTATTATAGTGGATTAGATATACATAAAAAATGAGGAAAACATTGAGTCATCCCAGACAGATGGCTGTTTAGTCTCTGCTTGAATAGATTCAGTGAAGGGAAGACCACCCTTTCTATGAGTAATTGATTCCACTGTCAAACTATTTTTTACTGTTAATACATTTTTGCTTGCATACAAATGAAGTCTGCTTTCCTATATCTTAAATCCATTGTTTCATTGTCTTGCTTTCTGGAACAATACAAAACAGACATTATGATATCCTTTCATGCATTGAAGAGTGCTACCATGGTCCTACAGACTCATTTTTTTAAAGGCTAAACATATTCAACATGAAGAATGAAGCTGGCAATTTTCTAGGTAAAGAAAACCTGTATCTCCAGAGATAAGTGTCTTCTAAATCAATTACATGTAGACTCAGAAAGATAGAAAGAAAAGTATAGAATTTAAACAGTGTAATGTAGATCTATATAAGGCTTTAACCATTGTGCACAGTATTTATTTTATTACTTTATGAAAAAGACTAATTTGGTTGAGTTTGAGACCAAGTGTGGCCTAATGATAAGGGTGATGGATTGGTGTGATGGAAACCAGTTCTAGAAAGCCAACTGGGTAACCTTGGGACAATCATTTCCACTCAGCCCTAATGAGGTTCTGTGATAAGCTTGATAAAAATATTAAGTACTGATGACATCACTTTTTGAACTGGGCATGTGTGATGCAAAACCAAGCAGACCCTTAGTGATCAAGTAGATCACTAAGAACAAGAACAAACAACAAGAAGAAACAACATACGGTGCATGAGATCTTCTGCCTAGTAAGGGAATTCTTGAATAAAGGAGTATGTTTCTGGATAGCTTGTCCTATGAATGAGAGTGACAACCAGAAGGAAAAGATGTAGAAGATAATGTCCACTACTGGACTTATGAAATAGCTTTCATACTCAAGGGTGTATTTATCTTTATTGTTATGTTTCTGCAGTGCTTTTTTTGTAAAAAAAAAAAAAAGGTGCTGGAACTCACACATGTCATACAACCTACCTTGCCTACCCTACAAGGTTCCATCCCAAAAAAAAGATGCCGGAACACCGTTCTGGGCGTTCTATGACAAAAAAAGCCCTGGTTCTCTGTATGTAAAATTACAAATTCCTGAAGGGATTTAAAACTAGTATGAGCTTTATTCCCAAGAAGTAGACAAACTAGTAAACTGCTGAGAAACTTGACTCTAGATGTTATTTTGTATGCTTCACATTTCACTCCATCTTATACTTTGGTAATTTTTCAAAGACCAAAGCACATTTTCCTTTTGGTTATGGCAGATTGATGTTTTGATTCCACATAGTTAATTCTGTCAGTGCTGAAGCCTGTGGGCTGTTTCCTTTTGAAAAATATAAAGAGGTACATTAAAACCTCTTCTCTGTGCCCAAGTAATAATAGTGGTTATGGTAATGTTTCCTCAGTCACATTTGATTGAATGCATCTTAAAGTCTAGTGTTGTCATGTTAGAAAACTAATTGGATTTATGTAATTTAAGAAGACCTAAGAAAGAGCAAAGAAAAGTCTGCAGCATATTGTACTTATGCTAGGCTTCCTCACCCCAGCCTCCAGGGATGTCAAATATATTTCACTTCCACTACAACATTTTATTCTTTCAACAGCCTTTTGAAAAAGATTAAGCTGAGAGACTATTGGATTCAAGGACACTCAGTAACTGCCTTAGTAGGAATATAAACCTGAATATCCCCAATCCAAGACCATTAATGTCTAGGCTGTATATCTTCTGGCAAAGAGTTTCTATTTGTTGTCACTTTGATATGAAAAAATAAATTGGATCGATAATTAATTTTGAGATTCCCTAAGTTTGTTTTGATTTTTCATATTTTTCTTTATAATTTCAGTAATTTAAGCATTTAAAGTTTGTTTTAAAATCATCCAAAGGACTTCTTCCCTAACTCTATATGTGTGATAGATAGAAGAACCCAATTCACATGGTGATCTGGCTGCCTGTGAATTGTTGATCAATATAAGGTTAAAGTGATGTGTTTAATTTTGTTTGGTACATATTAGGAGATTCTCTGCTTTTCCAGATATTCATTTATTTCAAATATGAAATGAAAATTGCTCCAGTATAAATGATAATTTCTTTCTAAATAACTATCCAAAGCAAAATCATAACAGCATTTGGAAAGATACAATATTTCATTTATCACTACATTGAAAAATTGCAAATTTTGCTGACTGAAAACTTCAACTTTCATTTTATGTTAGTTTAATCTCTGCAACATTTTCTGTGCTGATTTTGATATAACTGCTTCTTCACTCATTATGTGTGATATGTATCTCTAATAATTCAATTAGCCTTCTCTCTAATTATTAAAATTCTGGATCATTTCCAAATCCTTCCTATGAATGTTCCGTGATTAGGAGGCAACTTAAGCATCAGTATGATTTAAAGCAGTTTAAACATGTATATACATAAATTTAATGAAAGGTATAAATACCCTTACTTTAGGGAAGCATACTGAACACTATGATTAAATTACTTTTATCATTAAATTTTGGATCTATCTTCAAATTCAACATTTTAAATAAATTGTTTTAGTTTGTAAATATACAAAGGAGATTAATATCATAGAATATTAAAATTTGATGTTAGCTAAGATCCCTGATGATAACGGGATGTTTTAAAAATGTATGTATTGTTATGTGGGCTGCTGCTGTTGTATGAAAGAAAAGGAACAGATTCTGGCTGATGTAATTCAGTAGTTAGCAGCTAAGATACTCTCATTTTTGGCTGGCTGAATAGGAATATTGGTTATGAATGCTCAGAATGTGAATAGCCATCTACAATTCCATATAATGTTGAAAAAATATATAAATATATAATATATATATAAATATATAATATATATATGTTTTCTGAGGTTTTCGTGGGTGTTTGTATGTAGGTCTTTGGTTGTTCGGGTTTTCTCCCGTGTAAAATTGGAATTCCAATTTTACGCGGGAGAAAACCCGAACAACCAAAGACCTACATATATATATATATATATATATATATATATATATATATATATATATATATATATATGTCTTTGGTTGTTCGGGTTTTCTCCCGCGTAAAATTGGAAGTGTCTTGGCGACGTTTCGATGAAGTCCCATTCGTCATCTTCAGGCTGGTGTTTTCAGCTTCGTGCCTCATCATCGGTGTGGCTTTGGGTTTGCTTTTTTGCGTGGATGTGTGGTGATGACATCCAGTGTGGTTTTTGTGAGTGTGGGTCTGGTATCATTTTTTGTGTTAGGGAGTCGTTTGTCAATAAGGGTGGGTTTCCAAATGGCTGGTAGGCGGGATGATACCTCCTGCCTACCAGCCATTTGGAAACCCGCCCTTATTGACAAACGACTCCCTAACACAAAAAATGATACCAGACCCACACTCACAAAAACCACACAGGATGTCACCACCACACATCCACGCAAAAAGCAAACCCAAAGCCACACCGATGATGAGGCACGACCACAAACCAGAAGCCAGACCAGAGCTGCATCATTAGCCACTTTAAACCCCTCCAATCCATACATGAAGCAAACTGACACCCTCCATGAAGATGAGGCACGACCACAAACGCGAAGCCAAAAAATAGCAAGGCAGCCCAAAATCTTAACCCCCCCTGCAACTCAGACTAACCTGAGCACAACCAAACAGAACACTCCCCCAGCCAATCAGAGCACAGCCAACCCCCCAGCCAATCAGAGCACAGCCAACCCCCCAGCCAATCAGAGCACAGCCATGCCCCTAACCAATCAGAACACACCTCCACCCAATCAGAACACAGCCAAGCTCCCACCCAATCAGTTCATACCCCCACTGGCAGTTAAAAGGAAGAAACAGCTAAAACCACACATTGCTCCTCGAAGCACGAAGCTGAAAGTATCAGCCTGAAGATGACGAATGGGACTTCATCGAAACGTCACCAAGACACTTCCAATTTTACGCAGGAGAAAACCCGAACAACCAAAGACCTACATATATATATATATATATATATATAGATAGATAGATAGAGAGAGAGAGAGAGAGAGAGAGAGAGAGAGAGAGTTGTGTTCCTTGTGACCCACTACAGAGTTTTCTGACTCCCATTTTCCACAGAAAGATCTCCAATGATGTAACTGGAATTGGGAATGTGGGGCTGAAAAATTCAGGTTTGGGGGCAGTTTGGGGATTTTAAGAGAGGAAAATTAAGGAATTTCTCTTCCCAGAACTCATTAGCTTTTGTCTCCACTGTCATATTTCCTAGACTTAAGTAAAAAAAAAAAACTTATGATCAAAATTCAGGGATTTGTTACTGGATTTTGGTGGCCTCATCTAGAGGAGAAACAAGATAAAGGAAGTGCTTTTGGGCCGCAGGCTGCCCAGGCCTGTCTTTTATTATCCTAAGTAACATCTTTAAATTAAATTGAAAATTAGGTCATTCTAATCCAAAACTATCTATTTGCAGAAGTGTCCCATTCATACCTAGAAATGCCAGGAAGCAATCCTGGGATCTTCAAAAAAAAAAAAAAAAAAGAATATGTACCATAGCCATTGATGCTGTTTTCTTTAATAGGGTATGTTGGAAAACAATTCCTGTCTCCTTCAGCATGCATGCTGAAATAGACCTAACAGAGTCATGTTCCCAGTGTATTTGAGAGCATCACTCTAGGGGAGACTAATGTGACATGATTGCAAGTGATGTTATGAAATCATCTAATTATTGAACATGCATGTTCATTGTCATTTATTTATCACCAGTGTTTTTATGTTACTTCAATCATTTGACTTCAAATTGCTTACCACATGCATAACAGTACCATACTATTAAAAATTATCAAATATATACAATAAATTAATTGATATAAATCAGAAAACAATATTAAATAGGGGGCACTACTTGTTACCAAAACCACTGAATTTACCAATTAATTGAAGTAACATTTACTGTAGGTCCTCTTCACTGTTTAAACTTTATTGCTGCTATGAAATATGTCACCAATAAATACCAAATGGGATGCATTTACTACAATTTCATTATTTTTACAAAGTCCTACTTTATGTCCTACTCACATATAAATGTTGCTTTCCATAGTTCTTAAACATATCAAACGAATGCTTTTTCTTTGTAATACAATGTACACATATTTGGAATTTAACATTGCTTCACATGTGAATGATTCAATTTCAGTAGAAGCTAAGTCCCTATTAAATGAATGCCTAAATCTTTTCAGCATTATAACTTTTGAAGGAAGATGAACTGCTTTCCAAATTAAAATAATGTCAGTACATTAAAATAAAAGCACTCTCTTTTTCTAATCAAAAACATATTCTGGCCAGATTTATCTAAATTGTAGAATATTTATCCTTTACCTTTCATATGAACCCACATTTAATCAAAAACAAATCAAAAGCAAAGATGATCTTTGACCTAGGAAATAATTTGCTTTTATATTAGGGCAATATAATCTTTGACCTAGGAGTGGTTTGCTTTTATATTAGGGCAATTTTTTATTTTTTATTTTGAATCAATGAATTTTTTGGAAAACTGAATATTGCTTAAACGTGGAGTATATTTAGAATTCCAATACTAAAATCATTTATTTGTAAAGGTTTCCCTCCCTAGAATCATAAATTGTTGTTTTACAAATTCTTTAAAGAAATAAATAATATGAACCTCTGAACTCTTCATTTGTCCCATTTCAGTGGCTATAGTTATTTTTGCAAATTATCTTCACATTTTAGGCTTACAATTTCTTGTGTTCAGAGTTGGCCTATTAAAACAACAACCATACTACCTCAGACAATGAATCCATAGAGTGGCAGAAAAGTACAAGGACTTGTCTGCCACTCTATCAGATTTTTATCTACTGTTATCCATCACTCTGAGGCATTCTCCAATTGAGACATCTGGATGTTAGGAAGCTCTGCAGAGAAAGCTGTATTTTTGACATTGTATTTTGAAGACTACTTAAACCCTATGATATAAAAAGTGCAGTTTTTACTAGTCTTACTAGAAGTGGCTGACTCAGCACAAATCAGCCTTCTGGTTAGAAAAGTATTAAACAATTTATATGCCTCAAAATCTTAGAAGAGTTTTCTAGCGCTCATTTTGAACAACTAGATTTCATGGAAAGATATGGGTGGCTTCATGCAATTCCCTTTGAAGAAAAACTGTATCTGTGGTGCACCAGCTGTTGAAGACTTTGCATATATTCACTGATTGCAAATTGTATTCTGCAAATGGGACCACTTATTTAGATTCTTTTTGAAAATTAAAAATACTGAAGTATCTAGCAGAAACTGTCTTTCTTTTGCAGGATACAAACCTGCATATCACTAGTATAACTGCACTTTTTATATCGAAAGCCATATTTAAGAGGACAGATTATATAAACAGATTAGGATATACTATAAGGGTAACAACATTACTAGCAATGATGATATTACCTAGTTTGGATAGTGAAATGTCTTCAAGAAATCAACCAAGCTCATGAAGCACCAAAAAGCCTTCATTTCAGTTCTGAGCTACAAATATTCTCCTTTTTAGATACCAGTGTAATAATTTTCTTGCGCAAAAAAAGTGTATAGTTCTGAGGTGTTGATGGGAATACAGCCGAAGAAAACATATGCATAGATAATTCTCAGTGCTTGATGTGTTTAACAATCTGTGTTTTACAACATTTACAAGATTATGGAAAAACTCTTTGATGCAATGGAGTATATTGATTGGGAGAGATGCTTGGCAAAAGAAGAGGGCTAAAGTGAGACTTGAGGAATTAAATGATGGGGTGTATCAGAGGGAATATTTAAAAATTAAATACTTGTTTGAATATGGCTGAAGAAATTGAAAGGTTTTAGTTTAAGAGGGACAATTAAGACAGTGTCTTTTTTCTTTTGTTTTTCAATATGAAAAACTATAAAAATGTGGGATGGTTAACACAAAGGAAATGTTTTAGATATTTAAATGTAATTGATTTTAAGAAAATTCCAATGGATAACTAAAAATGGGAAAAATATTTTGAATAGAGTTAAAAGATTAGATGATTAGATTTATTAAATGGAAAATTTAAAGATTAAACATAGGTTTAATTATGGGTAAAAAGAACAAAAAGAATTTGGAAATAAGTATATACTAGTTCAAGTGGGATATATATTTTAAGTAGTATATTATTTTCTTTTTTTCTTCTCCTTTCTTCTCCTTTTTTCTCTCTTTTTCTTTTTCTCTCTCACGTCTTTTCTTTTTCTATGTCTTTCTTTTGTGTCTTTTTATATACTTATTTTTTAAGATATGAAAATAGATTTAAATACTTTAAAGTAATTAATTCTGGAAAAATTTTAACCAGTAGAAATATTTTGAACATTGTATGGAAAATAAATTTAAATAAGAATTGTAAACAGGATTTGTAACGAGGCAACCAAGATGACCAGATAGAAAAGAAGCACGATATTGATGAAATTATTATTGGTAGAAATTTTAGAAACATCTTTATATTTAATTGTTACCTATCAAATTAATAAGAATTGTATTAATTTAGGTTGCAAAGAGAATATTATTGGAAGAAGAGAAAATTAAGCAAAGTTATTATGTGGATTTTGGAATATAGAATATAGAAAGTAACCATTAGTGATTATTTTGTAAACCCAGACAACACACTGTTTACCAAATATCAAGATGTTTATATTAAAAAAAATCAATAAAATATATTAAAAAAAGAAACTGCCATAACTAAGCGATGCAATCACGTGAACTTCTAGTCACAATTGCTGTTGTTAACTGAGGATATAACAATACTCATTTATAGATCTGCGACATTGGCTGGACAAATGGTGCTTATCTACTACTTGGAAGATCTTTGGATCTAGATGGGGAGACAGATGTGACTCAACTGGAGCAAGAGTGGGTAGCTTTGGGATACTTAATCTTTAACTCTTGATAGGATAGGACTTCCTGCTGGACAGAGTAAGCATGCCACTTGGGACTCCTACTCAAATCACAGCTCCTGCTTAAAGACCAGGAGGGAATCATTTGAGAGAAGCTATTGATTTATGTGCTATATGCCCCAGAGATACCATCTTGCCCCAGAGATTTGAGACCTCAACTCCTCTTGCATCCAGAAAACTGTTAACACCTGGGTCTTTCTTCAGGTGCTAACTGGATATTAATTAAATCCACTGCAGGGTAGTTGTAAGTCTATTATGGTACCTTGGGTATTGTAGCATGATTATTTTAACTTTGTTTTGCATTTTGTACAAACAAAGAAATATATTTACATTAGAAAGATAAACAGAACACTAAATATCCCCTAGTTTATATTTGCACTGTTTTTGAACAATGTGAGAACATAATTCACATGACAAATTGATCTAGCAAAGAATCCGTGGCTTGAATCCAATCACCAACTTTTATGTGACTTATGCATTTCAGATCCAAATGGTTATAACCATTCTATTTTTGGTGACAACAATTCTACAGTATATAGAAAATAATTATGATGAACAGTTTGAAAGGTTCATTCTAATATTGGTAACCAAGACAATTATACATAGAAATGTTCTACAAATCATAACATTAAATGAACGCTAAGATTGTAGGCATTTATTTTTAAGTATCAACATATTTTTGTTTCAAGCAAAGTTCTTTTATTACTGAACAACAACAAGAACAACACTAATCAAGCATAATTGTATTGCTAATAGGAATTATGCTGTTAGTAAGGTATAAAAAAGCTGTTATTTAAAGCTTTGGTAACAGATTGAAGAAGCACATCTAAACATGCTTGTTTGTGAATAAGATATAAACTCTTAGCAAATGGTAGCACCTGGCCAACGTCGCTTGGATTCAGAAGCAATGAAAGTAAAATATCTGGTTCATTATCTTCAGAAAATAAGAGGATTATAAACTCGACTAAAAAAAAAAAGGCAATGGCAAACCAATTATAAAATATAGAGAGAGGACTTTATTTTTCTCCTGAACTCCAAGGGACTCTTTTTCTAAATAAATTATTATAGAACATGGGTAGTGCTTACTTCATACAATGTAAATGTAACATACCTAGCTTTTTGGGTGTAGAATACAGTGAGAACTCTCTGGCCATCCAGATATTGATGGATTACAATATACTTCCTTATTGGTTGCTATGGAAGTTGTAGACATTCTTGGTCTAGAGGTCCATACTTAAGCTAGAGCTTTATAATCACAATGAACATTTCAGTTAAAAAAAAGCATAACCCCACAGGGAATATTCTTGCTCTCAAACTAAACCAGTATGTTATAACAGTAATTTTAGCTATGTAAATGATTTGTTTGCCTTGCTGCATTTTTTGTCTTACTGATCTATGTACATATTTTGCTCTATTAGTTCTGGTATCCTGCTTTTCTGATTAATAGGCCAACAGCCACAGGAGGGCAGGACTGATGTCTGTGTTACTGAATTACATATATGAATACTCATTTCTGAATTGCTTTAACAGCTCAATATAGCAAGCTGTTGTAGTACGATCAATACTGTACAATGTTAGTTAAGTACATATAAGTAATTCTCTATTGATACTCATTTGATAGATTGAGATCTATTTTTTTTTACTATTTTGCTATTTAATAATGTTACTATTCTGCTGTTCTAAATAATCAAATAATTGCATTATATAAATTATATGATACCCTACTACATGAGTTTTTATGCCCTAAAGTTTCAAACTCAAATTTACATTTTTATTGTATTGCATGATTTTAAAACTTGCTCTATTCTAGTCAAATTCTGTGTTGTATAAAATATATTGATATTAAGTGAGTTAAATGTGACTCTTTTGTTTTGCCTTGCTGGTCAATGCCCAAAATAAAATGACTGATTGATAGATAAAGACACTGCAACTCACTTGATATTACACATCATTTAACATTCATCTCAGTTCTTTTCCAAAGTAAAGATATAATTTTTGCATTTTATTCAGTGTTAACAGTATTTTTCAATTGTTATGGATAATTTGCATAATTCCTGCAAAAACGTTATTTTATTTTGTCAATCTGCTCAGAGTGGCTGTTTGAATTCAGAGATATGTTTATGGTTCAACAGTTCATATAACCACATATCACTACAGAATCTACATGAACTGATGATAATCCTACTTGGATTGTTGCTGAATCTTCATTTAAAGAAAAGTCCATCTCTCTCTCTCTCTCTCTCTCTCTCTCTCTCTCTCTCTCTCTCTGTGTGTGTGTGTGTGTGTGTGTGTGTGTGTGTGAGGGAGAGACTTTATACATATGCATGTGAGGGGTTTTTGTGTGTGTATACAAGCCTCTGAGCTGAGACTCTGAAAAACTGGAAAGTAGGCTGGTTCTATGAAATCTTTCTGGAGAAGGAGAGGATGGGAAATTATTAGTGTGTGCACTAGATGGCTGCTCCTCGTGATGAGATTGCAGAAGAGTGATCTCCCATGAGTTTGAGTGCTAGAACAAGAAGGGATTAATCATCATGCTTGCAGGTGTGGCAGAGCCTCTTAAAAGACTTTGGCCTTGCTAACCTTATTTTCTAATCATTTTTGTAAATTACCTATTTACTGCCTTAAGGCTATTAGAGGTCATTGGAATGGGACTTTGAAAAGCCACCTGGTGAGATTACTTTCATTCTTGAATATCAGCAAAATTAATAATAAGTTTAACAATGTAAAGAACTGGAAATAAACAGCAAAAAGCTATATAAGAAGCTGATCCAAGAAAGTTATAAATGAGTTATAAATTTATAAAAGTTATAAATTTGGAATATTATTACTTTTACTATAAGATTTTGGCAATAATTAGATAAATAAACAGTCATTTGTGGTAACCAAAGCCAACCAAAGGTTGTATAACTTAAGCCATAACATAGATTTGAAACTTTATGACTTTGGAAATTGGAGGAGACTAAATATTCCAGACAGAAAGAAAAGGGAAGGGAGTAAAAACTTACCTTTTTTTTTTTGGGTTAGTATACAGGGATTTGTAAAACACAAAAAATATTCTTACATTTGAATTTCCCCTGGGAATTTTTGAAAAAATGAGAAATTAGCAGCTACAGTGTGATCAGTGTTGTCTGCTTCTATAGATAGATCACATCCAAAAGCTGTTAATGAAGGAATGACAGATATGAAACAAATTTTGCCTGATGTAGAAATATAGAACCAAAAAGAAATATAGAACCCAAAATATGGATTACAAGACAGATACAAGGCAGGTAATGTGGAAACACAAATGGACTTTCTACTGGATATACTAAAGAAGTTGGTTAAAGCTTTGAAAATTAATGTGGAAACACAAATGACAACCCAAGAGAATGACCCAGATAAGAACTAGATGTACAAAAGAGTTGATTAAAGCTTTGAAAATTAATATGAAACTACAAATGACAAACCAAGAGAATGACCTGGATAATTTTTATGGGATTTATAAAGAGGTTTGCTAAAGCCTTAAAGAAGCCTTTGGGATGGGAAAAAGAAAACTTGGAGAGAAAATTCTTTGGCAACATCTGAATAAATTAAAAATTAAGACTACTAGAAGTAAAAGGAAGGAATATAAAGTTTGTTTTTTTTAATCAGTTTTAGGGTTAAGGCTTTGTTAACTCTTTATGGACATATTTCTACAAAGCTCTAGTAACCCTTTACAGACTTATTGTTGTCACGAGACTGAAAAGTTAATGATTTAAAAGAATTACAGAGTTGGAAGAGATGTTGAAGGTCTTGTAGTCCACTCAAGCAGGAGACCCTGTACAATTTCAGACAAATGGTTGTCTAATCTCTTCTTAAAAAGCTCCAGTGTTGGAGTACTGACAACTTCTGGAGGCAAGTCGTTCCACTGATTTGCATATAGAGAAGAGATGGGTTAATGGAACAAGAGATATTTGTTTGTAACCTTATAGGGAGTGAAGTTTGTTTATACTTTTATAAAAGTTGGAAGTCACTTCTATAAATATTTCTTTTTCTTTATCTTACTTTCTTCTTTTTCTTTTTTTCCTTATACTTTTTATTCTCTCTCTTTGCCTCTCTCACTTTCTGAGTTTAGTTTCTATTTACATTTGTTATGTAATCAAAATTGTTAATAAAAATATTTTTTGAAAAGAGACTGTATAAGATTCCCAGATGTCTTCATGATTTCCCATGAATAGGATATTGAAGAATCAGGGAAGAAATAAAATTAAGTTAAATGATTAGAAAGTGCTAGACAATAAAATAAGCTACTCTTATTTCTTTTCTGCATAGACACAACTGAGAGCAAATCCTTTAATTTCTGGAAATATTTTTCGGTTAACTCTATCCATATATACTGCTCAAAAAAATAAAGGGAACACATCCTATAAGAAATCCTATAGGATGTGTTCCCTTTATTTTTTTTTTGAGCAGTATAGTTTAAATCATGTTCTTTGAAGAACTTTGTTTTTTTTTTCAAAATTATCAAGTCTGTTATTGGTGATGGTGATTATGTATTAGGATTCTTCAGCAGGCCACACTGGAGTTATCCTTTTTCATATATGTTTTCTATTGAGAAACATTTAAATGGACTGCAAGCCCTTTTTTTCTGCCCAAAGATAGCACATCGAGCCCTTTATGTTCTTATATAAAAAAGAGATGTACTAGTAATTCAGACTTACTTCAATACCGGCATTCTCTTCCACCACCAGTTTACTTAGGAGATTTCCTGAAGGAATGTCCTCAGTGATTTTAGTTCTTCCTTGCTGCAGCTTTATGGTAGCACTGACTTTGTCTTTAATTTTTAATTTTCTTCATGTTGTCTTCCATTATTGAAATGATTAGATCCAGCAAACCAAAGGAAACCCAAAGTACAGCAATGAAATGTGGAAGGAATATGTTAGAAATTCTTTTTTTTTGCCAAGGAGCATTTTCAAATTATTTTACTTTTGCAGTAGTTTCATGCAGTCATGCAAATGTTTTCACTGCTTGTCCTAAGGCTGGGGAGGATGACGAAAGAATTCCCATCTCCTGGGAATTCTTCCTTCATCCTGAACCCATGATTTGATACCATCCGTCTCTTCAGATTCAGTTCAAATCTAAAGTGGCAAAGTCATCCCTTGGACTGAATCTAAAGAATAACAGGAAATAAAGAATTCATTGGCAGGACCTCCAGCCTTGCCTTCAAGAAAACAGAAACCACAAGAGTTGGCTTTTGGGACAACAGCAACTTGTTGTTGTTAATTGCAAGTCGTTTCCGACCCATCGCGACCCCATGGACAATGTTCCTCCAGGTCTTCCTGTCCTCTACCATCTTCTGGAGTCCATTTAAGTTCACACCTACTGCTTCAGTGACTCCATCCAACCATCTCATTCTCTGTCGTCCCCTTCTTCTATTGCCCTCAATCTTTCCCAGCATTAGGCCCTTCTCCAGTGAGTCCTTCCTTCTCATTAGGTGGCCAAAGTATTTGAGTTTCAACTTCAGGATCTGGCCTTCTAAAGAGCAGTCAGGGTTGATCTCCTCTAGGACTGACCGGTTGAATAACAACTACTTTGTCTTTATAGTATCCAAAATCCCCAATCCCCAAGTAAGCTGCATGAGTCCATAGGACCATGGAGATAACACCAAAACGACTCCTTTATGTACAGAAGAGATCCAGAAAGATAATGTAATGGCTAAATATGTACAGCATCTAAATGTAGCATGGATTGTATATTGTATGGATTTTTTGTGACAACATACCATTCCATGGCAGATCTTAGCATTTTACATTTAGTTCCATGCGAAAGCCAGCATCTACCAAATTCTTTATTTTTAAGTTTTTATATTTCTTTATTGTAACTGAAAACTTACATAAAAAGAAGAGGCAAAGTTACATTTGTCATAACCACTGTAAGAAATAAATTTCTGCCCAACTTAAAAGGGAGTGCAAATATTTTACATTTCATAAAGTGACAAAAATAAACCAAGATGAATAGATTGTGGTTTGTAGAAATGGTACAAAGTCAAACTAGATTTTTATAATATTGCCCCAAAAGAAAATTTCTTTGAAATGAAAAAAAATGTATAGTTTTATTTCTAATCTTTAAAAAAATATAAATGAATTTAGAAGAGAATCACAGTATAGGGCCTAAGTATCTTAAACCATTACAAGGTACATAAAAATAGACACAGATTCCTTGGAAACTTTAATTCTTTGATTAAGCAGCAAGCATTTCACTCCTCCAGGCAAAAACACTGCTTAACACAACCCCCTACCCAAAACAGGATGTGCAAGCTGTATGCACATAATCTGGAAAGCACATAATTTTTTAAAAGGACAACATTTTGCTATGTACATATTCAGTACTACAAATGCTAAACATTTTTTCACGGTGTGGCATAGCATACATACATAGTATTGTATGTAAAGCAGTATTATACTACATACCATACCATCATACCGAAACACACAAGTGCCCAGTTATAGTTTCAATAGTCTAAAATTGCCATTTAAATGGCAGCACCCAATTTTCTGCATACTGAAGATACTGAATAGATTTGGACCAGATACAAAATTATCTGCTTAAAGTTCTTTCTTGCCCTTCCCCTTCCCCTTCCCCTTCCCCTTCTCCTTCTCCTTCCCTTCCCTTCCCTTCCCTTCCCTTCCCTTCCCAATAATTTCCAGACACTTTTCAAAATGCCCAATTAATTACTTATTCTGCTTGCCATATCAGTCAAACTCTGTTAATACATTATGAAATAACAGAAATTATCAAGAAATGTAAGTTACAAGGGGCAATTTGTGGTTTATCTGCCCCATCCACTTAATTTGTGAACTTCTCAGTATTCATAATTACTTATTCAAGTGAACATATTTATAATTCCCTTTGTGTATCTTGCTTCTCAAATGCAGGATGATTGGAGTCAGAGAGCTGATATTGGTGCTCCTGTACCTCTTACATGCATTGTAATTTCTATTATTCATAATCACTTATTCCTATGCTTCAGAATACACCTCTGTAGAACTGTAATTTACTAAGTTGTCCCCCTGGTTCACAGGTGCATAAACAGCAGGACCAGGTGCTGATTTTCATCTCTTACTAGAATAATTTTTTTGTATAAAGACATTGGCAATAGAAAATGTAACTGCTGACAGTTAGATGAAGTTACTGTCTTTACTTAGCCTGGAAGAACATGAGGCTGCTAAAGCAGCATGTAAAATATATTTGTAATGGTAAAAAATGAAATAATTTTACAATCTGAAGAGAAATAACTGCTAGATATATAAGCCTCCTACAAGAAAGCTATACTTGTTTCTGTTCAGATATGGAGGATGCGGTGATGGGATTCAAATATGTGAACAATCAGTTCTCCAGCATGATTGGATGGAGAACCCACGGATGGGTTGTCTTAATCTATCTGCTCCAATTAGACTAAGTCTGAAATTTAGTACCGCCCCCTCTGTGCCAACTGCACCCCAGTTTTAGACTTAGTCTCTTTGTCCCAAGACGCGTTTTGTCTTCGCTCCTGGAGCAGAAGACTGTTTAATTCTATTTAATTACTTAGCTCAGGCTATTATTATTATTTGTTATTTTATTATTGATTCAGAATCGATTATATCTAGAAGAAAGATCAATTATCCCAGTCTGAAGCCTATTCAGGCTGACAGACTCACAATCCTCTCCCTCTGGGGGGGGGAAACTTTGACAGCAAGATCAAACCTTTGATTTAGGTCGTTTTCAGAGCCTCATCAAGCCTGGAGGGAGCCTTCCCAGGTCCCTCAGCCCCAGCAGAGAGCAGCAGGTGAGAATTTGGGCGCGGCCCAATTTTCGGAGCCGGGAGGGCCTGTCAGGCCTTGGACGACAGCTTTTCCAGCCGGCCTAATCACATGCCACCAGCTGCTTTAGGAGCCCAGGCGATTCACCTGAACGAGGGCTCGTTGCAGCTTAGACCCTAGGCCTCAAGGCCTTCTCCCAATTTTCGGAGCCGGGAGGGCCTGTCAGGCCTTGGACGACAGCTTTTCCAGCCGGCCTAATCACATGCCACCAGCTGCTTTAGGAGCCCAGGCGATTCACCTGAACGAGGGCTCGTTGCAGCTTAGACCCTAGGCCTCAAGGCCTTCTTCCAACGGCCGTTTTTTAGGGCGCGAAATTGGCGGCCGCCATTTTGAATTGCCTCCCAGCAGCCATTTTGGGTGTGGCTGAAGCCCCCGGTGGCCATTTTGTATGTGGGTGAGGCCCTCGGCGGCCATTTTGTGAGTGGTGGAAGTCACTGGCGGCCATTTTGTGGGTGGCTGAAGTCGCCGGCGGCCATTTTGTGTGGGGCTGAAGCCTCGGTGGCCATTTTGAGTGTGACTGAAGTCACTGGCGGCCATTTTGTGGGTGGCTGAAGTCACCGGCGGCCATTTTGTGTGGGGCTGAAGCCTCGGCGGCCATTTTGAGTGTGCCTGAAGTCATTGGTGGCCATTTTGTGTGTGGCTGAGGCCAGACTGCCTGGAACTTTCTTCTGAATGCAGTATTACATCATCGGTGGCAGGATCGTCGAGAGAGCAGGTTCGACCGGGGAGGGCCGGATCGATCCCAAATGATCGGGGTGCCCATTAACTCCCCGCCCATCCCCCTCTTGGGCTGAAGTATCTCTGTAGACTCCCTTGGTGAAGTACAGCGCCGAGGGGGGCGTTTTGCCAAGGTTGAGACCAGAGCAACTCATCATGGCAGAGAAAGGCACCGAGCCGGCCAAGAGGAGTCGCCAATCAGAGGCAAGTGGTAAGAGCACCACCAAGCGAGCCCGGCCAAGCAGGGAGCCACAGAGGGATGAAGGGTGCCAAAGACTGAGAGCGGCCTCCCCAGATCTGACAGACACGATGGGAAGGTCTATTTTGGAGCCCCTTTCTTCGTACAGTGCCTCAGCCCCAGGGGCCTGGTCTCCCCCCAGGGGAATTCCTGAGTCAGATTCAAACCTAACAGTGGCTTCAGGGAGGGGTATAACCGGTCAGGACACCTCAGGGCCCCAGGCCGCATTCACTCCCACTGCAGCAGGACTTCGCCCTCCTGAGAACCAGGCCCTGAACCCAAACCTCCTCCAGTCCATGATAGCCCAGGCTGTGGCTCAATTTATGGCCTCCAACACCACAGACACCCCCCCCAGGCCACGTATCATCCACAATCTCCAGATTTGATGGAGGATCCCTCATCGGATTTGGAATCTACAGGGGTTGAACAATCTGGCCTGATTTTGTTTGAGGACGAGGGCATCACTCCCTCTTACCCCACCCCTCCTGTCGATCTCTTTGACCATTCATTCTTTAATTCCCTGCTACTCAGGGCCTGCACTAGTGCAAACCTCCCCCAAGAACAGGAGACCCCACCTCCAGGGGTCCCCACGCCATATACACCAAGCCCTCAGTCTCGCAGAACAATATTCCCTGCCCTCCCCTTTTTCTGAATATAGTTCAAGAACAATGGGAGAACTTAGGATCCTTCTTAAGCCCCGGTGCAGTAGAGAGAACATTATTCAATGTTGCCCTTTCCCTGGCCTCCCTATTGGAGATTCCTGAGATTGATGAGCCTTGAACTCATTGTCTCCCAATGTTAACATCCCTGGGGACATAAATGAGGCACTTAGGGCGGAGGATAAAAAGATTGACTCCGCATTGCGTAGTTCCCATCTGGCATCAGCCTGGGCAACAAGGGCAGCAACGTCCATGGCCTTCTTCGCTCGGGCTTCAGCCCTTGGGTTACGTGAGCTCCAGGACAGGATCCCTCCAGACCAGCTCAGAGCTCACCAAAATCTGGGTAAGTTAGTGGCTACATCCCAGTACCTAGCCGACGCTTCTCTGCACATGGCTAGATACACTGACAGACCATCGCTGCAGACATCTCAGCACGAAGGTTCCTTTGGCCCAGGAATTGGCGAGCAGACACCAAGACCAAGTGGCGTCTGGCCTCTAAACCTTACACAGGTGGACATCTCTGTGGTAAGGCACTAGGACCATACTTAACTGAAGGTAAGGACAAACGTAAAACTCTGGTTAACTCATGTCACAGAGCAGTTACAGGAGGCTGCCTTTCGACCAGCTCCATCCTGGGACTGGGCCCAGGCATCCCTCTATTCCTTTCAGAGACAAGAACGACAGCAGGATCGTTCAGCATGCAGAAGCAGACCACAGATCCAGGCCAAGCGGCCCCTTCAAGACCGAGGGGCCGTTCCTCTGAACGAGGCAAGTGACCTCACAGTCTCACTTCCCATAGGAAGCCAGCTGGCCCCTTATTCCAGCACTTGGGCAGTCACCACTACAGATGCCGGCTGGTCCCTTATTCCAGCACTTGGACAGCCATCACTACAGATGCATGGGTGTTAGACACTGTCAACAAGGTTTGAGACTAGAAATTGTTCTCAACCACCTGACAATTCCGCTCTTGCCCTATCCCAACGAGCAGGTCCAGGGCTGACTTTATGTCAGATGCCATAGCTCATTTATTACAAATACGAGCAATTGAACCAGTACACAAGACCAAGAAGGACGAAGGTTTTACTCAAACCTCATCGTCATCCCTAAGACTTGGGGGGCTGGAGGGCAATCTTAGACTTGAAAGGTCTAAATCTTACTTGAGGTATAAGAAGTTTAAGATGCAACCACTTCAATCAATCCTGGCCAGCATCAGGCAAGGTGACTTTCTTACCTCAATAGACCTAACTGAGACATGTTTCCTAACCACCGCAAATTCCTCAGATTCAGCTATGCCCACTACCAGTACAGAGCCCTACCATTTGGCCTCTCATCGACACCGAAGGTATTTACAAGGTACTGGCAGTGCTCGCAGCCCACCTTAGACAAATTCCAATCAGAATTCAATGCTATTTAGATGACATACTAATTCAGTCATCATCATTCCGAAACGCTCAGTCAGACCTCGCCCTAGCCATCAAGGTCTTTCAGGAGCACGGGTTTTCTGTTAATTTCCAGAAAAGTCATACAACAACCCTGGCTCCTCCATTTGGGCGCTGTTATAGACACGGACAATTGTACGGTCTACCTATCTCAGGACCGAAGGAACTCTATTCAGACTCTTGTATGTCGGATCCTAAGGGCCAGAGTAATCACATTGGCCTCCGTATCACAGCTACTGGGGAAGACGGTGTCCTGCGTGCAAATTGTGCCATGGGCATACCTCCATGCCAGAGAATTACATGGCTTCTCCTTCCATTTCAGAGACTTGAACTCCCTTCAATGGTGGGACTCCCCGGCGCTGTCACGGGGAGCAGTATTAGAACCAGACAGGATTACCATTACCACAGATGCAAGCCTGTTTGGGTGGGGGCACACCTTCACACGCACTGGGCTCAAGGTCGGTGGTCCAAACAGGACCTAAGGAACAATATAAACTGGCTGGAACTCAGAGCCATACATATGGCCCTAAAGAGATTCACCGATATAGTACAGGGCCAACATGTCCTGATTTTAACCGACAACATTACAGCCAAGGCCCATGTCAACAGACAAGGGGGGACAAGGTCCAGGCCTCTCATGCAGGAGGCCAAATTGCTGGGGTCCTGGGCGGAACTGAATCTTCCCTCCATCAGGGCGGAGTACATATCCGGAGTGACCAACCAGCAGGCGGACTCACTGAGCAGAGCAACCGTGGATCATTCTGAATGGCAGCTGGATCCGAAGGTGTTCAGAGAGATCGTGGACAGGTTTGGTTCCCCAACCTTAGACCTTTTGCCTCCCCCACCAACTCACAACTTCCCAGATTCCTTTCTGGGTTCCCACCTCCATCAGCAGAGGGAACAGATGCACTCCGCAGTCCCTGGCCCAGGGAACTGCTCTGTGCCTTCCCTCCTCTGCCGTTTCTTCCTGCCACGATCAGGAAGATCCTTCGCGAACGAGCAGAGGTCCTCCTGGTTGCGCCGCATTGGCCGAGACGCTCTTGGTCACCGACCTGATGGAGCTCTCCGTATCACCTCCATGGAGGATCCCAGCAAATCACATCTCCCACATTCAGGGGGAACTACGCCATCCCGACCCTCAATGACTCCAGTTAACCGTCTGGCACTTGAGAGGCAGGCCTTAGGCTGAGACTCATATTCGTCAAGGGTCATAGCTATGATTCAGCAATCTAGGTGACCCTCGACGAATAGAATATACGATGCCACATGGAGAGACTCCTGTAATTGGTGTTCAGTTCGAAAAATTGACCTTTTGGCGGCTTCAATGCCAGTTATCTTGGAGTTCCTGAGGGATGGTCTAGACAAAGGGCTTTCCACCAGCACCATCCGCAGGCAGGTAGCATCACTTGCCACAGTTATTTCCTGTGGCAATGAATACGCAGGTGGATTAGAGTTTGTATTTCTCTGGCATACCAGTCTCAGTCACTGCGAGATCCCAGGCACTACAAGAGGGATATATATGCATCTTCTACGGCTTCATTTGGCCGCAGGGTCCTAGAACACACATTAACATTGGGTGGGAACCAGGCCCAATGTAATTCCCCACCCTAGGGACACAGGGCTTTGGTATGTCCCATCCGTGGGTTCTCCATCCAATCATGCTGGAGAAAGGGGCGTTGTCTTACCTGAACGCCTTTTCTCAGCATGATGATGGAGAATCCACTCCCTCCCATTAGGTCAGTTGGCCTGGTCCCCATTTGTTCAGACGCGTCGGACTAAAGTCTGGGGATCGCCTTAGCCTAAAACTGGGGTGCAGTTGGCACAGAGGGGGCGGTACTAAATTTCAGACTTAGTCTAATTGGAGCAGATAGATTAAGACAACCCATCCGTGGATTCTCCATCATCATGCTGAGAAAAGGCGTTCAGGTAAGACAACGCCCCTTTCTCTGTGTGGATGCCGCTTCTGGAAATCTATTCTGGGCCTGGGCAACAAAAAATTAGCTACCGGTTCTGCTGAAGTGGTGCGAACTGGCTGACTCCCACCACTGGGAGGATGAATCTGTTTTATATTTGCTATTAAAATATCCATTGTATGTCCAATGGTGATTGAACTTAATCTTTACAAACTTAATTCTTGTTAATAACTTTAACTACCATTGTGACTAAGAGACTGTTTGCTTGTTTTGGGTGATCATTTAAAAGCCTGTAAGAAGGTTGCCAAATTTCTATCAATAGCTAGAATACTTAAAAACCATCTGGTTCCTCCTTAGTGCTAATAATTGTTAGGTGTTAATTATCTCAGAATTTTCTTGATTTTTAAAAAAATCTTATATTTGTTGGATGATTGGTCTTTTTCTTTTATTAGACTCTAAAGAAACTTTGACTTGATATTGTAATTCAGTCTGAAGTGATCTAGACTAAGTGCACGAAAGCCATTCAGTAAAGACCGATAGTAAACACGGACTTGCATTTTGGACAGAAGTATGAAAAAGGTCAATTTATCAAAATAGAAAGGACTGTAGATTAAAGTTTTGACCAGATAAAAGTACTAGTCTCAAAAATAGTATCACCTTATTGCCAATACAGAGTGGGCCTTTTCCTGTATATGTAATTTAATTGATTATTTATGACTGTTCCCAGGGGCAAGGGATTAAGAAACCCCAGCAATAGAATTCCTTCTCTTACTGGGACTTCTGATTGGTTTGCCTGAAATACAGTAATTATTGTTATGGAGTATTTTAATAAAGAAACTTAAGACATCAATTGCTTTGTTTAACATTATATTGGATCACTATCTTTTCTTCTGCAATGGTCTTCTGGAATTGAGGACAATCTTGAACATAATTTCCATCCAAAATGCTAATCTATCAAAATGATGGATCACAAGGATAATTATTATTATTAATGAAGCAAGGATGTTGTAGTACACATCATTAAATATGCATGCAATGTCACTAGAAACTGGGAGATGTGTAACCAATTTTGCTTTCTATTTCCTGGAGTTATCAATCTGTCCCCTTCCTTTATCCAATTTCCTTGAAAAACACAAACATATTTTTAAATACTAATGTGACTTTTTTTGGTCTAAGAAGTTCTAGAAGGAATGTGATAGTTGTAGTGCCAAAATGGACTACTATGAAACTACAAATTTTGAATCCTTGGTTTGTGATGGTCGTCAGAATCAATGGCATCATTTTGGAGGCACTTCAGAAACACCACACTTTTCATCTTTGGTTTTTGTTCAAATTTATTTACAGATTTTGTTCAACTGAATGTGCTAACTATCCTCCCTTTGAAAGTTCTATACATATACTAATCAGCAGTCTTAATGGAGAGCTTATTCTATTCATAGATAGTTAAAATAATTCATCATGTAAAGAGCCTACTTGAGTAGATTGTCAAATCATTTTTACAGACAAAGCACAGCAGAATTCTTGAGTGAAGGAGGCTCCCCAGTGCAGATATATGAAGGGATCAGAGCTACCTCCTCTGTACAGAATCT
Source organism: Crotalus tigris (assembly GCF_016545835.1). Classification (NCBI taxonomy): domain Eukaryota; kingdom Metazoa; phylum Chordata; class Lepidosauria; order Squamata; family Viperidae; genus Crotalus; species Crotalus tigris. The sequence goes on along the minus strand of NW_024100113.1, from coordinate 1,291,907 downwards.
CTTTTCTTCTTCTTCTATATAAAGCCTTAGGAGGACTTTTATGCTTATTAAATATTTTTTCTATTATTCTGCAAGATTACAGAATGACTTTGAGTACCCTATACTCAAGGCCTCCAAAGAGCCTTCATTCCTTTTTTCTCTTAATTATTAGGTATTTTTGGCTGTTCATCTTTCATTTAAATGCAACAAAAAGTGATGGGATATATATAAGTATATAGTTCTATGGTAGCTGGTGACTTCCAACTCTAATATTTAGCATATTATGCTGCAAATGAACTATTTTTTGTTTTAATAGTTATATAAGAAATATAGCAGCAATCTATTTCAATATAAGAACCACAGGCAATTCAAATTATGATGCATTATGGTAATTATATTGTTCACCATCCAAAAAAACAGCAAAACATACAACCTTAAGTGTGCAGAATTTCCTACTAAAGTACTGTTTATATTTTTCTTTGAATTTTAATGACTATTTGTTTGCTTAGACTTAAAAGATTTATTCAAGCTTGTTAACTCTGGGTGGTATACATGGGCAGTTTTGATTTTGACAAAGTGTTTCCTATATATCCTGATGCAGCACAGTAAAGGTATGTAAAAATTGTAACTAGGATTTCGATTTAGATTCAGAACCTACTGGCAATCAATTAAGCAGTTTCAAGCTAGGGTTATTTATAGAGTTGATCCATTAGGTTAACTAGCACATTTGAGTTGTAATTTACAGATCTTCTTCTTCAAAGAAGTTCCACATAAAGTACTTCAGGCAGGTGATGATTCCAACATGAGTTACCATTACCAGATCTGATAATTGGTTGGAGAAGGATGGTAACTGGCACACCGACTGAAGCTGAATGAAGACTTCCCTGGAAAGCTTCTACTTGCTGCTTAAGCAGGAGCTATGAATTCAGAAACACCCCCAAGCCATAAACCAACTCCTCTGGAGGCAATGAGATTCTATCCAGACTATGGTCTTGAGCAGAGGTCTCAATTTTTATTGATAAGAAGCACTCTGTTTTGATAAAATTTTAATGTAAACTTATTTTCTCCTATCTAGAGTCTTATAGTCTCCAGACAATATCAGGACTCCAGCATATTCCAGGTGATATAAGAAGGTATTATCAGCATATTGATGACTCTTCACCCATAACCAATAAAGCACTGAGGATCACTGACTAGAAATACATTATTTATAGATTATAAATTTATAAACTTCTGTCTTACAGATGTTAGACCAGTTGCCATTGTCAGGACTGATGGATGATAGCTCGGCAGCATCTAAATTCTTCATCCTTTATAATGAGGAGGCCAAGAATCCCCCCCCCCCCGCAGAGTGGGAAATTTCAGGCAGGGAAATAATTATTTTCAAAGTCAAAATCCAGTTTCCGGAAATAGTGTGAGATCATAGCTCTTGCAGAACAGTGAGTTTTTCTGATATTCCCCTGATAAATCCTGTTCCTGAGCATTGCTCCCTTGTAACAATGTACCTGAGGCAGCTATGGTAATAAAAACTTTCTGTTACAATACATAAAATTGAATTGCCTGTATAATTTGGAGTCTTTTATCCATGAAAATCTTATTTTATGGGATAAGCATAGTTTATAAACTCTATAAATCAATTGTGAAATAAACTGGGCCTCTGACAGCATTATTACTTTTGCACAAGTCAGTTCTGGAGAAGTCATTTGACATAAGAGAAAGAAAATTTTTCAACAATATACTTATTTTGTTCAATTTATTCATTTTATGATATAATTTTGCAGAGATTTTCCTTGCTCTTCCTTTTCCATTATTAATTTTCTACAAAAATTCTTTTGTTAACACTATTCTCTCTCTCTCTCTCTCTCTCTCTCTCTTTCTCTCTCTCTCTCTCTCTCTCTCTCTCTCTCTCTCTCTCTCTGTGTGTGTGTGTGTGTGTGTGTGTCTTTTCTCCTGTTAATTAATTTGACACAATAAAATGTAAATAAAGAAATGTCTTAGATTGCATGGAAAAATTCCTAAAGGCAAATCCAACTGATTTTACTTACCCAAAAGCACAGGTTTGCAGCATATTTGCTATCATTGGTTTAAAGATAGTAGTCTTCCTTCAAACTTAATATACCTCTGAAAAACTACTATTTATTTTGGTATATTAGTCTATGCTTGGAGAAATGTAAAGTATGGTTCTGTGGAAAGAAAAAATAACCTATATCAGTAAAACCAATGTTTGGCAATAATGCTCTTAATTATACATAACCAAGTTAACTAATGGTTGACATTTTCAAATAATTTTGCTAAGCAGAAGAAAGTGTTGAAATATTTCTTGATTTTCAGTTAGTGTCGAGGCCTGAAAGGCTGACAAGTTCAGAAACTTGAAATTTTGGAAAGATCTTTATTGCTATCACAGTTATGTCACAGAATATTGAATGCCTAACACAGTGTTTTCCCATACAAGTTATATATTGTAGTACTTAGGGTAATTAAAATGGAATTACTCTGAGTCTCTTTCTCACACTTTTCACTAGATTCAAGAATCTCTTTTGGAGTGGTCTTGTTTCCTCTCTTAACTTCTTTTATTACTTCCTCTGTTTCCCAAGATCCGTTAGGCATTACTTCATAGTTGACAATATTAATGCATCTTCAAAAAACATGTTCTCTGAAAGTGATATAGTAATTTATGATGCTTCCGTTTCTCTTTATTTTATAGCTGTTCTAAGTAACATTTGCAATGTTTAAAGTTTTACTTCTACCTGGATGTTAATAGAAAGTAACATTTATTACACCCAGGTCATCAAAAGATTGTTATGGTTTCACAGCTGAAGTCTGAAAATGCTAAATTCTTTTCCAGATCTCCATATCTGATCACATATAAGCAAATCAAGTCTGAAATTTTGATAGTGCTCCATAACTTTGCATATTTATTAGAAATATACTTTTAAGCATTGATTAATTTTAATTTGGATAGCTGGCTAGAATGTACTTGTATTGTTCCTCTTTAGCCACATCATTGTCAGCACCTTACAGAATAAATTCAGAAGATTCAAGAAAGCTGAAAAGACTAAGCTGTATTTTTCCATTCAAGTGTTTCACTATGTTAAGTAATAAAACTCATTGAAATTAATCGCCTTCAATTTTAATACAGGTCTTCTTTTTATAGGTCGAGTTATTTACATAAGAAATATCTATATAGATGCACACACTATTATATCTCCTGGGGTACATTATGCACTATTGTTTTTGAGTTAAAAACAGGAAAACCTGTCTATGATGTAAAATACAACATAAAATACTGTATTAGAAGAATACATTAAAGTGAGCGTAATAACTTTTGCTTATGCAAGACAACTAAGTGTAGAACTGGGAGAGGATACCTGGTATCTAAGATTTAATACAAGTATGGTATCCATGTCTTGCTGTTTTTAGATTTTAGTGCAATCAATAATGTCTTGTTAGGTGGTAACATCTGAACTTGGATTAACTTGAAAACAAAGTAGAATTGAATTGGTACTTACTGTAGATAGGAATTTATCAAAAAATACTAGAGCTATAAATTAGACTATGAAGTTGGAAAAACATACTCTAGAACAGTGGTTCTTAACTTGGGTGATATTGCCCCCCAGTGGGCGATTTCATTTTTCAGGGGGGCGATGGAACAAAAAGGGCGATGCGGGGGCGAAGGGAATGAAAAGGGGCGACATGGGGGCGAAGGAGCGAGAAGTTTTGGGGACACTTTTGAGACTTTTTCGTACATCGCTGCATATCTGTCGTACAAAAACATCAGATCACTCACTATTAGTAGATTGAATTGTGTTTTCAAATGTTCCTCCAGCTAGCTTCAGTACAGAATGCCATACATATGTGAATATGCATCGCTTATCTTCATGTGCGTTGTGCAGCAGCCTCTACCCTTTTTATATTTCGTTTTGCATCTTAAATTTCACTTGTAATTCAATCATTAAATGTTACTGTTTTTCTTTTAGGGCATTTTACTTTCTTGCAATTGAATTTTGCTTTCAGTGGTCATTATTTTTAAGTGTCTTGAATAAATAAGATAATAATGAAATACATGTGTCATGAAGCTTGGGAATAAAGTGACGGGTGGCACCAAAATTTTTCAAACAGTTGCGATATGGGAAAAAGACTGGAAATAAATTATTTGTATCGATATGTCCTGATGACAATTTTAAAGAAAATAAAAAAAGTGTTTGCATAAATTGAAGAATTATTTCCTATGTTGTGATTGAGAGGTTATGTTGGAGGAGGAGGGCGATGACAACTTTCTCATTGGCTCAAGGGGGCGATTCTTTCAAAAAGGTTAAGAACCACTGCTCTAGAACAAGGCAGTGGCAAACCATTTCAGCATTATTGCCAAGAAAATGACGTAAAATGACATAAATATGAAGTTTAAGAAAGAGGACAACACAAAGGTAATATTATTATACTTTTTATACAGAAATAAGAAGTTTTGTGTTTCCATCTGACAATTCCAGAATCAATCAGTCAATAAGTATCAAAAATGATTCTCTGACATTTCAGAATTCCAATCTGTGATGGAGCCAATTTCAGAAGCTGGTGGTGATGCAAGAGAAAATGTTCCAACCTCTAATATTGAGGACATAGGAGTGAGGCAGAAGTATGCATTACAAGTGATAATGAGTCTCAAATCACACTGAATTTTGGTGGCTCTATAAATGTATTAAACAGTTTTGTACCTCTTTTTAATGTGAGGTCTTTGGTGCTCTTGGAGCTTGGTTGTTGTTGTTTTTTGCTAGATATGATGTTACCTAGTTTAGGTAATGAAATGTCTGCAAGAAAATAGCCAAGCTAGAGTACCAAGGACCACTCATTTCAACTCTAAGCTACAAATATTCCCTTTATTCCCTATGCTTTCAAATGAAAAGAGCAAGAATTCAGAGACAAGGGATTGTTTAGAACTTTTCCAGTTTGAATTTGGGCATGGATATAATAAAAGATCTCTTATAGTCCCTTGTTACCATAGAAATACAAACTTTGATTCTACCAAACTTTCTAGATCCTTAAGCAGATTTGACTCTACTAACATTTTAGAGCATTTGAAGGAACTAGAAATGGGAAGATCTTCCCGGTAATGGTTCCGCCTTTATCTTTCTGGAAGTGTTCCTGTCAGATGATATGGGAGATATCTGCACAACTTTGGGAATTACCTTTGGATAAGGTTTCATATTGTCTACTTACTACATAATATAATATCTATATGAAGCAAATGAGAGAGATCATATATTGTGTATGTATTCTGATGATGTTCAGCCGAAGTTATCTTTTCCTGAAAATTCAAGATTAGACATTTTAAATAATCTGAGGTTATAAAGGGATTGAATTTGAGCAGAAACTAAATCCAAACAAGATATATTCATTGCAAATTGTTCAGGATTCACTTATATGCTTATATTAGATAAGGCTTATCTTAAGGAATATTTCATAGATTTTGCACTGAGCTTGGAAAACTACATGTTTAGTAAGGAATCAGATTTAGCTGATAAACTCGTTTTATTCCTATCTGATGAAGAGAGGCTGCATATATGATTCATGTAATAGATACCCCATATGATAAATACATATCACTGTGCAGTGTTTTTCTCTGGCGTTACGGTACTTCAGATAGGTTTCTGTTATTTCCGAATGTCCCAGACTTTTTCCCATCCTAATTATAGGAACTAAACAACCAAGCCAAAACTTGCTTTAATTGGGTTTAATGAAAATAAAAAGTTTGCTCAAAATCAAAACCAGAATGTTTGAATTGAATTTTCTTTTCATATGCATAACAGGAATGGAAGGAAGAGAATATTACCTAGTTTTACTTAATTCATCTTATCTATATTGATGAACAATTGATCCTGAGGAGAAAAAGAGATTTTGGTTCACCAGACAGTGAAATTTATTTGCAACAACATGTACTTGTCCACATGTGTAAATGATTATAAACAGGAACAATATATACTATGCACTAGATATAGTCTCTATTCATGTGTATGTGTATGTGTACACATACACATGCATACATGCACACACAGAATATATACATGTATAATATATTATCTATATAATTGCGTGTGTATAGGTGTGTGTGTGTGTATTCATTGAATTAGATATAGACATCCTCATTATATTTTACTAATATTATAGAAATAACAATAATATCAATTCATAAGTCAATATCTGTTTTTGTGCTCTTATTAAAATTCGATTTCCCATCAATATTTAAAGTATTTTTATCAGTTATGATTTTCTCAATATTAATTATATTTATATAGCTAAAAAATTATTCATACCATTCCTCCTCTTATTTTCAAATTTCCCATATCAAAAGAAGAAAAAAAGCTATTTTACTTCTAAATCATATCTTCCATTATAAAAATCTAGTTATATCTAAGGCTCATCTGTTCTTTTAATCATATTCAAACAGATATATTAAACAGATAGTGCCCCCTCTGATAGATCAAATCCTCTGTTTTTTTAAGTCTAACTCTCAGTTTCTTTCTTTGTCAAGCAGTTTTCCAGGCCAGATTTTGGGAGATTTTTAAAGTCCTTGAGTAGCCAAAGATTTACAGGCTCAAAAATGTATTACTTGGTGACTTTTATTTCATGAATCCACAAAGTAAATATGTTTCTGTCTGAGATGAGTTGGGCCAGTCTTCATTATAACTTAATTGATTACATAAATTATTGTAGTGTGTTCTGTGTAGAGCTATCCTTATATTAAATCCACAATCTACAACAGGTGCAGAATTTGGTGACCAAGGTTTTGACCAGATGAGTTGACCAGGCACCTGTTTTATTGTGCTCAGTCATAAACTGTCTCTTAGATAGTACAAGAAACCTGAACAGTTGACTTCTGTTGGGATCTTGCGGTGATGCAGACACTTGAAGATGGGGCTGGTTTTGCCTTGCTGGGGGACCCTGGAAAGGGTCGAAAGTTGCCCCGCAGTTCCATTGAGGTCCACATGCGGAATACAGCCGGTCAGCCAGCTATGAATCCATCTGGTGGTGATGCTGTCTAACCCACATTTTCTATCTTATCAAGTAGTAGGTTGTGATTTACTTTATCAAATGCCTTACTGAAGTCCAAGTAAATTATATCCACAGCATTCCTCTGGTCCACTAATTTTGTCACTTGGTCAAAGAATGCAATAAGGGTTGTCTGGCATGATCTATTTTTCACGAACCCATGTTGGCTTTTAGCAATGACTTTGTTTGCCTCTAGGTGTTTGCTGATTCGTTGTTTGATTATCTTTTCCAGATTGTTCCCAGGTATTGAGGACAGGCTGATAGGTCTGTAATTTCCTGGATCCATTTCCCCCCCTTTTTGAAGATGGGAACTATATCAGTTTTTTTCCAGTCTTCTGGTAGCTCCCCAGTGCTCCAGGATCTTTGAAAAATATAGTTCAGTGGTTCTGAGATCACATCTGCCAGTTCCTTGAGAACCTTGGAGTGTAATCCATCTGGTCCTGGTGATTTGAACTCATTTAGGCTGGACAGGTGCTCACTTACAATTTTCTTGCCTATCTTAACTTGTGTTTCTATTCTGTTTTTTATGGCACTATTTTTGATAGGTTGGTCTGTTTTTTCCTTTTGTGTAAAGACAGATGCGAAAAATGAGTTAAATAGTTCTGCTTTCTCCCTGTTGCTTGTCACCTTCTTGCCACTTTCACCCACCAATGGACCAATCATTTCCTTCACTTTTTTCTTGTTTTTTACATGCTGAAAGAAGCTTTTATTTTTGTTATTTTTGACTTTGGTTGCAAGCCTTAGTTCATTTTGAGCCTTAGCTTTCCTCACTTCATCTTTGCAGGCTCGGACTATTTGCTGATATTCTGCTTTAGTTATGTGCCCCTCTTTCTACTTTTTATACTTGTCCTTTTTATCTTTCAATTTATCAAAGAGTTCTTTATGCAGCCATGCTGGTTTCTTTTGAGAGCTGTTATTTTTCTTCTTTGTTGGTATTGTGCTAGACTGGGCTTTTATTATCTCACTTTTCAAAATTTCCCAATCTTCTTGAGTTGTTTTCCCCTTGAGGATTCTCATCCATGGAATCCTTCCCAAGCTCTCTCTAAGTTTATTGAAATTAGCTTTCTTAAAATCCAAGACTGTGTTTTATTGCTTGTGCTTCCATAATGTTGAATTCCAATATTGCATGATCACTTCCTCCCAAGGTTCCTATGGCTTCAACACCTTCTATCATTGCATCTCTGTTAGTAAGGATTAGATCCAATATGGTTAATCCCCTAGTTCCCTTCTCTACTTTTTGGGAGACAAGGTTTTCTGCTAGGTTTGTCAGGAATCTGTTTGATCTTCCACTTGGTGCAGAGTTTTTCTCCCAGTTGATGTCAGGGTAATTAATGTCCCCCATTACTATTGTGATGTGCTTCCTACATACCTTAGTTAGCTGACTAGCAAAAAGTTCATCTATTTCCTCTGTTTGGTTGGGTGGCCTATAGTATACACCTATGGCAATGTCATTTACCCCCCTTTTATATTGACCCAAATGCATTCAAGACAGTTTTCATCATTGTTGTGCTCTATTTCTATAGAGATGTATTTATTTCTTATATAGAGAACAACTCCACCTCCTCTTTTATTTGATCTGTTTCTTTTAAAGAATTTAAATCCCTCTAGCAGTGTGTTCCATTTGTGGGTTTTATCCCACCATGTTTCTGTAATGGCAACAATATCATATCTGTCCTCATTTACCTGAATTTTTAGTTCACTGTGTTTACTGTTATACTCTGTGCGTTGGTGTATAGACATTTGAATCCTTTATAATTGACCCTATGTTTACTTTCTACATAACCTGTGTGGTGCCTGAGTTCCCCTATTTTCTTACCACCTGTTTGGTTAGTGAACTTTGTGTGGCACTTGCTATTAAAAGCTTGATTTTGCAAGGTTGATATTCTTGCCCACATACACACATCTATGTTACATGCACTACTAACTTTATAATTTTTTGATTGCCGGGGACAGGGATGTTCTGTATCAATTAACTCACTATCCCCGTTGTTTAATTTAATACTGACTTCCAGAACTGTATTGTGGATTTTTCTTTTTTGTGGAAGAAATATATGGAACATTTTGGATTATAAATTTTGGCTGTTAAACAACCATCAATGATTCTTTTTTCTCCCTAGACAGAAAGGATATATTTCTTATTGGACAGAAAAATTTGAACTTTACTTATATCTGCTTAGGGGAGATTCAGGAAAGGACAGTCAGTTGGATAAATCTATAAAGTCTACTTATAAAACTAAAATAAAATTCAACAAAACAAAATGGATGTTTCAGACTCAGCATTAAATAGTAAAACATCATCTTTAACATCTGTTCCCAGCCGCCTTAACTTGCCATATCACCAAGAAAATACTGATGAAATACAGAAAGAAATACTCTCCATGCTGAAATTAATAATAAAAAAACAATTATTCTAGATTGTGAACAGGTTACTAACAACACAGAGGAGATAAAAGAACAATTTGCTAACTCAAATCTACAAATGCAGAAGACAACTACAAAGAAACCAGCAACCCAGAAAATAGAAGGAAAACTAGAGAATGCTGACACAAACATTGATGATTTAAAGAAGTAAATATATTACCAGACTCAGATAAATGAAAATTCAAAAGATATAATGATAATATTGGAAATGGAAAAGACTTTTTATAAACCAAGATCTCAGAACATATTGGATGATAAGAAAGGAAAGCTGATGGAATGGAAGATAAAGTCAATAACAGAACTGTGGGGAACCAGAGAAGAATATCAATGGGCTAGCTCTTCTAAAAGCATTTTAACTAAATTGTTTTTCTTGTTCCAAATAATATATATAAAAATAAAGGAAGAAATTTTTGATGACTTAAATGCACTAACTTGGAAACTTAATTGGCAAAGAAAGAAAGCCAGAGTAAGGAAGGAAATAGAAGCTTTGACCTATTAGAGGGGATGCTATATTATTGATTAGAGCAGCGGTTCTCAACCTGTGGGTCGGGACCCCATTTGGGGTCAAACGAACATTTCACGGGGATCGCCAAACAATGCAGTCTGCCATTTTTTCCCCCTTTTCCTTAGCTGTGCTACTCTCTTTTATTCTATTGGCTTTTGAAAGCCAATAGAATAGACTCTCTTGAATAGTGTCTAATTCTATTGGCTTTCAAAAGCCAATAGGAATTGTCCAGGCTGTCTCTGCCCTGCTGAGCCCGCCAAAAGTCCCATTCTGCAAACGGTGCTGCAAGTTGTCTGCAGCGAAGGCGAGCTGTCTGGAAGTTTCCACCCCTCCCTGCTGAGCAACTACTAAAAATGTAAGTAAAAGAGGGCCAGGGGTGGGAGGTGGGAGGCTGGCGGGTGCAGGGTGGGTTGCTGGCACGCGTGGGGCCCGGCGGGTGCCTTACCTCCCTTGGGCTGAGCCAGCTGGTAGCCCAGCTGGTGGTCAGCCTGCGCCATTTCTGCCGCTTGCCAGCTACGCCTCGGCTGGCGCAGGGGGCGGCACCATGCATGTGCAGTGTTCCTGGGCAGGGAAAGTCCTCAACTTATGACCAGTTGGGTAGTCCTTGACTTACGACCGGTTGGGTAGTCCTCGACTTACGATCGGTTGGGGGTCGCGGCATTAAAAAGGTTGAGAACTACTGGATTAGAGGTTTGAATATGGTTTAGAATAGATTGTTAGAAATAGAAGTATTATCATAACTAGACAGGTAGGATTTGTAACCAAAATACTATATCTTGGTATGAAAAGGGAAATAAGAATATGTTAAGAACTTTGAATAAAGGATTCTTTTGGTTGCCCAAATATAACCTGCTTTGAAATTATAAATGATTGGATACTTTGAACATGGATGGGGAATTAAAATGGGGGGGGAAGCAAAAATAGGACATGGATTAAATATGTGGAAAGTGAATGCAAATGCAATTAAGATATGCTTTGGCTAAGAAAGATATTTTAAACTGATATTATTGATATGATTAGAAAAATGTAATAAATGTTGATATGCAATTGTATATCCATTAACAATAATAAGAATGTATTTGTCTAATGCAAAAAATTGTTATTACCAGAAGAAGAGAGGATGTATTGGCAAGTGTAACATTGGACTTAGAAAAACTTACCGTATATTCCGGTGTATAAGGCGACTGGGCGTATAAGACGACCCCCAACTTTTGAGAAGATTTTCAGGCTTTAGAAAGTCATCTTATACACCAGAAAATACAGTACAATATTGAATTTCTGTTTATAGATGAGCACAATAGGAGCTCCTTTGCTGCTAGAAAGCTTTGTCCTGTTAGTGCTTATTTCTGTAAAAAAATAGGGCTGGCCACTAGGGGGCAGTTTGGTTTTAAATTCAGAGAACAGCTACCCGATTATTCCTGCGTATAAGACGACCCCTAACTTTTGAGAAGATTTTCAGGCTTTAGAAAGTCGTCTTATACACCGGAAAATACGGTATATGTATCACCGAATTATTAATGGACTCAGTCACCACGTTGTTTATGGAGCACTAATTTGTGAAAATAGAAAATTATATATATATATATATATATATATATATATATATATATATATATATATATGTATGTAGGTCTTTGGTTGTTTGGGTTTTCTCCCACGTAAAATTGGAAGTGTCTTGGCGACGTTTCGACGAAGTCCCATTCGTCATCTTCAGGCTGGTGTTTTCAGCTTCGTGCCTCGAGCAGCAGTGTGTGGTCTTGGCTGTTTCTTCCTTTTAACTGCCAGTGGAGGTATGAACTGATGGGGTGGGAGCTTGGCTGTGTTCTGATTGGGTGGAGGTGTGTTCTGATTGGTTAGGGGCTTGGCTGTGCTCTGATTGGCTGGGGGGTTGGCTGTGCTCTGATTGGCTGGGGGGTTGGCTGTGCTTTGATTGGCTGGGGGAGTGTTCTGTTTGGTTGTGCTCAGGTTAGTCTGAGTTGCAGAGGGATTCAAGATTTTGGGCTGCCCTGCCATTCCTTGGCTTCGCGTTCGTGGTCGTGCTTCCTCTTCATGGAGGGTGTCAGTTTGCTTCATGTATGGAGTGGGGGGGGTTAAAGTGGCTAATGATGCAGCTGTGGTCTGGCTTCTGGTTTGTGGTCGTGCCTCATAGTCAGTGGGGCTTTGGGTTTGTTTTTTGCATGGATGTTTGGTGGTGACATCCTGTGTGGTTTTTGTGAGTGTGGGTCTGGTATCATTTTTTGTGTTAGGGAGTCGTTTGTCAATAAGGGCGGGTTTCCAAATGGCTGGAAGGCGGGAGGTATCATCTCGCTTGTTCATGCTGTGTGGCGTTTTTCTATCTCGATGGCTTCTCTGATTATTCTGTTATTAAAATGTTCACTTTGGGCAATGGTTCTGGTATTTTTAAAGTCAATTTCATGTCCTGTGGCTTTAAGGTGTTGGACCAGGGAAGATGTTGGTTCCTCTTTTTTGACTGAGTTCTTATGTTCTCAAAAAAGAGGAACCAACATCTTCCCTGGTCCAATCTTGAATCCCTCTGCAACTCAGACTAACCTGAGCACAACCAAACAGAACACTCCCCCAGCCAATCAGAGCACAGCCAACCCCCAGCCAATCAGAGCACAGCCAACCCCCCAGCCAATCAGAGCACAGCCAAGCCCCTAACCAATCAGAACACACCTCCACCCAATCAGAACACAGCCAAGCTCCCACCCAATCAGTTCATACCTCCACTGGCAGTTAAAAGGAAGAAACAGCCAAGACCACCCACTGCTGCTCGAGGCACGAAGCTGAAAGCACCAGCCTGAAGATGACGAATGGGACTTCGTCGAAACGTCGCCAAGACACTTCCAATTTTACATGGGAGAAAACCCGAACAACCAAAGACCTACATACAAATACCCGCGAAAACCTCAGAAAACATATATATATATATATATATATATATAAAGAAACCCGAACAGTCAGTAAATTCATGTTTTCTTATAATTTTGTTCTTTTAATCTTCATTTTAATTCCATTTTCCATATAATATTTAACATTGTTTTATTACTCTTTTAAAATTTGATATGTCATTTTGAGTTTTTCATATGAATAGTCGGTAAAAGTTTTTAATAATTTGTCTTTGTTTTTCAGTTTTATTGTTGAAAGCAATTCACTGGAAAAATAGCCTTTAATGTTGTTTTGTTTTAAATAAAGCAAGTTCATTTATTTATTGACACTTCTGAACCTGTCCTCCATGACAGCATAAATTGTATTCAGTGAATTGGATATACTTTTTGCAAATTTATGAGTTGGGTTATTTTGGGACCTTGAAATTGGACAAAAGGACTCTGCTGAACTGATTCCTTGTTGCCTGGGCTCAAACTTTGCTCTCTTGCTTCAGCTTTTGGAATTTCAGATAGGACTTAAAAAGAAATGTAATTTTAACATTTGAGTTCATTAATTGTCTGTTTGGCTCTGTACTTGTAAGTAGAAACCCTTATAAAGTTAGACCATAGAATGTACAACTTTGCAATAATAATAATAATAATAATAATAATAATAATAATAATAATAATAATCAAGCACCTGCAACATAACACGCCAGACTTAACAATTGTCGATAAGAAAGACAAAAAAGTCTGGATAGTGGACGTGGCAGTGCCTGGAGACAGCAGAATAGACGAGAAAGAACTGGAGAAGATAACAAAATACAAAGACCTACAAATAGAAATAGAAAGACTGTGGCAAAAGCAAGCAAGGTTAGTACCAATAGTAATAGGCTCCTTGGGTGCAATCCCAAAACAACTGGAGCACCACTTGAACACCATTGGCATTGACAAATTCGCTATTAGTCAATTGCAAAAGGCGGCCTTACTAGGAACTGCTTCCACCCTGCAACGATACCTGTAATACCATCAAATATCCACATCTGCCTATCCCAGGTGCTGGGTAAGGACTTGATAGGTAGACAAAATGCCAAATCCAGTCTGAACATCTGGTTGACTGTGCGATGATCCATAATAATAATAATAGACAAAATGATCTTGGAAAATTGCAAGAAAAGGAAGACCAACCTGAATGTTCTTTATATGCTTTAGCCTCCAGTCCCCTAATCATCTTTGTTGCTCTTCTCTGTACTCTTTCTAGAGTCTCAATATCTTTTTTACATCGTGGTAACCAAAACTGGATGCAGTATTTCAAGTGTGGCCTTACCAAGGCATTGTAAAGTGGTATTAATACTTCACGTGATCTTGATTTTATCCCTCTGTTAATGCAGCCTAGCACTGTGTTGGCTTTTTTGGCAGCTGCAACACACTGCTGGCTCATATTTAAATGATTGTCCACTAGGACTCCAAGATCCCTCTCACAGTTACTACTATTGAGCAAGATATCCCCTACACTATACCTGTACATTTGGTTTTTCTTGCCTAAATGTAGAACCTTACTTTTTTCACCATTGAATTTCATTTTGTTAGATAGTGCCCAGTGTTCAAGCCTGTCCACATCCTCCTGTATCCTAAGCCTGTCTTCTGGAGTGTTGGCTATTCATGACAGCTTGGTGTCATCTGCAAATTTGATAAGTTCCCCATCTATTCCCTCGTCCAAATCATTGATGAAGATGAAGAGCACTGGGTCCAGAACAGAGCCCTGGGGCACCCCACTACACACTTCCCTCCATGTAGATGTGGTTCCATTGAGGATCACACACTGTGTACGGCCGGTCAGCCAGCTACGGATCCATCTGGTGGTGATGCTGTCTTACCCACATTTTTCTATCTTCTCAAGTAGTAGGTTGTGGTCTACTTTATCAAATGCCTTACTGAAGTCCAAGTAAATTATATCCTCATGCGTAATCTCCTACACCAACTCTGTCACTTTCTTAGATTGATCTGTTCACTAGATTGGCCTGGTTGGAGTTCAGAAAACTCTTCTGAAAATAAATTAGATATAAATTCAAGATAGTAATCTAAAAGGATCATGGTCTTGAATACTCAGCATGCATTAGTCAAATAGTGATCAATGGTAGCTTGTGAATTAGGCAACATTTCTTAAACTTCAGCCATCAGTAGCAATCATACATCTGGAAATTAATGTTCCAGATGGAGAAAATTTCTTTATTCTATTTTTATTATGGAAATTTTATAGAATAATAGATGTTTTCTCTTCCTCAATATCTGTGTGATCTCTTTGATAAACGTTCCCATTATGAGTTATTGCTGAATTCAAATGGCCACAGAGATTGGATTTCTGACTCATCTGCAAAGCTAGTTGTAGTAGTAAGCTTCTATTAAGTTTTTTAACTTTTTTTCACTGCTGACGATATTTTCACTTACTCCCATTTTTCTGAAAGAACATAATGAAAATATTGTTTGACATTAGTATTCTGCTGTAGTTTTAAAAAGCCACACCTGCAGATTTGTCAGCAGATTAATGGACAGATGGATGACCCATTCAGATTTACTTACACGACCAAGGACCTGGGAAAAGACACAAGTAAAATTCTAATTATGCTTGAGGCCATATTTTTGTTTTATTTTCCCAGGAATGTAATAGCTGCAGGTAAACTGAGGTTTGATTTATATGCACTTGATAATATTTAGCCTTAAAAATATTTGTGTTCATCCTTCAGAGGTTTTGAGTGCTGAAAGCATTATTAAAATGAACGACAACAATTTAATATATTAAATAAAAGTGACTCTCATTCAGCTACCATCTTGGATAGTGACCCTTGAGTAGAATTTCTTTCAAACAGAAGCATACTGCCAATTCAGTGGAACTTCTGTGAGGAATAAACTATGCATTGTTCTGGAGAAAAAATTACAATTACATTGACAAAGTACAATGTATTTCCAATAGTGTGCATGTGATGATCTGCTTCTAAACAGGGTGAAATTTATTGGGATAGGGTATATAATTTTAAATAAATATCAAATGACATCTCTCATGGATCAGCATTCAAAGAAATAAACATTTTTTTCACCAAAGAAATGAGAAAAAAATAATTGTAAATGCATCATGGCTAGCTAACAATTGATTTGCTTTATGTTTAGTGCCTTGTTTGTAACTAGTCATTGTGTTTGGCATAGCATTAGATAAATGTAATCAATGTAGTTTAATTATAGTTAGTCCATAGTTTGGTGTGAATATAGCATATATGTTGTAGTTCTGAAATGAATAGGTCACCGACAAACACAATCAAGTGTCCCAAATTCCTAATGCTTGAAGACATCTTGTGTTTTCAAGCTAGGTTCTGAAATGCAGGTCATTGTGCTATCATTTACCACTGTGACTCCTGCTGAACTTTATACAATAACAATCAGATAAGAGAGAAACGCAAAATGAATCATTATCTGTCTTCTGGTATAATTATGTACCTTGGTTTCCAATTTTGGTTTCTTTCCTAATTTCACTAACCCACTCTAATTATTGTAAACTTGTACAATTATACCTAGTCATCTCATCCTTATAGATTGTTATTGAGATATTTTAATGTTACATTAGTCCTTTCTTAACAACTGGCCACTTAACAACTGTTTAAAGTTATGACAGCACCAGAAAGGATGCTTTACAACCTGTAAAGCACTTCCAACCATTGTAAACCGCCATATTGTTCCCCCCAGGTCATATGACTGCATTTCTGATATTCTGCAATTACTGACCATGATTTGCAATGTTGTTGGTTTTTTTATTTTACCATTTTCCAGCATAAAAAACCTCCACCCATTGAGTACCCATTGCTGGTTTTGTTTAACAACTACATGGCTTCACTTAACAACCATGTGGTTCACTTAAGGACCCAACTGATACATTTTATTACAACGTAAAAAACAATCATAAAATTGAGTCAGGACACATAGTGATCCAGTTAAAAACTACCTTGACTTACAACCAAAATTCTGAATCCAATTGTGGTTATAAATTGAAGGTCAACTGTATTGTTTGAATAATTTTCAGAAATCATCAGACACACCTCATCAGATGAGAAGAGGTTTCCTCCTCCCATTCCTGTATTTTTTTTAAAAAATTGTAAGCATGCATGTGGAATAAGTGATATGGGTTTTTCCTACAATAGTACTATAATATAATTAGCATTTGGAAGATTCTACTGTGTGTCATTTACCTTGGCAAGATTGATTTTTGCCATAATAAGTCAGACAAGATACTATATTGCTATAAAAAAGGAAGACAGAGCACAAAAGGACCACTCTCCTGAACCCTGTCTTCTCCTTTCGTGTGTCATCTGGCATTGAATGAAAATCCCTTTACTTCCATAATCTATCTTCCAGTTTCTAAAAGACTTTCTGAAAGAGATTTCTTTGTTTAAAAAACTAAATTTCAGGTTGATTTAGGATATTTAGGAGTTGGTTATACATTTTATCTCTCTGTAGTATTTTTGGCTATTTGTGCTTCCAGATTTGATGTAGGATTTCCTTAGTTTTTTCCTAGCCTAATTTAAGCGTGGATAGCTAAGAAAGCTGCAAACTCCTGAGAAGATAAAGATTGAACAATAATAGGCAGGCATTCACACACAGCTCTTGTAACCAGATGAGCATCAGAGAACGACATTCCCTCCATGAAAAGTTCATTTTCCCCCCTCCCCAGAACAAAAGAGCAATGTATGTTCTTTTACATTTAAGGAAACTGGTTGAAAAAATATAAATTCAAATTAAATTAACTGCAAATGCAGTAGTTGGTGATATGCAGTATATAGGTAATGAAGATGGATCTATCCACTTCAAACAATCATTTTATTTAAAGATCTTGACATGGGGGGATGACTTTAATGTAAGAGGAAAATAAAAAGAGGGTGAAGAAATCTTTTAAAATCACCATCTTATGCTAGTTTTATTTTATTCCATTTACCAGAGCTATCAACATCAGAACAATAAATTTGGATTATATGCAGTTTGTGTCAGAGTTAATATTATAATTTTTACCATTCTTGAGTGGCAATTTTACTTTGACTTCATTTTGCCTGACATCTTCTTAGTCTGAAAAAAAAAACTATACCAAATGAATAAATGCAAAATGTGCAGTAAAGGTGGGTTATTATACTAAAGGATTTGACACTTTTTATTTATTCTTTCTTTCATTTCTATTATAGGTAGGAACAAGTAGAAAAATGAGATGTAAAAGTTGATGTCATTAAGTATTTGATGTAATTTGAGAAAATTCTCAGGTGGCTTTCATTTTCTAAGAATGCATGTGAATATGTTTTGAAATTATAAAGAAAAGGAGGATTTTACATACTTAATCTCTGAGCTGTTCAGGAAAAGATGAAAAGATTGCTTTTAAAACTGACATATGGACACTAATTCAGATGATCAGATGATCAAATTCTGATAGCTAAATGACCCAGCTGGAACAGAGTTGGTATCTGCTTTTCTAACTATTTTCAAGGAGATTACAATTTCAACACAGACAACTTAGAAATGAATTTCTACTTTAGTTATTTTGTCTTCTCAAGAGCACTCTTCCTCTTCTTCTATGGTATATGTAGTTAAGCTACAGTTTGTGAGGGGCTATAACCTGAAGGTAGATTGCATATTTTGTCTGCAAAAGATCCCATATTTAATTGTTGGTATGTTGTGTTAGGATTGGATATATTCCTTTCTGAAATCCTTGTAAGTACTTAGCACCAATTAGTATGAGCAACATTGGATCAAATGGATGGATGAATAGATTTTGTTTATGGCAACATTCCATATTTTGATGTTGGAAACAAGTAGAAAAGATCGAGTCGTCTTTGTCCTTCATTTTGATGTGCTATAGATAGATGTGATATATCTATATCTATATATCTATATTATCTATATCATCTATATCTATATATACTATACATCATCTCTCTCTCAAAAATATATATATATCTAACTCTTACGATCTCTATCTCTCTATCTCTGTCTCTGTATCTTTTTATCTCTATCTGTACCTCTACTACTACCTATCTACCTCTACCCCCTCTCTCTAGAAAGAGAGAGAGAGAGAGCGAGAGAGAGAGAGAGAGAGAGAGAGAGAGAGGGAAGGAGGGAGGGAGGGAGGGAGGGAGGAGGAGGAGGAGGCAAATCCATATGTATGCCTTCTCAAAAGTACATCGGTGGAACTATATGCTTGGTAAATCAATATTGCAGCATACATTATTTTAATAAAGTTTATAATAATTGATATATTGTATCTGTAAAACCACAACTTTTTAGCAAAGGTAATATTGTACCAGTCATATTCCAAAAGAGAAACTATGTTTGCTACCCATAAACTGCTCAAACCAAAATCAGTTGGTTTGCAGTTTTACAAAAGGCTGTCTAAGAAGTAGAGGTGCAGAGTTGCTTATTTGATCACCTATAAAGGAAATATATTCATCTAAGCAAAAGGCATTAGAGACTAAGCATTTCTTTAAGCCACATTTAAAAATGTGAAAGCAGCATTAGAAGTACAATTCTAGAAACCCATTTGACCAACATCTGATCTGGCAAGAGAGACATGTTATAGGTCCATTGAAGAAAGTATTTTTCTCTTCCTGAGCCTGCCCTGCAGAACATCATCTTCCCAGATTGGCCCTGACTCGGTTGGCCTTTCAAAAGGTCCGGAAGCCATGGCTATGTTCCCAGATCTGGAACTGGAATATCTGTTGGAGTCTGCTACTTAATTTTATTGAAATATTTGTATGGCATTTGTAGTGATGGGGTTATTATTTTTGTTCATATCTCTGTGCTCATTGTATTTTTTGTGGGTTTTTTTTTTGCTTTTGTTTTTTAAAAATGTCTGAATCACTTGTTTGAGTAGACAGACATAAAATTAAAATAAAATTTAAAAATGCTTCAGTGATAGATTTGATTTTAACACTTTTTTTTAAAAAAAGGGCTGAGCCAAGGTCTTAACTCTACTGTTTCAGAAGCTCTGGTAAATGGAGGCATGGAACCTAATGAGAGAATCTTCCTCTGTAAAATATCCAATACCTGTCAAGGTTAGCCTGCAACAAGCTAGAGTGCTATAGGTGAAATAGAAAGAAATACTTATGACATAATATATAATATTAAAAAGCACACTTTGAAAACTGAGCAGAGAAATCCTGAAGTCACTCTGAAGGAGAATAAGGCTTGATAGACAGTAACACCACCCCTATCCACTCTCCAGAAACAATTGCCTGCTTATTCTGGTGATGGGGAAACCAGACAATGCAAAGCTCTTATCTTAGTCTTCTACTCTACACTAGTCTACTTTGGCTAGTC
This sequence comes from Crotalus tigris, assembly GCF_016545835.1. Taxonomy (NCBI): domain Eukaryota; kingdom Metazoa; phylum Chordata; class Lepidosauria; order Squamata; family Viperidae; genus Crotalus; species Crotalus tigris. The sequence continues at coordinate 1,271,750 of NW_024100113.1, read as the reverse complement.
GTGAATGTGAGATTTTACTCATGAAACCTATTCCCTGCAATATAGTAAAGAGTAACATAATATACAATGTAAATTCTTCTAAACCTAAACAGGGAATCTCTGTGGAGAATGGATTGATACGGTTCAGATCCACTTAGGCTAGCCAATAAATCACCAACACATAGTCAGTAGATTTTGAGAACTACAGGTAATAAATAGAAATAGAGAGAAAATTTATTTAAAACACATTATAATGTAACCTATTCAGTTTGTATTTCTCAAAGCTGCATGTAAACTGGAGTATAGTTAGGTACAGCTATGGACATTTTTAATTTTTGTGATGTGGTCTCATAATATACATTGAGAAATGGATATATTAGGGAAAACAAAATAAATTTCATTGTAATGGGGAGCATTGCTTATATAAAAATGTTGCCTATACTATGAAACATATATTCAGAAAAGAGCAAGGGACAAAGTATATTAAAATGGAATAAATAAGAAAAATAAGAAATAAAATAATAGTTGATAACATTTTCCTTGTAACAGATCCTGGAAAGATTCCCAGATAAGAAAATTTCCCTGTTATAGTTTGTCTAGCAGTCAGTGAGAATATGTGATGCAAATGCTGCTGCAGGGAAGAATTATGCACAATGCGTTCTAATAGATAAAATCAAATAACATGTGTTTACATTTATCAATCTTAGTCCGTAAGAACAAATCATGTAATTAATAACCGATACCCTAAGATCTGCATAAACACATTACACAGATTGTGTTGGGATAATATATCTTAGGAATTAGTGCTAAAGATATTTCTCTGTGGGAAGGCAAGTCTTTTAATGACCTCAATATGTAATTTTAATTATACACAAGTAAATATAATTTAAGTGTCCACAATATAACAATGACTTATTCATCTCTTGGAAGTAATTCTTGGTTGATAGTTCATTGAATGGAATGAGATTAGCACCTCACAGCCTTGTTTTTATGCTCTCAAACTACACACTGTGTTCATCTGTTAGTCTGTATGCGAAGAAGTATGCTTAAAACCAACCAGCCTTTTTGTATGCTTCCAACTGTTGTGACATCTGTGCGTATAAAGCTAGAGTTTCAATCTTCCCATAGCAATTTAGTGTTAATCATTGCTTCAGTGTATTTCAGGGAAATTAACTCTCATTAAACTTAGTATTTTTTTTAAACAATGAAAGGCTTTGAATCAGCCTGGTATGTTTATCAAGACTTGGAGAAATGCACATAAGAGGAAAACCAATGTCGGTTTCAAATTATTCAATTTTTCTTTGAGGCTGTGTTGCTTTTGGAGGATGAGGAAAAGTGAAATTTACTGTAATCAGAAAGGATGTCATTTAAAATATCCATTACACTGATTACTGTATTTGTGTTCAGTATTCATCCTACAGACCTGCTTTGCATATTTAAGACAGTGCAAAGTAGTTTTGAATGTATAGTGGCATCTTTGTTTGGAGTAAGTCAAGTTGTCTATTAAATCTCCTGTAGATTGTGCTCCCATTTACAGAGTTCAGAAGAACAAGCATGATACATCTTTTTGTGTATTTGTTTTTAAGTAACAATAAAGGAAAAAATTTGTAGCTGATGGTTGAACAGTGGGATCCTTGATACTCCCTGCATTTGGTTGTTTTCTTGCAGACATTTCATTAACTAATTAGGTAATATCTTCAGTACATTGGTAATGAAAGATCTGCAAGAAAACAAGGATTCCATAGGTAACAAAGTTTTGTAAGCAAGCAGTAGATGCTCTAACAATTTGAAGTTGAATCTTCAACAGGACATAAAAATATGTTAGATCCCTTTGCCATATAAAGAGATGGATTGATCCTTAGAAAAGAAGCATTCCTTTTTAAGTAGAGCAGGAATGATCAATATTAAATAGAAAGGTAAAACATAAGATAAAAATTAGCAGTATTTTTTCCGTGATTTTGGTGATAGGCAAAATGTAATGGACTGGCTTTACGTGCCTTAAGGATGCATCAGAGACAAGAGGAACACAGCAATAGGCAATGCATATTCTCCCACAGTTGCCTATCACCAACTGGGAGGATAAACAAGTTAGCTTCATTAAATGTTGCAGGAACACTATTGGGTCTTGCTCAGCTCAGCAACTAGAAAGCAACTATCTTAGGTATCCCTGGCTGACAATGGATTTAAAAATAACAGTATGTTTTTTGGAAGTTTGGAAAAATGGCTGGCAAAGAATAACAGCATAGATAAAATGGCCGAGAAAGCATTCAGAAGTGAAAAGGATTCATTTAAATGAAAAGTGTAACAATGGTAAAGAAGCGGCCTGGGAATGTGGTGGGAGATCTTGTTTCTTGTTCAGATGAGGAATCTATTAGATGTCTTGGGTCTTCTCCAGCAGGATGGCTGTAGAGTCTACTGGACGGGTTCTATGACAGCCTTCCCGCCCAACAGACTAGGTCAAAACTTTGGCCACACCCTTCCTTTGGGCGTGACTCCAGTTTTGACTTAGTCTCGAAGCCCATTAGCAGCAAAGAATTTTAGCTCCTGACTTAACTTTTAGAATTAGGCCTAAAACCCTCTTCTCTCTCTGCCAAAATTACAATTTAATCAGGAAAACTCACAGTGAGTCGTTTTTTTTCCCAGCTTCTGGCTTGGGGCTCCGAGCATCCGACTGATCTCCGTTCCCTGAGGGCATCGCTCCGAGGAGTGGTGAGAGTATCCCCCCCCAAAAAATTTGAACACCGAGCGAGGCTACGAGAAGCAGCGGAGGTATTAGGAAGCGTTCGCTGCCCTATTTATTTACCAGATCAGCTGGGGCATGCAAGATTCCGAGCCCCCAGGGCCCGTTAGAACCGCGGCGCCTATGACACAATACAGGGAAGCGAGAGGCAAAGTCGCCCGTCAACGGCAGACACTTCCCTTGGTTAACGGCCATCTCTTTTGACCCGAATCGCTGGGGGAAGCCGCGGCCTTTTCCAGAGGGCTTGCGCGAGGATTTGCGCCTAATTTCTGCCGCTCCTAAAGTTTCCTCAGCAGATGGAGCAACCGTTGGGGCGAAAATCGCCATTTTGAACCTCGTGGTTCTCCTTGGCAGTTGGTAGGAAGGCGTGGCCTTCACTTAGACTCCATTTTGGGTGTACTACTTATAGCCTCCATTTTAGGTGGGTCATCCACTCGGAGGTTTTCACAACAGTTTATACCTTTCAACAAAAAAAAAAAGAAAGAAAGAAGAGAGAGAGAGGGAGAGAGGTAGAAAGAGCGAAAGACAGATTATGAGCACACCCTGTGGACTGTTTTTACAGCCACATATTGGGGAGTAAATATTCACAACGCCAGCAAACAATTTTTCTTCTACCCTGGGCCATTGTAATCGCCCTTGGAGAAGGAGAGGGAGGAAAATTTGAATTGTTCCACTGTTCTTTAGGGTGACCTTTAGTCACTGCCCCACAGGATCCTTCCTTGCAAAGGGACCTGTCTGTCTGGCCATTGTTTCTTCTGTGCAGAATAAGCCTTGTAGGCTTCAATTATCTGCAACCGATCTGCGTACAATTATTCCCCACTCCAGGTATTGCCTACTCGGGGTACCTGGCCACAATGGCAGACAATGTCTCACATTCAGCTATGCAGGGTCCCCAATTGCCCCCCCCACAACAACAAAAATGCAGATCCTCAGAATCTGAAGTGGGGGGGGGAAGAAGAAAGCTAAAACAAAGCACCTTACCCAAAGGGGACCATCCAAAACAGCTGAGCAAGAGGCCTCGAGGAGACATTTGGCTCTAGAAAGACAGTTTGCCAGGGCCCAGAGAACCAGTTCCAATGGGGCAAGCATGGTTTCCCCTGCCCCATTGGTGGTCCCTACTACAGAACCTACTTCCCAGGAAGTCCTCAGAACCTGGTCTCCTCTGGGGGAAACCGAACAGTTGGATTCCTCCCACTCCTCTTCACCTGCTTCCACACCAGACCATATTCCCATTGTAGCTGCCTCTATGGACAGAGCTCAGGAGGACATATGGTCTGCCCAATTTCAGGCATTCATGCAGGATGCCTTTTCCCAGTTTATGGCTTCTAAAGGCCAAGTAGCCTTTCAACCATCCCTTAAGGGACGAAACAAGGCTCCGGCTACAAACATTTCTGAGACTTCCTCTCAAATAGGAAAGGGAGAATCACTAGACCTGGACATGACTGACATGCCCCTTTCGGAGGATGAGGGGACCACTCCTGAGCAGACAACAAGCTCTGGCCTCTTTGATCCAGCTCTTCTTAAATCACTTTTGATAAAGGCAGTCTCTACGGTCAATTTGACCTCAGTTCAGGAGGAAAATCCTTCCACAAGTAAGGAGGCAAACCCTCTTTTCGCCAAAAAAGTGCCACAGGACAAGTACATTCCTTGTCCCGAGGTTTTCCGCACCTCTGTAGAGGAGCAATGGGTTTCCCTAGCAATGCCACCTACACCTAACAGCGTGGAAAGGAAGCTATTCAATGTGTCTCCTTCCTTTTCCGACATGCTAGACGTTCCCACAGTAGATAGTCCCCTGATTTGATTATTCTCTACTTCTGCGATTCCAGGAGACATGGCGGAAGCCTTGAAACCAGAGGAAAAGAAATTTGAGCACTCCCTCCATCGTTCCCACATGGCTGCAGCCTGGGCGGCCAAGGCGGCAACATCCTCGTCGTTCTTCGCCAGGGCCTGTATTATGTGGCTTCGCGAGCTACAAACCACTGTACCTCCAGATCAGGTCAGAACTCACCAAACTTTGGCCAAGATACTGGCTGCCTCACAATTTATGGCTGACGCCTCACTTCACGCAACCAAGTATGCAGCAAGATCAATTGCGGCCACAGTAGCCTCTCGCAGATTACTGTGGCTCAAAAATTGGAAGACAGACCTAAAGGCCAAGTGGCGTCTATCGACCTCCAAGTACAGTGGGTCACTCTTGTTTGGATCCATTTTGGATCCACATGTAAGTGAGAGTAGGGACAAAAGGAAAGTTCTAGTCCACCCATCAAAGAAACTAGATAGGAGAGTACTCAGGAATTCCGGAGACAAGGTTTCCGCCCAGGCAATTCCTGGGACTGGAGACAGCCCTTTCGACCAGGGCAATCCTGGGACTGGTCTAGAGGCTCACGATCCTTCTATTCAAGACAGGATCATTCCCAGGATCGCCCAAACATGGGAGCCAGAGGCCAATTCCAATCCAGGCACCCCTTCAGAGGATCGGGAGGCCGATCCTTTAAATGTTCCAAGTGACGCCAGGCAGGACACTCCCATAGGAGGTCGGTTAGGGAATTTCATCGAGGCCTGGGAGCAGACCACCACCGACGCCTGGTTATTGGAAACAATCAGACATGGCCTGACCTTAGAATTTTGCTCTCCCCCACCAAACCGATTCATCAGGTGCCCCATTTCCAGAAAGGCACACAAGGCAAGGTTGGTAACTTCAGCCATTGCACACCTCTTGTCAATTCAGGCCATAGGAAGGGAGAGGATTTTATTCCATCCTCTTTGTGATCCCAAAAACATCAGGAGGGTGGAGAGCGATACTGGACCGAAAGGGCCTGAATTATTATGTAACCTACAGGAGGTTCAAAATGCAGTCCCTAAAATCCATCCTAGCCAGTATCAGGAAGGGCGACCTCCTATCCTCAGTAGATCTCACGGAGGCGTACCTGCATATTCCCATCCATCCCAAATACCGCAAATTCCTCAGATTTACCTACGCACACCGGCATTACCAGTACAGGGCTCTACTGTTCGGACTCTCCTCAGTCCCAAGGGTATTTACCAAAATTCTAGCAGTCATAGCGGCCCATCTCAGGTTGATGCCAGTGCGTGTACAGTTTTATCTGGATGACATTTTGATTCAGTCCAGCTCACACAAGCAAGCAAAATTAGATCTTCAGACCACAATCTGCATTCTACAGGATCACGGATTCTCAGTCAATTTAGAAAAGAGCCATCTCACTCCCACAAGAAAGCTTCAGCATCTGGGAGCGGTAATAGATTCAGCCCTGTGCAGGGTATATCTTTCCCAGGAATGTCGAAGCAGCATTTCGAAGCTGGTTCATCAGATTCAGAGAGGCAAGAGAGTGCCCTTGTCACAGCTCTCAAAACTCCTGGGGAAGATGATATCTTGCATGGGCATTGTTCCATGGGCAAGACTCCACTCAAGGGAGTTGCAGTGGTTCCTCCTCCCTTATCAGAGAAGGAACCTCAGTACCTCCAGCAGCAGGGTCTTGGTACCAAATCACTTACTGAGGTCACTGAATTGGTGGATATCGCCCATGATGCTCAGGGGAAACATATTCAGGGAGCCGACCCGGGTCACGCTCACGACAGATGCGAGTCTCTTCGGATGGGGAGCCCATCTGGGAACTCAGATAGCTCAGGGCCAGTGGAATCAGTCAGATCTCACTCACAGCATCAATTGGCTGGAACTTCGGGCCATACACCTGGCTCTACGTCAATTCTCCCACCTAGTAACGGGAAGGCACGTTCTCGTTCTAATCGACAACGTAGCAGCAAAGGTCCATGTCAACAAGGAGGGAGGAACACGATCCGTGGAACTGATGCAGGAAGCATCAGCTCTGGCTCGGTGGGTGGAAGCAAACTTGGGTTCCATAAGAGCGGAACACATCTCAGGGGAGGCAAATCTCCAGGCAGACTCCCTGAGCAGAGCCAAGGTGGACCAATCGGAATGGCGTCTGGATCCGGCTCTGTTGGAGGAGGTCTCCCGGAGGTTCGGAAGACCGCACCTGGACCTATTTGCCACTCCGAAGAACACGCAACTACCCAGGTTCTTCTCCAGATTCCCGACTCTAGGATTGGAGGGAACAGACGCTCTCAGGTGTCGGTGGCCGGCGCAACTCCTGTACGCCTTTCCACCACTCCCATTAATACCGGCAAGCATATGCAAGTTGATCATGGAAGATGCAGAAGTACTCTGATTGCTCCACACTGGCCACGGCACCCGTAGTTTGCAGACCTTGTGGATCTCTCAATATCACCCCCATGGAAGATTCCCCAGGACCGAGTAAGACTCAGTCAGGGCAAGCTTCTACATCCAGCCCCTCAGTGGCTGCAACTAGCCGCTTGGCATTTGAGCAGCAAAGTTTAGCCATGCAATCCTATTCTCAGGGGTGATATCGATCATTCAAGCATCAAGACGACCTTCGACAAACAGGATCTACGACGCTACATGGAAGGGGTTCTGCAGGTGGTGCTCTCTACCTCACCTAGATCCAATTTCAGTGACTATTCCCAATATCTTAGACTACCTATTAGAAGGACTTAATAAGGGCCTGTCAGTCAACACCATTCGTAGACAGGTAGCGGCCCTCTCAACTGTCCTTTCCTGTGACAATTCAACTTCTCTGTCGCAACATCCGGCGATTAGCGCCTTTTTAAAGGGAGCAGTCAATACTAAGCCTCCTGTTATACACAGATATCCTTCTTGGAACTTGTCTAAAGTTCTTCAAGCTTTGACATCAGCACCTTTTGAGCCTCTGGACTCCTGCTCGCTCCATCACCTATCATTAAAGGTAGCCTTTCTAGTGGCTATCACTTCAGCGAGAAGAATCTCGGAACTAGCAGCATTATCAGTCAGGAAGGATCTCTGTACCTTCTTCAAGGACAAAGTGGTCCTCAGACCGGACCCTGCATTCATTCCGAAGGTAAACAGCATCTTCCACAGATCTCAGGAACTGACTCTTCCTGATTTCTGTCCAAATCCCAGACATAGGCTAGAACACAGATGGCACAAACTGGATGTGCGTAGAGCACTGTGTTGCTACGTAAAGCGCACTTCGTTCTTTCGTAAGATGGAAACTCTATTTGTTTCCTTCCAACCATCAACTATGGGGAAGAAGGTATCATCTTCTACCATAGGAAGGTGGATCAGAGCTTGTATAGCCCAAGCCTACGTCTCTCAGGCTATTCCAGTGCCACCACACGTGACTGCTCATTCAACGCACAGCGCGGCCACATCAGCAGCGTGGTCCACACAAGCCTCGGTGGAAGAGATTTGTAGGGCCGCAATTTGGTCTTCTCCCTCCGTATTCGTTAGACATTACCGTTTAGACTCCTTTGCGGCAGCGGATGCTGCCTTTGGTAGAAGAGTGCTACAGCAAGTTGTCTCTGTTCAGGATCCAGTGGCCTAGACACTCCCTCCCAGGGGGACATGAGGGCTTTGGTATGTCCCATCCAGTGGACTCTACAGCCATCCTGCTGGAGAAGGGGCGTTGTCTTACCTGAACGCCTTTTCTCAGCAGGATGATGTAGAGTCCACACACCCCCATGTAAAAGGTCTAGGCAGGTATCGGACAAGGAGCTACTATATAGAATTCAACAAACAACTCTCGTCTCAGTCAAAACTGGAGTCACGCCCAAAGGAAGGGTGTGGCCAAAGTTTTGACCTAGTCTGTCGGGTGGGAAGGCTGTCATAGAACCTGTCCAGTGGACTCTACATCATCCTGCTGAGAAAAAGCATTCAGGTAAGACAACGCCCCTTCCAGTAATTGGGATGAGCTAGACAAACTGGGAAGAGTGTTTTAGTAATTTTATTCAGCCCATTAGAAGTTATTAGTTTAATGGTGAAAAGCCACAAGTGATATTTTGAGAACTGAACAGTTCACAGTGGATGGATGGATCCATGTCACATTTTTTTTGATGTCCAGGGTGAAATTTTGAAATTTTCTTTTCTTTTTTTTTTAAAATATGATTTTCCAGTTTTTATATGTCTCCCTTCACCATATAACAGGAAAGAGCTATCAAATTTAGAGCAATTACCAGTGACTACAAAAAGGACATTGTTGTTGTTGTTGTTGTTAAATGCGAAGTCGTGTTCGACCCATCGCGACCCCATGGACAACGTTTCTCCAGGTCTTCCTGTCCTCTACCATCTTCTGGAGTCCATTTAAATTCACACCTACTGCTTCAGTGACTCCATCCAGCCATCTCATTCTCTGTCGTCCCCTTCTTCTATTCCCTCAATCTTTCCCAGCATTAGGCTCTTCTCCAGTGATCCTTCCTTCTCATTAGGTGGCCAAAGTATTTGAGTTTCAACTTCAGGATCTGGCCTTCTAAAGGGCAGTCGGGGTTGATCTCCTCTAGGACTGACCGGTTTGAACCCTTGCAGTCCAAGGGACTCGCAGGAGTCTTCTCCAGCACCATAGTTCAAAGGCCTCAATTCTTTGCGCTCAGCCTTTCTTATGGTCCAACTTTCACAGCCATACATTGCAACTGGGAAAACCATGGCCTGGACTATACGCACTTTTGTTGGCAGGGTGATGTCTCTGCTTTTTAGAATGCTGTCTAGATTTGCCATAGCTTTCCTCCCCAGGAGCAAGCGTCTTTTAATTTCTTGGCTGCAGTCCCCATCTGAGGTGATCTTGGAGCCCAGAAAAATAAAATCTGTCACTACCTCCATTTCTTCCCCATCTATTTGCCAGGAATTGAGAAGGCCGGATGCCATGATTTTGGTTTTCTTAATGTTGAGTTTCAAGCCAACTTTTGCACTCTCCTTCTTCACCCACATCAAGAGGCTCTTTAGTTCCTCTTCACTTTCTGCCATTAGAGTGGTATCATCTGCATATCTTAGGTTGTTGATATTTCTCCCGGCAATCTTAATTCCAACTTTTGATTCATCTAGTCCTGCTTTTCTCATGATGTGCTCTGCATATAAGTTAAATAGGCAGGGTGACAGTATACAGCCTTGCCAGACTCCTTTTCCAATTTTGAACCAATCAGTGGTTCCGTGTCCAGTTCTCACTGTTGCTTCTTGACCCGCATATAGGTTTCTCAAGAGACAAATAAGATGGTCTGGTACTCCCATCTCTTTAAGAACTTGCCACAATTTGTTGTGATCCACACAATCAAAGGCTTTTGCATAGTCAATGAAGCAGAAGTAGATGTTTTTCTGGAACTCCCTAGCTTTCTCCATGATCCAGCGTATGTTGGCAATTTGATCACTAGTTCCTCTGCCTCTTCGAAATCCTGCCTGTACTTCTGGTAGTTCTCGATCCACATACTGCTGGAGTCTAGCTTGTAGGATTTTAAGCATAACTTTACTAGCATGTGAAATGAGTGCAATGGTGCGATAGTTTGAACATTCTTTGGCATTGCCTTTCTTTGGAATTGGAATGTAAACTGACCTTTTCCAATCCTGTGGCCACTGTTGAGTTTTCCAAATTTGCTGGCAATTGAGTGTAGCACTTTTACTGCATCGTCTTTTAAGATTTTGAATAGCTTAGCTGGAATACTGTCACCTCCACTAGCTTTGTTGTTGCTCAGATTTTCTAAGGCCCTTTTCACTTCACATTCTAGGATATCTGGTTCGAGGTCAGTGACCATCTCATTGTGGTTATCTGGGATGTTAAGCTCATTCTTGTATAGTTCTTCTGTGTAGTTTTGCCATCTCTTCTTAATCTCTTCTGCCTCTGTTAGGTCTCTGCCATTTTGGTCCTTTATCATGCCATCTTTGCATGAAATGTTCCCTTCATATCTCCAATTTTCTTGAAGAGATCTCTGGTCCTCCCTATTCTGTTGTTTTCTTCTATTTCTTTGCACTGTTCATTTAAGAAGGCATTCTTATCTCTTCTAGCTACTCTCTGGAATTCTGCATTCAATTGGGTGTATCTTTCTCTTTCTCCTTTGCCTTTCGCTTCCCTTCTTTCCTCAGCTATTTGCAAAGCTTCCTCAGACAGCCATTTTGCTTTCTTGCATTTCTTTTTCTTTGGGATGGTTTTAGTTGCTACCTCTTGTACAATGTTGCGAACTTCCATCCATAGTTCTTCAGGCACTCTGTCTATCAGATCTAATTCCTTAAATCTATTTGTCACCTCTACTGTATATTCATCAGGAATATGATTTAGTTCATACCTGAGTGGCCTAGTGCTTTTCCCTACTTTTTTCAATTTAAGCCTAAATTTTGCAACGAGAAGCTCATGATCTGAGCCACAGTCAGCTCCTGGTCTTGTTTTTACTGACTGTATAGCGCTTCTCCATCTTTGGCTGCAGAGCACATAGTCAATCTGATTTCTATGTTGACCATCTGGTGATGTCCATGTGTAGAGCCGTCTCTTGGGTTGTTGGAAAAGAGTGACATTAGGACCACATAAACCCTAAGACTGCAGATACCTAACCTCTGGTTGAATCATAAAACTTTAGTATTACATCTGGATAGCAAGCATAGTGTATTACTCTTCCAGAAAACCACAAAAAGGTTCTTTTGTAGGCCTTAACTATGGCTTGTATGAGGAGACAGAGTCAACTGGGAAATTGACAAAATTACTAAAGAGAAAAATATCACCAGGGCAGGAGAGGCAGTAGTAAAGCACCATCCTCTCAAATTAGAGAAACATAATTGCCAGAGGTGGTCAGATTCCTTTCAGCTTTTCTCGTTGTCTGTATGCATGTGTGGTTATATGCATCTACTATATTACTATAGATCTCAGGAATATTTGATTCATTTTAATCTATTCAAAAGGGATATATAAAGAGATATATAAATTAGTCAAATTCAAATAAATACAGGAAGGTCTTTATGAACATGACACATACATTATTGTTTCAAGTATGGCTGATTGAAGGAAATCAACATTGAGTGGTTACCAACAAAATTCAGACTGGACAGTACATTTAAGTGATAAATCCCAATAAAATTTTGGCAAGTACTGTCTGGAGCACTTTTGCTTTCAGAACAGTTTCTGGGCTTTGATGTACTGCTGTCATATGCTATACAGGATTTACAGTGACATGTAGCCTAGGACCATTTAAAACAACAACTTAAATACATTTCATTGCAAGTGCAACATCATCTTTCAAGATCTTTTGTGACTGAGTGTGAATTAATCCTGAAGCATGTGAAACTGTAAAGACAAACAGAATAGTGCACTTTGAATTCTATGTCAGTGATTCCAACATTGCTCAGACAGGATTTCCTTTCCATTTGCATCAGATTGATCATTATAATTGAGCAGCAACTTTGTGAACCAAATGGAGTGTAGGTTGTATATTTTTACCTTATATAAAATTATCCTAATGTCCAAAAGTGGTTGGAGCTAAACCAGAAATTTTGCTATAGCCAAGGCAGGAATTCATTAAAATGATAAATAAAATTGATTTACCCTGCGCTCTTTAGTCACCAATGAATTGAAAAATCTTTGACAAATCCTGTAGTGGGTTCATCTGACATTAACCATTGAATTTTATTTGATTTAATGTTCCATATTATGGAACAAGTAGTCACTGTAGTTGAAGTAAGCTCATTCCTTATACAATTTTAGAAAGGACCAAGAACATATTCACTTCTTTGAATTCTGGTGTTTAAATATTAACATGTTATTGTTTGAGTTTCTAGTTATTTTATGACATTTCTCTGATTACTTTATTGTATTTTTGTAAGCTATAGGCAGCCATTAAAGGTTAGCAGATTGATTGTATAGTTATAAATAAATAAATAACCTTCAAATTGATTAGAAAGCTTCTTGCTTTGCAGAAATCCCATACATTCCTAATAAGAGTTTTAAAAGAAAGAAAAAAGCTTCTATTGGTTCAGGGAAGATATTAAAAATTAAATTATTTAACAACTATCTAACAACAAATTATTAAATGTGCATAGGTTTTCAAGTAAAACAAGTTCCTGATTTTAATCTGATATTCTTCTTTTATCTAAGCCAAACAATTAGCTGTTAAAAATATTTCAGACAGACTAGGTACAAATATCTTTAAATGTTTTCTTCCAAAATGTTGGTTAGTAAAAATTTGATGGCCAGTTTCATGGAGGCAAAAGGTTCCCCAGTCATTTCTCAAGAACAAAACTGTTAATTTTAGTGCTCAAGGAAGTTTCACTTTTGAAAAAGTCATGTAGGTAGAATTCCCAAATAGTGCTTTCCTTTGGAATATAATCAATGCACAGGAGCTCATAGGAGAAAGAGGCCACCATAGAGATACAAATACAGTAAAAGACAATTTCAGAAGCAAATTTTGTTTCATTATTTGAAGCACAGATAATAAAAAAGTGGCAGAAAAATTTATCTGCCCTGCACAAGTATCAAAGTTAGAATTTAGTTTTGTAGAAAAGTGAATGGTATAATGAAAACATAGTCCCAAAATAAATAGAAAACAAGTTTGGTTATTTTAGCTTTTCTTTTGATCTGCTGATTGGAAGTACTTTCTGATGATGAAGTTATTTGCAAACTTTCCAGCCTCTTTCCTCAGCTGTTCTTAAGATATCATTAATTTTCTTCATTTTTATTGTTTCTTTTACTGCAGAAGATGGACCTTGCTTGCATTTAAAATATCCAGGTAGAATGTGCTTATGGAAGTGGGTAATTTAATGAGCATCTGTTAACCTAGTCAGGTTTTTTAAACTAAGAAGCTGGATTTTAAATGATGAGAAGTATTAGACCAGTTCTCCCTTGCTGAGAAAAAAGCAACTGTTAAACATTTATCAATAGATTTTCTTGCAGAGAGAATTCTGACAGCTCAATCTGTCCTTAGTTGCAGTTATCTTCTTCCTCGTCTATCACTATATTGCACAAACTGATAAAATTCACTTTCACTGCAGATAACTTAAGTGCATAATGACTAATTGACTTTTAAACTCTGTTAATCTAAAATGTGAATTTATTATTTATCAACATAAATATTGCTCCTATTTTCTTTCATTCATACTGTTATATAAGATCTTAAACTTCAGGATAAAATTTATTTTCAACACCTCTTGTTAAAAAAAAGGACAGTTTTAATGATTTTGTATGTCTTCATTTGCTATATAAAATGTTTCCCCAACTTTTGGGAGGAGTTATGCACCCTATAATACTTTGCTAATAAAATACCTGTTATCTAAACTTACTTTAATTTTAATGCAAATGAAAGATAAACCAAATGCATGGCGAACTTTTCCTTTCAGCATTTAAAGATAAATGGAATTAAATTGAATTAAGATAAGATAAGATAAGATAACCTTTATTGTCATTTTTTTACTGTGGGCACAATGGCACACATCAAAAATGAAATTTAGTTGTCTGCTCTCAAAGTGAAACACATACATGACACACACCTAAAACATATTATGTACAACATATGTATAGACCCACATCCCTACATATACATAGCAAATAAATATTAAATACTGTCCATCTTGAATATATAACGGAAGGAGGAAGCTTGAGAGTTCACAAGGTTAATGCTGTATGGAATGAAACTGTGGCTGAATCTGGATGTTCTGCTATGGATACCACGAAGCCTCCTCCCAGAAGGTAACAAGGAAAACAGGTTGTGAAGATACCAAGATTTATTTTGTATTTTAACAGCTCTTCACATTTTTTACAAGCAAATATATAGGATATTGTCATGGTTTCGATAGATAAAAAAAATTCAAGGCAAGAATTCTCCCTTAAAGAACATTTTATTAGGAAACAATGTATTGGCACTTACATAGTTGAACCCAAGATTGAAATTTCCTCCCCCAGATACAAGGTAAACGTTGCAATTCCCACCCCAAAGAAGTTGTCAGAAATCACATTTTCCAATTAACACAGAACACGGGCTTTACTTCCCAGCTCCTCAGCCTGCCAAAACCTTACCAAGTAATGTCATTGAGTTCCCACATAGCTACAGTTGTTATGGCTAACTAAACCCTCAAGCATTTATTCCATTCCCCCCCCCCCCACACACATCTAGACTTCAAAACAGTAAAAGAAGGCATTCTAAAAGCAAAGGTAAAATGGCTGCTGATTGTCAGTTGTCAGAGCATTGACATACATAACTTTCTTTACCTTAGTCATCATTAGAGTGGTATTTTAGAAAAGGTTCATTTAATTTTCCAGACATTCAAGTTTAGCACTGTGTATTTATTTTAGCTTAAATTATTGGTAAGAATTGAACCCTTTTTGGAATTCAGCTTGAAAGCTTTTATGTCACATCATAAAATTCTAGCATGTATTGGGATCTTTGTTTGTTCAGGAATAAATTTCAGTATTCTGAATTTGATGCTTTAAATTTAAAAATAACTAATAAACAGTAACTGTTAAACTAATAGTGTTTTCACAGCATTATTACTGCTGTGTGGTTGTGAAAAAAACTGAAGAAATGTACATAGACCAAACACAATTAACTTTTATAAATCTGTTGTAAAGGAGGCTGACAAAACTCCACTCAAGAAATATGATTCTTTCAAAAATCATTCCACTGGGTAGACCAAAATGTTATATTAATATACAGCACTCCAACCCACAAAACATTTGGCAATATTGTTCTAATGCAGACATGTTAAACTCGTGACATCACGTGATATTGTGCAATGTATCGGGACTGTTTTGCTATTGCCAGCAATGGGGTTTGCGCGGTTTTCATGTGACGCATCCGGCCTGTAGGCTGGCCGTTTGACACCCCTGTTCTAATGCCTTGTAGAAATCAAACCAAACTTTGTGCTCAATTGTCAAAGCCTTACCTGGTTCTTAAACAGGTAACCTACTTTTATAAGGAATTAAAGGAAGTAATGAAATTGGAATGAAGTGGTGGACAAGTAAAATAATGAGCTTGAATGCTTTTTTCTTTTGAACCAGTAGAATGTTGCCTTAAAGCTTCAATTTCTTTTGATCTTAAAATGGGTTAATACACAGGAAAAAATATTTCTGGTATATTGGCATTTCAGAGAATGTTTAATAAGTGTTGGATATAATAATCACCTTCTGCTGAAAATGCAATTCAGAAGTTGTAATGTTAATTTATATGGCCTGGATCTGTCCTAATTTTGCTATACTTTGAGCTGAAATCCAAAGATATACATATGATTTTAGATTGATCAATCCTGGTGAAGAATGTATAAAGTGACTTGACTTTGCCCTCAGTATGATGAACTGGTAGCCTTTTTTATGAATGATAAAAAAATTAAGCTATATTATATGGATGTATTTATATCTGATTAGAACTAATGGGAACTATTTAGAACTAATTTGATCTGGAGATTTTCAATTTTTAACTTTGTATGTGGTTAAGCTTCTCCATTCAAAGTGGTGTTCGTTTTAAGGTTTTTCCTGGATTCATAGTTCCTGCTGTGGTCAAAGATGGCAGCTCTGGCCAAAAGGGTCTTTGGATATCTGGTGTGCTAGTTATGCCTTTTCATAGATCAAGAGGCTCTTCAGATTCATGCCTAGTCAGTTCATGGCTCACTTACTACAATATACTCTACATGGGCCTGCCCTTGAAAACCTTTTGGAAGTTTCAAGTGGTCCTAAATGCAATGATGAGGACAGAGATGGGTGTGCCTTGGTATGCTCATATGACATCTCTGCTTTTCAAGCTGCATTGGTTGCCAGTTTGCTTATGGATATGATTTAAGGTACTGGTTATGACCTATAAAGCCCTAGAACAGACATGTCAAACTCACGACATCACATGATATTGCACGATGTATCGGAGCTTTCCCCCAGTGGCGGCAATGGGGTGGGCATGGTTTCGTTGTGACGCATCTGGCCTGTGGGCCGGCAGTTTGCCCTAGAAGATATAGAGCATGGTTACTTGAGGGATTGTCCATTTCCCATTGTGTTGTCCCCAGTTCAGGTCTGAGCCTAGTACCAAAGCTGATGAAGAGCATCAGACATGAGTTGCAGGTTTTGTTTCCTTTTATTGAAGCACTTCAGCAAAAGGGGTTCCAGCCAGCAAAATACCAGGATCCAGAACAAAGGATTGAGAGAGCTTTATACAATTGCTCTAAAGTAGAAAGTGGGTCAAGGCAGGATATGTAACAAATATTATCTAATAAACATTTTAGTAATAATCTAAAAATTTGTTCTAGCTTTCCCTATGCCTAAACCTTGCCTAATGAATGCTCCAGGAGTTACAGTGAGGGAAAGAATTAACAAAAAAATATCCAGAAAAATGCATTTCAAAAAAGTTATAAATTGATTTGCATTTTAATGAGTGAAATAAGTGTGTGATCCCTATCAATCAGTAAGATTTCTGGCTCCCAGGTGTCTTTTATACAGGTAACAAGCTGAGATTAGGAGCATTCTCTTAAAGGGAATACTCCTAATCTCAGTTTGTTACATATATAAAAGACCACCTGTCCACAGAAGCAATCAATCAATCAGATTGCAAACTCTCCACCATGGCCAAGACCAAAAAGCTGTCCAAGGATGTCAGGGACAAGATTGTATACCTACACAAGGCTGGAATGGACAACAAGACTATTGCCAAACAGCTTGGTGATAAAGTGACAATGGTTGGTGCAATTATTTGCAAATGGAAAAAACACAAAATAACTGTCAACATCTCTTAGTTTGGAGCTCCATGCAAGATCTCACCTTGTGGAGTTTCAATGATCATGAAAATGGTGAGGAATCAGCCCAGAACTACATGGGAGGATCTTGTCAGTGATCTCAAGGCAGCTGGGACCTTAGTCACCAAGAAAACAATTGGTAACACACTACGCCATGAAGGGTTGAAATCCTGCAGTGTCTGCAAGTACCCCTGCTCAAGAAAGCACAGGCCTGTCTGAAGTTTGCCAATGAATATGTAAATGATTCAGAGAACTGGGTGAAAGTGTTGTGATCAGATTAGGCCAAAATTGAGTTTTTGGAATCAACTCAACTTGCCGTGTTTGGAAGAGGAGGAATGCTGCCTATGACCCCAAGAATACCATCCCCACCATCAAACATGGAGGTGGAAACATTATGCTTTGGGGTGTTTTTCCACTAAGGGGACAGGACAACTTCACCATCAAAGGACGGGGTAATGTACCATCAAATATTGGGTGAGAACCTCCTTCCCTCAGCCAGGGCATTGAAAACGGGTCGTGGATGGATATTCCAGCATGGTAATGACCCAAAACACATAGCCAAGGCAACAAAGGAGTGGCTCAAGAAGAAGCACATTAAGGTCCTAGACTGGCCTAGCCAGTCTCCAGACCTTAATCCCATAGAAAATCTGTGGAGGGAGTTGAAAGTTCAAGCTGCCAAATGTCAGCCTCAAAATCTTAATAACTTGGAGAGGATCTGCAAAGAGGATTGGGACAAAATCCCTCCTGAGATGTGTGCAAACCTGGTGGCCAACTACAAGAAACATCTGACCTCTGTGATTGCCAACAAGAGTTTTGCCACCAAGTACTAAGTCATGTTTCACAAAGGGGGTCAAATACTTATTTCACTCATTAAAATGCAAATCAATTTATAATTTTTTTGAAATGAATTTTTCTGAATTTTTAAAATTGTTATTCTGTCTCTCACTCTTAAAATAAACCTACCATTAAAATTATAGACTGATCATTTCTTTTTCAGAACATACAAACATACAAAATTAGTAGGGGATGAAATAATTCTTTCCCTTACTATATCTAATTCTATTTGCTCCAGCTACCCCTATTTCTAACTCCTAGCTGAAGTTATCTAGCTGAAGTTGAGGCATCAAATAGCACTCCTGCCAGGAAAGCTGTGCCCCATCCTGATGAGCAAGTGCCAAACTTTGATTTCACCTCTGCCCGGAAAACACTGCAGACAGTTAACATTCGGAAAGCAGCAGGCCCAGATAACATCCCTGGATATGTCCTCAGGGAAATGCACAGAAGAACTGGCTTGTGTTCTCACAGATATTTTCAACCTCTCATTGCAGCAGGCAGTGGTCCCATCGTGTTTTAAAATGGCTATCATCTTGCCAGTGCCAAAACAGTCCACAATTACAGGCCTCAATGATTACCGTCTGGTTGCACTGACATCCACCATCATGAAATGCTTTGAGAAGCTGATAAAGGACACTATTGTATCTAGCCTCCCCGCCAGCATTTGACCCGCTTAGTTTGCCTACCGACCAAATCGCTCTATGGAGGATGCTATTTCCTCTGTTCTCCATCTGAGCCTGAAGCACTCAGAGGAAAGAAATACTCATGTGCGTTTGCTGTTTGTCGACTTCAGTTTGGCGTTTAACACAATCATTCTCCAGCATCTAGTAGACAAACTGGGCCTTTTAGGCTTAAACACTCCTTTGTGCAACTGGATTCTTGATTTTCTTACCAACAGGCCCCAATATGTGCAAGTTGGAACAAATACCTCTAATACCATTTTCTTGAGCACAGGTTCTCCTCAGGGCTGTGTCTTATGTCCGCTGCTGTTCACCCTGTTGTTCCAGGTTTGCCACCAACCATATTGTGAAGTTCACAGATGATACAACAGTAGTGGGCCTTATTCAGGATAACAAGCTGGAAGCTTACCTCAAGGAGGTTGAGGGGTTGGTGAACTGGTGTAAGGAAAACAGCCTAGTTTTAAATACCGGAAAAACCAAAGAGATCATTGTTGATTTTGGAAAAGGAAGGCACAGCCACACTTCTATGTGCATTAATGATTCACCTGTGGAGATGGTTACCAGCATCAAATTCCTGGCTGTGCAGTTTGCTCAACAGTGAGAAACTGGTGAAGCGGGCACAGCAACGCCTGCATTTTCTGCATCGCATGAGAAAAGCACATCTTCCTTTTCCTGTCCTGACCACTTTCTACAGGGGGACGATCGAGAGCATCCTGTCATACAGCATCACAGTCTGGTTTGGAAGCATCACTACTTCAGACAGGAAGGTGGTGCAGAGAGTGGTGAAAATAGCCAAAAAGATAATTGGCAGTTCCCTCCCTCCCATCCAGGACATGACACAGAAGCGTTGCTTGAGCAGGGTCCATAAGATTATCTGGGACACTACACATCCTCTTCATGAACATCCAGATTCAGCCATAGTTTCATTCCATACAGCATTAACCTTGTGAACTCTCAAGCTACCTCCTTCCATTATATATTCAAAATGGACAGTATTTAATATTTATTTGCTATGTATATGTAGGGATGTGGGTTTATACATATGTTTTTCATAGTATGTTTAGGTGTGCATCATGTATGTGTTTCACTTTGAGAGCGGGCAACTAAATTTCATTTTTGATGCGTGCCATTGTACCCACAGTAAAAAAATGACAATAAAGGTTATCTTATCTTATTTTATCTAAATATGCAGGATGTTTAACTTTGTTACTGTTTATCAGTTCTCTAAGGCCTAAAATTGATACAAGTGTTACACATGCATATTCTCTGTGAATAAACATTCTTTATTCTTGCCAGACACACTCCACAAATACTGGTTTTCTTTCATATGTATGCCATAGCTTTACTTTGTTTTAGCAGACAGCCCATCAATTGGGTCTGCCTGACTGATTCAATCCAATGTGGTTGGTGCATCCTGAGTTCCTTTGATTGCTATCCATTTCCTGGGGCCTGTCCTCTGAAATAAAGTTCTGCCAGGAATCCAGGGGGATTCCAATCTGATAGCACTTTGAAAAGTTTAAAAGACCTGGCTCATCTCACGAGCTCTGAATTGGACTTGTTGGTGCCTGTTTTTTTAATGTATTATGTATGATAATATATTTGTTATCATATGTTTATGTTGTAAGGTGCCCACAATATAATGGCAGTGTCCATTTAAAATAAAATAAAATCATATAGTTAATTTGTTTTAATGGATTGCTGGTATGTGTTGTCTCCATCATTTCAATTTAGTTCCCTCCTTCCTTTTATTTGAAAACTTCATGTTGCATTATTTTGCTTACCCTGATTCAACCCAAAGTAGGTTCTGTTATTGTTATTTAATTTAATACATGAAAAAGAATTCACAAGTAGGGACATTTTATTGCAAGAGTGAGCAATTTCTTTAAGGCTGATTGGTGCAAGTCAGCTATCCAAACAACCGTGGGCCACAGCAGACTTTCTGTGTCATTATAAGAAGTTTGACTTTTTTGCTGTTTGGTTTGGTAAGCCCCTTCTCCAATTTTGCACCATTGGGTACTTTGTTTCTCCTATGACATATCTAACTAATGTTGAAGTACCTAGATACTAGGACAAGGCTTTTCAACCTTTTCACCCATTGTGCCACTTTTACATATGGCAATATCCGAGTACCACCAGTCCCCTAGCAAGGTGTCAAAAACTTGATGACCCCCCCAAAAAGGAAAGAAGTGATAAAGTACAGGTAGTCCTTGACTTACAACAGTTCGCTTAGTGACTGTTTGAAGTTACAATGGCACTAAAAAAGTGCCTCCCGAGGTACAGCTGAGCAAGACACCTGCCTGCCCACCCGGCGGCGCTCTTATTCCCCTCCCCTGCTACCACTTTTCTAGGATGGTCATGTACCACCTGCCAGGTGCCAATGTACCACAGGGGGTACCCATACCACTGGTTGAAAAGCCCTGCACTAGGAGTCTGTTACTCTGGCAGATGTCATGCTCTCGCATCAGCTGTCCTTGAAGGCCAAGACAGGAAGATTCACTATTGGAGAGACAATGTTCCTGTGACTCTGGACACACAGAAACAACAGATTATGTGCTTTTTCAGTGCCCGTCCCTGCAGCTTTCAGATAGCAACCTTGCTACAATATGTAATGTGGCCAGATGCTGCACTGCAGCCCTTAAAATTCATCAGATGATGACTTGTGCCATGAAGTAGAATTAATGAGCATCTAGTTTGCCATTCTAGAGTGTTCTGTCATTTGGTAGGTATAGTTTTCCACACAGTAACCTTCATGCTCCCCTTATACCCACCTGATCTCCCTATTTTTAGGTTTTTTTAGAATCTTATTTTTATGTATACTTCTGTTTTATATTTTTTTTTTGCTTTTTATTATTATTATGTTTTTAGAATCTGATGTATTTTCTATATGATGTATTTTTTAATTGACTGTACCCCTCCCTCCTTATGCTGGTCTTTGACTATAATAAAGATTTAATGATGAATCACCCATATCTTTTCAAATCCCAAATTTAAATAATTACAATTTCAATTATAAACTGTTAAATTTTTACAGTAGGGTTGCACCTTAGTTTGGTAGTTGGATATCAACATAACAAACAAATAAATGGAATAGTGGTTAAAGGTGCAAATAAAGTAGGCTTCTTATTCTTATTTTATTATTATTTGAGTTTAATAAAAAGGAAATTTGTGCTGTGAAATTAATATATTTTATCCCAAACTCCAATGGCAATCCACATCAAAGCATAGGCGAACTTTTTAAATGGTGACCTTCAGAAATACAAAATTAAAGAATATTTCTATTTGTTTTCCATTGCTTGGCCATTTGGAAAACACATTGATGCAAAACCTGGGAATCAGTAGGAGATACAGTTTCTCTGAAAGATGCTGGTGATACTTTTTTTCAATTTTGATGGGTCTTGATTCCTGCTTACAACATTAATAAAATACCAGTTGTCTGGGGGTTTCTATTATTGTGAAAGTATTGTTATAAATATCTACATCAATAACTATGAAAAGACATTTTTAGAAATGCATAGTATAAAGCTCCAATAATATGATTCTTCTCCAGTCTAATCACTGCTTTCACTTTGTGTAGCATTTTCTCAGCTTCCCTTGAGGTAGCCTGTGACAATCAATCTCAGATATGTCACTCACTAGACATTATAAAATGATGAGCACTGGATAGCAAGAGATATATTGTATTTTGATATTCATGCCATGCAAAGTCATTGTTACAAAGGTTATAGATAAACAATACAATGAGCTACAGTCTTTGATGATGGAAAAGAAGTACAAGAATAATTTTCAGCATGTATCTTTTTTGATATGATCAGCCAATACATCTGGAAGGGGCAACCTTTTTGTTGTTATTTTAGGGAAAGACAATTTATTTTTTAAGAATGGCTTCCTGAAAAATGGTAGATGAGATTGAAGGACTAGTGGCTACAACTAAAAGACACAGGTCTCATTTTCTGCATCCTTTCCTCATCTTTTTCTGGCACTCATTATTTCTCTTCCTCCGATACTCTTTTTTTTCATAATTACCTGCACAAAGCAGGCTGTTTGGGCTGGATGGGAGGGAGGAAGAACATGAATCTGTCTTGTAAAGTTTGAATTTATCAGTTACTTAAAGCTTTTGGCATGAACTTGAAAGCCTTTGCTGTACACGGTACTGAATGTAAGGGTCTGAGACTCTTCTTCATGTTCATTTCAGATTATTTTCAAATGTTATTTTGGAGCTTCAGGAGAATGTTTGATAAGCTCGAGTTTAAAATCAGGAATGCTATCTGTGGTGATTTTTTTTTTCTGTGGCTGGGGAACTTTGAAATGAATATATGATATCTATCTTTCCATTTGTATTACACATTGGATATAGGTAGAGCAAATACTAAGCCATATAATGTGTTATCCTTGTATCCTTTAAAAAAATGTTTGTAGTTAACATTTCTGTAGGGTTTTGTAATCCATATAAAACTGCCACCATCTGACATTAAATCTCTACCTGATGACAGTTCTGCAAAAACTTCTGTGCCTCCCAGCTTAGGCTAGAGCTTTTTTCCTTGATAGGGTAGATCATAAGTTTATCTTAGTTTTCCCATCAAAGAAATAGAACTGAAGGAAGCATCTATTTGCACTGAAATCTACTGAGTTTTTGTAGTTTTAACAGAGATTGTGGGGTGGTTTAGTTTCTGACGACATTGCTGCATGATTTATGAATCTGGCACTAAATGTTCCCTTTCATTCCTGGATTAGAATTACATTTGTTGGCATTAATTTAAAACAAGGAATATCATATTTTTTTAACAACATAAGCACATTTTATACATTTTGCTAGCATAAAAAGAACTAAGAAAAAATTGTCCTGCATTTTGAGCTTTCTATTCTTTATTTTTTTAAAAAAACAATCGTTTTCAAAAGAATTAGGTATCCACTATAGCAGTGGTGGTGAACCTATGGCACGAGTGCCAGAGGTGGCACTCAGAGCCCTCTCTGTGGGCACACGTGCCATTGCCCCAGCCCCGCTTCCCCCCACACGCCTCCCCTTCACACCAGCAGTCTCTCCAGAGGAGAGTCATCCCTAGGTATGGCCCGCCTGGAGAGCACAGCCAAGGACGTGGCAGCCAGGCAGTGGGGAAAAGATTCCGCCCTTGCACTCCATCACAAACAGATGATGCTGTGGGACATGGGTGGAAGGCGTGGCCACATGGCACTGCTGAGCTGCTGGGTGATTGGCAGGCCATGGAGGTGGTGGGTGGCCCTGCAGGTGGGTGGGGGTGGGGCAGGTGTGGAGCGGGGGTGGGACAGTGAGGGGGTGGGGCAGTTTTTGGACACTCGGTGTCTAAAAGGTTTACCATCACTGCACTATAGATTATATTTTATTATATGAGTAATATACACTTGCTTTTTTTTTCAGCGGCTGTATTTTTGAGATGAATAATTAATTTGACCTTGGAAAGAAATGAATGCAGTTGTGGTTGCAAATAGCTTGCTAGAGAAGCCATGGGCAACTTTTTTTGAGCCATGGCTTATATTTCACCTTTATGTGTTTTTGCATGTGGGTTATGGAGATGGTGATAGAACTACAAAATGGATTGTTTGGAGGTGTTTTATGGTGAGTTCTTTCTTTTAAACTTCTGATATTCACATTTTGTATATATGTGTGTTTGTGTGGTGTATGGACATAACTGAGTCCACCCCTTTATGTTGAGAATTTCACCCTCATTGGGATTCTAATTGAGACATTTGTAACTTTACTAAAGGCAGCTGATGGCACATATTTTGGATTATAACTTCCCTAGAGATAAAGAGCTGCCTAGTTTTGTTAGGAAATTCTGAAAAGTGCCAAGCATATTAGTGCATTTTGTTATACTGTATGCACTGATATTTTTAAGGTGTTGGTTTTAGTACATTTTGGGATATTATGTAGGTCAAATTCTAATACTAATTGGCTAATTACATTTCCACAATTTACATGTACAGTGGGACATAAATATTCGGAGCTTTGATACTTCTCCAAGTTTTACGAGGCATTACACCCCACCCTTCTCTCAAGCACAAATATATGCACAAAAATAAAAGCTTCATGCAAAACTGCATATCATTTTCAAGTATATGAAAACGTATGTGCATGATTTAAAATATATGGTTTAAAAATTCAGAAACTGATGGGGAAAGAAATGAACATGCGTATAGGAATAGCACAGAAAGATCTAGCAGATTTGTCCATCTCTGTGCACATCATTTGTACATAGCATGAGTATGATCATTGAGTTGGCCTTTCTGCATCAAAAGACTTGCAACAACTATTCTGAGAAGCACTGTGAGTGCACAGTTCTATTCCCTGTATAAATTGTTGCAGCTAATATAGAACTTTGAAGTTTACAATCACAATATAAACAAGATGGAAGGCTGAAATGCCTGTTTTGATTGTTGTATGCCTTTGCCTAGTGCACTTAACAGCACCTCACTAAATAAATTCTACCTTGTAAAAGAAAAATAAATATGACAATTTACAGAGAGGACTAATACTGAAGGTAAAAATGATGGTAAATGATGGTAATTATCATCCTGCAAGAGTCCAGGTCCAAAGCTGATTTAACTCCAATGGAAAAAAAATTGTTTTTGTAAAAAAGGAAGTAATGAATATTTAAGAATGTAAAGTAGTTAATAATTTGTGATAAATGTAGAATAACACAACAAATTCAGTGACACATTTAATGTATAATTTTCTATGTCCAAAACCCAAGTTAAGTTTGCCTGGAACATTAAAACTAAGCTGGCTGATTTCTTGCGTAAACTAAACTTTATTTAAATGCTAATATATACAAAACATACCCCCCACCCCAAAAAGTGAGAAATTTGACCTATTCCTGAACATCAAAAAGACCAAGCTCATGACCACTGCCAAGAATGAAAGCGTCAAAATAAAACTGGTGATGGAGATTGAGTGCATGCAAGAATTCACTTTCATAGGATCATAGATTGATCAAAGCACTAAATACAGTACAGAAATAAAGCATTGAATTGCACTGGATTGCACAGCATGAAAAGTAAAGACACCAGCCTGGCCAGTAAATACAGATTAATCCATACTATCATGTTACCCATAGGTACTTTGGTTTCAAAAGCTGGACCATGTAAAATTGGATAGGAACAAAATTGAATCGTTCCACTTGTTCTGCTTGTAATGGTCAGTGGTAAAAGGAAATGAATCTGCCAGAAAACATGGTGATTAGAAACCATCAAAGCTGACACAAAAAAGGACATGGATCTCCTGAAAGAAGCCATAAAAAAATTCTTAACAGTGTGTTAAGAATTGATCCATAGAGTTTCTGTGAACTAGACATGATTGAATGATATCACCACCACCACCACCACCACCACCACCACCATCATCTACAAAAGAGTGTGAAACTTTCACATTTTTCACATTTTTCTCTACTGCATTTTGAATTAGTGTAATCCTTTGGCTTTTTTCTGTTTCATTTCTTTCTACATTTCTGTTTGGAAATGAATTCACGGCATATACATTTATTCAAATAAGGTTTATTTAAAAAAGAATGCCAATTGCAATTTGCTCCCATCTGTTCTTATTTCCATAACCCACCCTGTGTCTTTTGGGATTGCGTGACCCCAAATATTTTGAAATAAATGTAATCATATTTTTGTTTGTACCTTGACCAACATTTACAATGAAGCCTTTTTCTTTGTATCAACTACATTTTGGATGTTAAAAGAAACTTTTGTATTGGGAATATGGAAAGCCATATTTTTTAATAAATTAAAATAGCAAATTCATTCTTTTACCTAGTAATATTACCCTCCATGTTCAGAAAGGAATGTTTCTTAAGCTACCTGTAATAATCTGTTCAGCTAAGGAAATGGTACTCATAATCTCCTCTGTAACCTACACCCCAGTTGTAAACAAAATGGAGAATAGGAAATACATACAAAAAATAATAATCTGAGCCCAAAGTAGTAATAATGGTAATAATGCAACATTTCATAATAATCATGTCTTCATTTAAACTGGCAGTGAGGACTCTTCAAGCAGTTTATGTTTTTTCTAATTTTAATATTTCCTAACAATCAGAAACTCAATATTTGAAGTTTTATGAGATGAAATTTCTGTTGTTGAATATTTGCTATCAACTGAACATTAAAGGATTAGAAATATAATGCTCATTTCTTTTGTAATATTTTAATAGCTTTATGATTTCATCTTCCAAATAGAAAATAAAATATTAAAAGTTTGGAGTATTTTTTATTGCTAATCCTTTTAAAGGCTATCTGATGAGGAAATAAGTATGAGGTACAACATTTTGTATCATAGATGATCGTACTATTTAGGAATATTGATAACTGAAATTTTGATCTATCTACCTTATATTATGGATATAACCATCTACGTACTTTTCTACGTTGTGGAAAATTATGTTCAGCTATGTGATGAGTAAATGCAAGAAAAGAACATACCTTGTCACATTTTTAACACTTGTTTCACAGGATAATTCTTCATTTCAGTTTATAACCTGAATGAGAATATCACCTGAACTTGATAGGTGATGCCCTTTGCTGATCCCCTTTTGCAGCACTGAGACTTTAGAATACCATTGTTACTTAAACTTCTTAAAACCCTAGTAATTAAGTTGGATACTTTTTTTTTAACTTTGCTTTGTGAAAAAGTCTTTTCTGCCTCTGGTCTCAAATGCTTTGTCTTTCTCTTACTATGATGAAAAAAATTGTCCCACTCTCTCTGGAAATTGTTATACATGTTTGAAATCATGAAAGATTAAGTCTTTAAGGACGTTTAAAGTGATACCTCACATCAAAGGAAGGAAAAAAAATTAGCAGGAAACATTCCTAACGAGATCTATGATAAATTATTTCTGACAAGAGGAAAATAGTGTATCAAAATGCTGCTATAGATCTATTGTACCATAAATCTTCAAATAGATTTTTGTCACCTTGATCTAAACTGGTTTGTACTTGACTGAAATATAGTTGATAGAATTTCATTGCTATTAAATGGAATGAAAATGCTGCAGGAACAGACAAAGTTGGCCCACCATTAGGCAAGAAACAAGCTACTTCAACAAACAGATTTTGGTGTCATGAAAGGGCAACAGATTGTTTGATTTGTTATTATTGTATTTTCCTTTGGAGTGCTTTTTCTGAGGAAGTTAGTCTTATACGCCAAAATAACTTTCTTCTTCCAGCTCAGGGTGCAAAATATCCTGACCTGCAAAGAAGAAAAAAGAGTTAAATTCTGGTTGGCAACTTTTGAGAAATGTGCTGCTTGTATCCCATAATGTAGTTCTGCATAGTATTACTGAAGGCATTTCAACTTTTACAAATGAATAATTAATAAGATGATAATAGAATATATTTAGTATCAGTATATACTTTACCACCACATTAAAATCTACTATGTACATATATGTTGAATTAAGGGTATATTTTGTGCATTTGTTTATTATTGGATTGATAGACAACAGGACCTGTTCTATTTATAGTGTTATATTCCATAAATTAAAAAAAAAGTTCTTACAAACATGTGAGATGGGTTACTATCTAAATTCTTGACATTTAGATAATGAGATATGTAAATTGTATCTGTTTGTCTGCCAAAAAAATATCCTCATGAATTTTGATAAAAATCTTACTATCTTTTAATAGCTTTTTCTGTAACATGTATTTGACCAAATTCCTTGGCTTGTATGTGGCAGCTCTTTATTTATAATCCAGATTTTCATAGATATCTTAAACATGAAAGATAAGTAGAAGAATTCGTTTGTCAATTCTTCCTCTATCAGAATAAATTGGAAATTAATAAAACATTCTATTTTAATTACCACTTGTTGCAAAGAACAAAGCTTGATGGCCTTTAAGAAATAATAATATTGATAATTAATGTGTATTTAGCTATGTAAAATATGCTTATTGCCTTGTCCAATCTGAAAAGCCATTCCTTATGATTCTCTAGAGTGATGATGTTCTAATTTGTTAGTATTGAAATGCATATTTTCTATCTTTTATACATGCAAATTTATTGCCTGCTAACTAGTTACTTGCTCTGGCAGTTTGTGCTGTTAGCAGTTGTTCTTATATTTGATTCATTGATTGTATAAACAAGGAATATATTCTGAATAAAGCCTAAAAATTCTGTCAACAAGATAATCATAAAGCTACATAAAGTGGAAGGAAGGAAGGAAGGAAGGAAGGAAGGAAGGAAGGAAGGAAGGAAGGAAGGAAGGAAGGAAGGAAAGGAAAGAGAAGGAAAAGAAAAGGATGAGAAGCAGATAAAATGAAATCAAGATTACACAATTTTTTTTTTCCAACAAATTATTGCCTACTGAATAAATTTGTAATTTATCATTGCTTCCTAATATCATCAGCTAAACTCTGCTGAGAAAGGTTTTTGGGAAATACTCTTTGATGGCTAATGTAGTGAATGACTACATTAATTAGGAACACTTTAAAGCAGAAATTCAGGAAATGTTTAATGTTCTAAGATTTATATTAATTGTTTTTATTTTGTAAATTTTGTTCACCACAGAGTCACTTGATGAGATTGTCAATTATACAAATTAAATAAATAAAGCCAATCATTTACAACTTTTAAGAAATAAACACCTTTTCATAGTATCATGGCTTCTATGATTCATAAAAAACAGAATTATAGCAAAAGAGTTTTTTAAGCCACCAAGCCCCATTCTTTGTTGCTTGCAGGAATCCATTCCTCATGTTTAACAGATGCCTATCCAGCCTCTGCTTGAGAGTATGTTAAAAAAAAAAGAACCCAACACTATTACAAAGTCTTTTATAGAAGGACCTTTTCTTGTATCATTATTATATTTACAAGTAATCCATGAGGTTTTTGAAATATATTTCTCATGCTGGTTCTTTGCAGATACCTCAAATCAGCTATGCATCTACAGCTCCAGAACTGAGTGATAACACCAGGTATGATTTTTTCTCTCGTGTGGTCCCACCAGACTCCTATCAAGCCCAAGCTCTGGTTGATATTGTGACAGCACTTGGATGGAACTATGTGTCAACACTGGCATCAGAAGGAAACTATGGGGAAAGTGGTGTAGAAGCTTTCACTCAAATCTCTAGGGAAATTGGTAAGTGAATCTGTTTTAAAAAATATATTAAGGATGTGAATTTTAAATCCTGGATATGGCCTGCATGCTTCATGTAAAATTATATATTTGATGAGAATAAAATGACATACTTGATGGGACAGCCTGATCTATCCCCTTCCACCCACAGATACAAATGCTTCTTTTTAATCAGTGCTTATTAGATAGTCAGATAGAATGGAAACTTTGTAAAAAAAAAAAAAAAAGGAAGGTTGGGAGTTTAGGAACATACAAATTAAATTGTAGCTGCATGGAGTTCTTTTAAGTAGATTGAGATCCTACTAATGTATTGCATGAGTGATCTCACTGAGGTCTTTCCCACCTGGTATTTGCAATTCAGTTCTTAAATAAAGATATCACTCAGAGTAACTCAGAATAACAACTTGGCCCACTTTTTTTTTTTTTACCTTTCTGAAAGTTTGCCTGTTGGTACTTCTATATCAACAAACTGTTGGAAAATCCACTTTGAGGGAATGTGAAAGTTCTCATTGAGGTGACTACGCAAAATATCATAATACATAAGAATTTTTGGTTTGAAGCACTGGTGTTGATCATTTTTATGGCAGCCCATAAAGATTAATTTTTCCTCTCATTTGACTTGACTCTTGATATACCCTCATTATTAGGATGAAATATTCTTGATAAGTCAAAGGTTATAAATATGATTTCTGTTGCTTTTGATCTCACATTCTATTTTCATTAGAATAGTTACTTTGTGTATTAAAAAACTGGGTATCTTTAAAGAATTGTAAATTTTAGTCATTATAAAACGATACATTTTATTAAAATACATCTTCTTTTCAAGATGCTTCATGAGGTAGGCTAGCCTGAAAGAATGTTGAACTGAAAATTGATTCATGATAACTCATTCCACACTGGCTTTTAGAAGATATTTATTCTAAACATATATTGAAACAATTTCATATAAACAAGTAGTGCAAAAAGTTATTGTATGTACTATTCTGACAAATTTTGGTTAAGACATTTTTACCTTCAGATCTAAAAATATTGAAATAACAAAGAATGTTGATATTTTAAAATTATTTATGTTAAATGCATAGAAGCAGAAATGTGTGGCCTATAGGATATGTTTAGCAAGGACTGTATCAAAGTTGCAAAGACCTGATTTCTATTCGGTGCACCCTTCAAAGTGGTTTTCACTCATTGGCTGATTTCACCTCTTAGATCGGGTATGCTGTGTAAAAATAATTGGAGTGCAAATGATGGGTGGATTACTCAAGCAAATAATGAAAAACTAAACTTGAAAAACTAAACTTCTGGTCCCGATGACCGACCCAGACCAAATCTGCAAATAATGATTTTACTAAACAGAACAGAATAGAAATTGTGAGTTCCCTGGAAGACTGGGTAACTCAGAAGCTTTGTCAGAACTCATTATAACCAAGTTATTTCTATTTGTTCTATGTATACATAGAACAAAATGTTCCTTCCTAGCAGTAGGAAATTTAACATATGCAAATACTTACTGGGATGATGTTAGGAAGCTTAAAATTTTATATGTTGTGGAAGTGGGGGCATACAAATGTTTTTTTGGTTAAAATTGGTTTGTGTTCATTTTTTAAAAATTAACTTGCAATAAAAGATAACTTTGTCTTTTAGATTATGATCATTTGGCCTTTTAAAGATTCAACTGTTGTTTCTTCTTGTCCTCCTTTAAAAGATTTAGAATGAAAATGAATAGATTGTCAGCTGAAGTGCAGCATAATGAAAAGGTCAATGTGGGGTTTCAACAACATGTCACATTGTTGTATTAGACATAAGCAGAGAGGACATATAAAGTAACAAAGCATATAAATATTAATATTGTGTGGGGGATTTATTTATCAGTAAATTCTTGCTTCAAAAATACAGATATCTGAACTATTTCTTGAAATCATGTTTCAGATACTCTTGATTTTAGTTTTTTGCAAAATGTGTTCATTCCATGTCAATAGAATAAAGTTTTAATAATGTAGCTGAGAAGAACATCATTAATCTATTCACCTGTGATCTGAACAGCTACGTAACATAAATACATAAATGAAATGCCACACATTTCTTACCAGACAATATAAGATACATCTAAGATGTACACAATGATGCTTGCTTATGCATGAGGAATTTCCTGTGATCATTATGTATGTCTAACTGCATCTTAAGAACAAAAAAACTGACTCTCTCCCTCAGTTAACTGGTCCTAATGGTCTATAAATAGTGGGCAGAACCAGCAGCAATGCTCTGAGCAATATTGGTGGCAGGATCAAGCTCATTCAGTACCAACTGATGAAGATAAGTAAAAATGCAAGGCAGAGCTTGCTTTTATTTCTTGCAAATATTACACAGGGCAGGTCTGTGTTATTAATGGAACAGTTAGGTTTATGGTAGAATCTCTTGCTTGGCTCCAAAAAGCAACTCTTCTGAGTATGATGAAGTTGTTTATTCTCAAATTTCTCTAACCAAGATGAGCAAGATTGTTTCAGCACCTAAGGCAAACTAAGAGCCACATCTTATTTCTCCTGACATGATTAACAAGGAAGTGTTGATTTGTTCATTGCAGTTTGGAAGACCCGCAGCATTTTTATCAAGCTTTAACAGAATTGTCAAGCTTATTGCTTTTTCAATATCTCTTTACCCAGCAGTTTATCAAATATCAGTTGGTAAAGCCAGAACTTCCTTCTCCATAATTTTTTACATATGCAGACACATGCATGAAAACGCATGCACACAAACACACACATACAAGGAATCTTTAGAGCACCATGTGTCTGAACAAATGTCAGCAAGAGTCTGATGGCAACCAGGAAACAAACATTCTTGATATCTGGCAGTAGAGAATGATTAAACAAATTCTCTCTAGGGTGCTGGCTTTTTGCTTGGTTCAGTTATTGTGACATTTTTATTACAAAATCCAGTCTATCCCTTAATGGAATATGGAATGCTGCAGAGCCCCGTTTATTCCTGTTAGTGGCCAGTGAAGCATCAGAATAAATCCAGACGGGAAGTTTTTGTTTCTTCTGACAGGCAATTAATGGAAGGGATGAAGATAAAACAGAACACCCCAGTTTATGATTAAGGGAAAACACTTAGCGCTTTTTGAATTCTCCCTTGGCCCCTGCTTCTAATACTGACAACCTGAACGTCTGTCAGTACAAAGGTGTTGTTAGAAAAGACTGCAAGCAAAGCTAACCTCTGTAAATTAATTTGAGAAAGAAAGTGGGTTTTGTTGGTGTTTTGGAAGATGTGTTGCACAAATGCTTACTTGAGTCAGTCTAGATATCCTCCTCCTCGTCCTGTTAGGCCTTTTAGCAGAACTTTACAATAGAACTACAAATGACAAGATTTTTCCCTTCCTTCAGTAATTTGTAACATTGTCTTGATTTGGGTAAACATCTTCCCGCCAATAAAACTTTCAGAATATTGTAGCACAGAAGCGTACACTAGCTAATTTCCAGGTAACAGGATGTCTTCCTTCCAGACATAAGGAAGAACAAGCAAAAATTATTTGCTTGGAAAACATGAATATGCAGCCAAAATTGATTATGTACAAAGCACTAAGATGACTTCATGTATATAACATGATCTAGGTGAAACTGTGCCACGGAGTGAAGAAATGAAGGGAAAAAACCCCACAGGAGACTAATCTTGTGAAATCACGCTTTTCCATTAAAATAATAGATTTCATTTTGAAAACCATTTTTTTAAAATATTATAACTCACTCAGAGTCCAAGGGCAACTTAACCCCCACACAAATATTTAAATTAAAGTAGTTTCAAAATCAAATGAGAATATGAGCTCTGTTAGATTTCATCTGTAAATGTGAATCAGATTTATTTACTTTTATTTTCACTTGTTTTGGCATATTTATGCCTTTCTATTAAGCATGCTAACTATATATAGTTAACAATGTAGAAAAATAATCATACCTATATTGTACTTCATCAAGTCAATAAATTCAGTGAGTACATTTCCTCTGTAAGCTGTTGAAAAGAGGAGATATAGATGCCTGCTGTGGAAGATACAAATCCCTACAAATGACAAAAATACATGTTGCATCATCATCATCATCACCCAAACAAAAGAAGCTTTGTACTTTGGTGGTCTGATTTTAAGGTTTAAATTATATCATGCATCCTTTGCTCAATGATGTGATAGCACATTTGCCATTTTGACATCATTTTAGCTTGTAACAAATAGCTAAAGGAAGGGAACCTATTTTTGTTCAGAGAATAACAACTGCAGATATTTCTGTGGCAGAATATTCAGGATGCTTATACGGTCCTGGATGTATTGCTGAATTTTCTTTGCCAAATGCAAGAATGAAACTGTTACAATGAAAATATTTAAAGTAGGCTTTCCAAATGACAGTATTTGTACATACCTGTCATAAAAGGCAAAAGGCTTTATTTATTTCATTTGTATCCTATCACAATTAATTTGTCTTTTGGCACCTTAAAAAAGAGAAAGAAATCACTTGTAAATCTAAAATTTAATATCAAATTGGGATTATTAAAAATATCACACAGATCAAGGATAAAATATGTGCTAGCCCACCTGTATAAATGATACATCAGAAATAATTATAACTATTATAATTTAAATAGAAAATCTAATCTAGTTTATTGTCTTCCACTGACATGTACCTGTAAAACCTGTTTCTTCCTTTCCATTACTCTGTACTAAATGTGCCACATTAGTTTTTCATGACAGCATTAAGACAATGAAGCAAAGCAAATAGGTCCATGCAAAGATTTAATCTAAATCATAATTTGATTCAAAGATAATTCAATTGACTCTCCAAACTGAAATAACTTGATTATTTGGATTGAATATTTGATCAAATTGGGTATCTTTAAATCAACTTAATGACTTTGGAACTAATTGAATTGGATTGAATTGGTCATGTGTGCAGAACTGACAATTTGAATCAAATCAGGGTCAATACTCAGATTTCTATTAGTACATTTGGGTGATGCCCAAACCTATGATACCAAATCATTTTTCACTGTTGTATTTAATTTTGTAGTGGACAGAGTATTTCTTTAATTATGTGGTAGGCAATGGCTTGTTATTTCTCATGATGAAAAAAGATGGAAATAATGCCTATTTGGTATAATTCCTATAATTTCCTATCATCTGATGGCAGTGCTAAATAGAGGTACTAGAGCTAAATTCATAACTTTCTAGGGAGCCAGTCTAAAGACAGAAGCTTTATGGTGATACTTCACAGTTTACATGTGAAATTCTCAAACATACCAATTTGTCTCTTTTATATATAGGGCCTAGAAAGTTATTGGTGCCATACTAAAAAAACTTGAATGGCACTAGAAAATATGTAGGCTTGTAGGCTTCATGTTGATATCGCTTGATGATTAGGCCATTTGGCATTTCAATTGTTTGTGGTTTTATTTTGATTTATTGCTGCTCTATACAGTGGGCTGCCACAAAGATGAGGGGGTCAAACTATTTTCCAAAACACTAGAAGGTAAGACAAGAAACAATGGATGGAAACTAATCAAAGAAACTAAAAGTGAGAACAATCAACCAGTGGAGTGGCTTGTCTTCAGAGGTTGTGGCATCCTATCACTAGAAACTTTTAAGAAGAAATTGGACAGCCATTTGTCCAGAATGGTATAGGGTCTCCTGTCCATTCAGGGGGTTGGACTAGAAGACCTCCAAGGTCTCTTCCACCTCTGTTATTCTGTGCCTATATTTCTGGTTCATCATCAGTCAAATGTTTAGAGTAGATTTGGCATTTTTACCCAACTATTGAGTTCTTCTCAAGGATCTGAGATAGGGATAGTTGTTGTTTGATGGTATTAAAGTTATTATTGTAAGTTGTAACCTTTTCTGAGTAACCTTTTGCAGTTGACTGATTGTGATTGTATTAATGCTGATGGTGCTCAAGAAGCGCTCCAGATGTTTTTGGATTGCACCCAAGGCAGTTAATATTAGTGATACTGTCTTTGCTTTCTTTTGCCATAGTCACTCTACTTCGTATTTTATCTAGTTTTTTTTCTTCTATTCTGTTCTGTCCAGATACTGCAATGTCCACTATCATCGTTGTTGTAGTTGTATCTGTTGTATGCAGCCCAAAGTTACATTCTCTCTTTAAAGAAATAAAAAATATTTTCAAAGGAAAAATGTTAGATATTGATACATAAATGTTACTTTATTAATTTATTTTGTGTAATTTTAGCACATTTATGTATACTTTTTAGCTGTATTAATTACAGTTTTATGTATTTTTATTTTTGTGTTCTCTAGCCTAAGGGCCATAATAAAGGTTCTCATTTAATATGATTTGAAGCATGGTTAAAAATCAATATTTGAAAGACTGGAGGAAGATACTTATTGCTAGAGTTAGATACATATGTAACACAATGTTACATTACATTTCACCTTGAAATAACTTTCCAATTCAGAAGCTGAATAATTTTCCCCATAACTCTTTTTAACATTGTGATAGAGTTTCCCTTCTTTAAATTATGCAGAGTTCAATAAAGTACCATTTATGCTAGTCTTTGAGATAAATACAGAATCTTGGAAACTGCAAACAGAATTTCTAACCTTTGTTTATAATAAATTCATTAAGGCAGAGTCTATATTTATTTAATTTATTTTATACTTTTATTTATCTTTTCAAATGCTTATTTACAGTAGTTACCCAGCTTATAAAACATAACCTGAGGTGGCTCTTGTGATCACACAAAATATACAAAAATAAAAACATTACACTCAATCAAGGTTCCATAATATTTCTATCTTGAATACATATGTGTTGGGCACAACTCCAATTCCAATCTAGTACCTGGGAGAAGTGCTAGATCTTTGTGGCCTTCCAGAAGACTAAGAAGATAGAGGTTTTCAGATTGCGAGGAAGAAGTTGTTCCTTAGAGCACACATACTGTAGCTAAAGAGAAAGTTTCATCAGATGACTTCATTTAATAGAGAGGACCTAAAATGTGCCCACTCTACCTTATCTGATGGTGCAGGCAGATATTGTCGGGGGAATGGGTCCACAAATGATCTGGCCCTGTGCCATATATCTAGAAGAAACCAGGAATTAATGAAGCTCGCACAGTGGTGATGTAAAGAATAAGGACAATAACCTGGTGGAGATCTGCAAGTTCTGTTGCCAAGTAACAAGGAGTGAACAATTTATTAACACCTAATTGGACATTGACTAATAACCAGGGGATTGGCCAGGAACAAGGGAAAGTTAACTGCACCTTTTGAGGGCAAAAATCTCAGATCCAGTTTTGCCTCTTCTATCATTTTGGTAAAGTATACTTTTGACTAAACATGGGCCAGAAGTCTTTCTTTTCTAACTGACCAAGATGGGATGGTCAACAGAACCAGACTATCTAATATATCTTACTATGTTTCCTTTTACTGTTTTTCAGGTCAGTCATTTTTTACTTAAAGATATTTAAAGGTCTTCCATACAGAAGATAAACTAAATCATTACCGGAGAAGGATGTATAAACTGCTATAGGCTTGATTCTAAATAATAATAATAATAATAACAACAACAACAACAACAACAACAACAACAACAACAATAATAATAATAATAATAATAATAATAATAATAATAATAATAGTAATGGAAGGGACCTTGGAGGTCATTACTCCAATCCCTTGCTCAGGCAGGAAACCCTATGCCATTTCAGACAACTTGCTGTCCAGTCTCTTCTTAAAAACTTCCAGTGTTGGAGCATTCACCGCTTCTGAAGGCAGGTTGTTCCACTGATTAATTGTTCTAACTGTCAGGAAATTTCTCCTTAGTTCTAGGTTGCTTTTCTCTTTGGTTAATTTCCATTCATTGCTTCTTGTCCTGCCTTCAGGCGCTTTGGAGAATAGCTTGACTCCCTCTTCTTTGTGGCAACCCCCGAGATATTGGAACACTGCTATCATGCCCCCCCCCATCCTTCTCTTCATTAAACTAGACATATCCAATTCCAGCAACTATTCTGCCAAAATTCATGGCTGATTTTTTTTATTCCTGATGGTCTTACACTCACAAAAATTACCCCATTTCACAATGCTTTTATCAGAAAAACTATTTGATCCTCTGC
This sequence comes from Crotalus tigris, assembly GCF_016545835.1. Taxonomy (NCBI): domain Eukaryota; kingdom Metazoa; phylum Chordata; class Lepidosauria; order Squamata; family Viperidae; genus Crotalus; species Crotalus tigris. The sequence goes on along the minus strand of NW_024100113.1, from coordinate 1,233,770 downwards.
GGGGTGCAACTGGGGAGAGATTCCAGTCTTTTAAAGAAGTTACGATTTTTTTAACCTTAATAAAGCTGTTCATAGTCATCTTTTTCATTCATTTGTTGTCAGCCCTTCAATGGAGTCATCAGACCTACTAGATAGATGAGATCAGGAAATCAACTCCCCAGAAAGGCTAAAATTACTTTTATTGAGATTGGTTATAATGACAGAATCTGCAAGTCTAATTGTGTTCTACTCCTTTTCCTTCTTTTACCTATATGAATTAGAGCAGGGCTTTTTAACCTTTTCACCCATTGTGCCACTTTTAGGATATGGCAATATCCGAGTACCACCAGTCGCCTATTAAGATGTCAAAAACTTCATGAACCCCCCCCCAAAAGGAAAAAAATGATGAAGTACAGGTAGTCCTCGGCTTACAACAGTTTGCTTAGTGACTGTTTGAAGTTACAATGGCACTGAAAAAGTGCCCCCAAAGCTGCAGCTGAGCAAGACACCTGCCTGCCAACCCAGCGGCTCTCTTCCTCCTGTCTGAGGTTTTCATTGTTGTGAGCATTTCTGTTGAGGATTGGCAGTGGGGGTGGGGTGTGTGTGGGGGTGTTTGGCTTTTATTCCCCCTCCCCCGTATGCTGGGTGGTTGCAGCAGGTTTTGGTCACTTCACGTAACCCTGGGACACTGGAATCAGTTGCCAAGCATCTGAATGTAAATCACAAAACCCTGGAGATGCTGCAACATTCCAGTTGATTGGCACTTCTTCTGGGCTTGGCAGAAGTGTAAGGATCAGCGCTGAGCTCCAGCTGGACCCTGGAGCTGATCCTGGAGCTTCCACTGAGCCCTGACAGCCCCGAAGAAGTGCTGATCCTGGAGCTTCCGCTGAGCCCTGACAGCCCTGCAGCTCCAGCCATCTCTCGCTCAGGCTTGTGCAGTGCTGCCACCATTCAACTCATTCCCCTCCCCCGCTACCACTTTTCTAGGATGGTCATGCACCACCTGCTAGGTGCCAATGTACCTGTACCACTGGTTGAAAAGCCTTGAATTAGAGGAGTATAATCCTGAGATGTTTCCAAATCTTATCTTCTTGTTCTGGGCTTTAAAAAAAGTTTCAGTCCCTTTTGCTTAGGAAATGGTTCCTCAAATTTATATCAAGATAATCTTCCTTAATCTTCCCTGATGTCCAGGTGAGGTATCAAATAGGTATTAGAAACATTATGATATAAAAGTCTAGGTGCAGCAATATTGCAAGTTATTGAAAGGATTCCTGTGAAAAACAATTTAAAATTACTTTAGCAATTACCACACCCTTGTAAAATGTATAAGTTACTTTCTTATGAATGTGTTATTAATGGCTGTTTAATGCTTATCCTTACTACTATTAATAATGTAGTATTCTTTTGTCAACATGTCTCCAATGAGTTTGCCTGGACACTGGACCTCATATTAAAATAATTCATAAGGATACTTTGCTGCTCAGTGTAATTGGATTTTTCTTTGCATCGTGTCAGTGTTGAAGACTGAGATTTTTTGAATTCACTTAAGGGAATGAACATACTTACTAGCTGTTAATTTAGGAATAAAGCTTTGACAGACTTGGCTTATGGGATCATGAACCAAAAATTAATGGGATTAACTGGAATACATGATTTATCTGAGTCAGAAAAAAGTGGGAATTTAAATTAGTGTTTGCGATATTTCTGTGGTTTTTCTCAGTTACATGTATAGATTTACACGTGCCATATATATTACTTTATACATATAAGGAATATGTCTCATCAAAAGCCTGAAAAGGGACATGCATTTGGTGTCCAAGAGGTGCACAAGAGCCTCTACAAGATATTGGGTGTTGACATTAAATGTACTTATTTATTTATTTATTTATTTATTTATGAGACTTATATACCGCTTTAAGTGCAAGCACTCTCTAAGCGGTGTACACCAGTAAGCAATGTATATATATATATTTACATTGCCTCCAACAATCTGGGTCCTCATTTTACCTACCCCGAAAGGATGGAAGGCTGAGTCAACCTTGAGCCGGTGAGATTTGAACCGCTGACCTGCTGGACACAGTCAGCTAAAGTGGCCTGCAGTACTGCATTCTAACTGCTGCGCCACCTCGGCTCACTTCTTAGGACTAAGGCTCTAGTTTTATTCCAAAAGCTAAGCTTCTCAAATTGTCATCTGAAGAGGTGATGAATATATGTCTCAAACATGCTAAAAAGACTCACAGAGCAGTAGTGACTCCTCCACTATATATTTGTTCATGAAGCCCCATCTCCTATATCTTCTTTTTAATGAAGATGTTATCCTCAGATCTGTAATGGCCACAATGGTTGGATACTATTATAACAATATGTAAAGTGTGCCAAGATTTCCTCCCACCCCCAGCTATCACTTGTTTAAACAATCTTTGTGCTGTGTGGGAGGATAGTGATCTCTCCTGTGTCTGACCCACTTTTTTCCTCCCTCACTTCACAGAGTAGAAAGGTTGGAGAGAAAGGAATTACAAGAGAGTAAACAGAACATGAAATATATTAGGCTGATTCTGTAGTGTGATTGAGGCTTCCAGTTCCAAGCGTGTCGGGAGCTGTCAGTGCTATTGCATTCCTTTTGATGTGCATTCCCCATTATGTGCCTATTTATTCTCTTGTAATTCTACAATCTCTCAACATTATAAGGGAAGATAAAACAATGTCAGTGTCTGATTTGCCATCACACTGCTTCAGCCCTGCTTTGCTTTGATGGCATTCTGCCCAGTGGTGGGATTCAAATACCTGAACAACTGGTTCTCTGCGTGGATGCAGGCCTGGGCCTCCGAGACCTAGAACGGACTTCTGGAAGCAAGGCTTTTTTTCTCATAGAATGCCCAGAACGGAGTTCCGGCACCTTTTTGGGATGGAACCTTGTAGGGTAGGCAAGGCGGGTTGTATGATGTGTGTGAGTTCCGGCACCTTTTTTTTTTTTAGAAAAAAAGCACTTCCTGTGGGCCGTTCTAGGCCTGGGAGGCCTCCTCCAGGCCTCTGAGGCCTACAATGGACGTCCAGAAGCAACATGGGTTCAGCCGGTTCTCTGAACTCAGCAACATTTAGCTACTGATTCTCCCAAACCAGTGCGAACCAGCTGAATCCCACCACTCTGCCATATAAAAGGGGAGAGGGAGAATGCCAAGCTGGGACAGGCCTGGCAGTCAGACACAGGACAATGGTGATCACATGATTAAGGAACTCTGCAAAGATCATAAATGAGGGCACTGGTTGTAAAGTTATTTTTTCAGCATCTTATTAACTTTGTCAGCTGAACAAGGTAGTTATTGAGTTCTACTGTATTATGCTAAGACAAAATCAAAGAAACCTGTTTTGCAATATATGAACTTAGCAATAGGCACCTAAGAAAAAGTATCTAACTACAACGTATTCCTATAATAAAGTGGCTATCAACCACCTTTGGCAACACCAAACATAATGTATATGTTAATACAGATTTATTGTGAGGATGAATAGACTAGCTATGTTCAATATTGTCATAAATTGTGACTTAACACCATAAAAAAGCCAAAAACCATAGAACCATCAGTAATTTTACATTGCTACTGGTTAATCACATTTTTGTGCTGATCAAACTGTTGCTGATATTAAAAATACTAAATATATTTTTGGGTTGCTCTAACTACATATATTTCAGCTATATGTTAAATATGCTTCAAGACATAGTTTCTGAATTTGATTTATTTCTTTAACTATCAATTGACGTTCATCGCAGTTCTAAATACAGATAATCTACATCCAATATTTGTTTGGATATTATGAATAAGCACATCCAGTGCTTTTTTAATATTCTCATGTCATATTGTACTGTCCTGATAGATTTGGCTCTCTCACTATTGATTTCTAGGCCAGTTTGGGCTAATGGTTTAGGTATCACATCAGAAACTGGCAGACTATGCATTCTAGTTGTGCATTAGAACTAATGTAGCAATGGCAAACTACTACTAGAAATCAAGAAAACAGCATGGATAATCCAGGCAGTTACTAGAACTCAAGACTTACTTGAAGGCTCAATGAACCAATCAATCATAAATATCCTCAAATTAAAAGGAAGAGAAAATAGTTAATATGATTTAAAATCTGAAAGAATGTTTAAAGAGACAAAATATCTTAATGAAGTCATTGTTTATCTCAAGATTGTGCTGATAAGAAGTATAGTATCTTTGAAATTAAGAACAAAATCAATTTGACACTTCTAATATTGACATACACTTGAGAAATCTGGGCTGATAATAAAGTTATCTCTGTGTTTTTGTGGATTGTAAGAAAAAATCCTGAATATCTATTCATTTCTTTGAAAACCCATTAGTATATGGTAGAAAAAATAGGAAAATTGGTTAGTAATTATACAGCCAAATTTGATAGGTCATATAGCACATTATTCATAAGAAATAGCTCTTCTAATGTGTTATTTTATGTATTCAAATTAAAGTGAAAATTATATATGCATTCACTTTAATGTGTTTTCAGATGACAGTGTTCTAAAAAGCCTTGACCAGGCTTATTTCTTATGGAATTTTGCATAAAAATAAAAAAATGATTTTGTGATTAATCAGGATACATAATGGAAAAAAAAGTGTGTACCTTTAGAGAGAAAGGTTAAAATATAATTGTACTTATATTGATCAAAAGCCACTTCTTTGTATTTTTTACTTTCTTTTCTATTCTTCTTTAGCTTTTCTCCCCTTTCTTTCATTTTTTGCTTTTTCTTTGTTTTATTTCATTTCCCCTTTTCTTCCACATTTTATATTTGTTTATCTTAATAAAAAACTATATATAGAAAGTTTGGACCAGATTTCAAATACAATTTACGTTGAGATAAAATGAATGGCCTATAAATTTTATAAATAAATAAACAAACTTTTCTACTAACATCTTTAGTCAAGAGTTCACAGATAGCTTCATATTTATTATTATTTATATTTTGCATGTTGTTGAAAAGCTCATGATGGCATACCTCTACAGCAATAATCTTGTGATATTGTATTAAAAGAAATAATCTATCATTCAGTGAGGGGTTTAATTTGGGATTAAATCTGGCGTGCTTAACCATTTTATACTTGTTTTTAATTAGATGTTTGTATAGTAATTTTGTTAATTCATCAATTAATAGCTATTAGCAGACACATGTTGCAGATTAAATTGTCCCAAAGTATAATTTGAAATCTTACTAAAAGATTACAAAATATTATATTTTATGAGCAGCTCATAAAATGCATCCATTTGAAAAGAACAGGAGAAAGATAAAATTCAAAATATAGGTGTTCTACAATGTCAGAATTACATAGGGTTATTTGTTAAATGTATTAATTTCATATATTTTAAATTATGAAATATGATTATTTTTAAAGCATTTAGGAGATTAATTGCACTCTACTAATAAAATTATAAGTCTTTTGATTTAAAAGTTTATTCTGAGTACCAAGAATAGCAGTTCTTACTTTTCTTCTGTAGGATTGAGAAAGAAAGATGAATTCTTTTGAAAATTAACATGTACGTTTAAAATTAATGAAGTGAATTTTTGGCAAAGAAAAAAAAGTCTTGATTCCAGAAAATGTTCTCCTGGGAAAATTGTTGGTAGATTTGTAGCATTTAAATAATACAATTATATTCACACATCACTGTACTAAATTATTTGAAAAATTATGTCTATGGGAGGATGTGAGAGATCCGTGATAATTGATCTATCATAATTATTTTGATAAAAACTTTTTTAAAAATTTTGCAGTGGAAAATATATGGAATGTTGGCTCTGCCTTCACAGTTCAGTGTGAAGTTGATGTTAAGGTTTTCTGTATATCCAGTTAGGTAATTATACAGCCAAATTTAACAGGTCATATAGCACTGGGTTACTGTCCTATATATAAAACAATATAAATTGAGCGTGCAGCTGCATGGGAGAAAGCCTAAATTAGCTATAAAAGAACATGGTCTCAAACTGATCATTATACAAAATGCATTGCAGTATACAAATGCATGCATATACAAAATGCATCCCTTTCCAAAGCAAAGGATATGTCATGTCCAGATGAGAAAATTGGGAGGTGGGCAGTTCTGCCATTAACTTCACACTGATATTCAATTATCATGTGCAGTGGGGTATATGGAACTTCAATCAGTTCTGCAGCCACACCTGACTTTGTACAACTTGTCAAAGGTTATATTCATCAAAAGGATGGGGGCTACAACTCTAATTATTGAGCATTCTCAGAGTTCTTAAGTGTAAAAATGGTGTTTTAAGCCTATGCAAACCTTCTGAATAGGGAAATGGTACAAACAGTTTGACTTCACCTATTTTGGACCTCAGAGAAATGCTGGTAGGCTGCTATGTTCAAGAAAATATTTCCATCTTGTACATAACACTGCCCATTGGCTGAACTTTAGCACTCTTCCTCATGCTGTTCTTTACAAGGAAATTTCAGCACCATGTGGAGGATCATTGAACTGCTGGTGACAACTTTAAAATATCTTCATTGCCTAAACTGATTTTCCCAGCTTAGCTAGTGATTGGATTCTGCTGGACACAAAGGGATATAATATATTATCCTGTTTCATGTTATCTTTGTTCTTGCAACAAAGCCTTCAAAAGCTCTTGGGTATTTCTGTCTCACTAATAATTATTTGATTCTGACTCATCTTTAATTCTTACAATAATTTGATTGTAGCACTCTTGGAAACTAACTACATGATGGCTCTGTGCAACTTGTTCTTGCCTATAGTTAGCTATCCCAAAGATGCTTTTTCACGAGGCAACTAGACTTTCTTGTTTTTCTTTGAAGACATTTTGCTTCTCATCCAAGGAACTTCTTCAGCTCTGACTGGATGGTGGGGAATGGAAAGATTTATACTCCTTGCAGACAGCTGGTCATTTGCATTCTTTTAGTGAGTCGTTAGTGCTACCTGGAGGCTTATCTGTGTCTTCAGGTAACCTGAGTAGTGCAAATGTGTGTGGAGACTTCTTGGAACTGTTGTAGACTGGAGATAGATGATGTCCTATCCCTCCCCATCTGTTGAGGGAGGGCTGTTCAATTTTGACATAGATGGCCTCTTTGATCCCTCTTTCAATCCAGTGGTCCTCTCTGTCCAAAATATGGATTCTGCTGTCTTTGAAAGAATGGTGGTTGTCTTTTAAATGTAGATAGACTGCTGAATCTTGTCCTGATGGGTTTGCTTTCCTATGTTGTGCCATACATTTATGAAGTTGTTGTTTTATTTCCCCAATGTACAGATCTGCACATGCCTCACTTCATTGTACTGCATATAACACATTACTCAATTTGTATCTGTGTGTTTTATCCTTGTGGTGGACAAGCTACTGCCTTAGTGTATTCTTGGGTGTGAAGTGTACACATATGTTGTGTTGGCTGAAGATCTCCTGAGCTTTTCCAATATTCCTGCGACATAGGGAATATCTATATTGCTTCATTTATTGTTTATTGTCTGTTATGGAGGAGCTCCTGATGGGTCTTTTTTGAGATTTGATGAAGGCCCACTTGAGATACACTTATGTTCTGAGAGCTTCCTTGATGTGTTTTAGTTCTTTTTATTTTCCATCTTTGCTGGTAGGCAGGCCTTCAGCTCTGTGGTGTAGGATTCTGATAACTCCCATTTTGTGCTCCAGGGAGTGGTGTGAATCAAAATGTAAATATTGGTCTATGTATGTGTGAGTTTTTGTCTTCCTTAATGTATACAGAATCTCCATAGGCCTATAGTTAGCTAGTTTGTTTTCATAGTCCAAACCTGCATTCACACTGGTGATATCATGTTTTAATGTCTCAGAGAGGTAACAAGAAAAACCACACATTAATTTTATAGTTATCAGTTACCTTATGCAATGGGAGGTCAACCAAATATGTTAATAGAGTCAATACTGACCAAATTTTAAAATAAATCTGAAAAAATACATTTTGAATTTTGTGTAAACTGAATTTCTGTTGACTTACAGTACTAAAATTTCACTTCAATTTTGGTAAGAAAATTGCTAAAACTTAAAGTATACCGAATGTAAAAAAATAAAATAAAAATAATCTGTATTTTTGCTTATACTCAAATGTGTCTTATATTTCTTTACCTAGAGAACTATTTACACTATTTGCAGAAAATCGCTTCTAATTGTGGACTAAAAGCACAATTTTCATTACTAATTCAGAAACAATGGACAATGTGCTTTGCTAATATTTGGGAAAGCTACCTTCTCTGGGTTGCAAAAGATGATGCCTGATCTAAATGCAAATTACAAGCTGTGCTACAATCACTATAAATTGAGTTTGCGGCGATATGCATGTTTTGTGGATTGTTTCTTTTAAAGGAAAGCTCTTGTTCCTTGTTGGAAGACAAATAAGTTCCTCCAGTTCAACACATTTTTTCTATTTTACTGTCATATTCTTCTTTTTCTTTTTTCCTTTTGTGTCCTTTCAGGAACGGTTAGGATTTTCAGAATTCTGTTGCAACGAAATTCATTTAGAGCTTATTGTTTCAGAAATTGAAGTGCTATTCTACATCCTTTTTTTCTTTTCAGTTCTTTCCAATAATTCATTTAAACCTGTTTTGAATGTATGAAATAAAGGGAGGAAGTGTGGTCTAATCATGCTTTCTCTTTGGTTGCTATTTACAAACTACATCAAGTGAGAACTGGTTACATTTTCACTATGATAAACTGCATGAATCTTACCTAGAAGCAGGTGAATTTAAAAATAAGGATGTACAAATGTTAAGTAAGAGTGTGACATTATTGGAATAATCTAAACTGCAGAGATCAAACCCAATTGTGGTGATTAGCAATAACATAGAACTGCTTATAGATCTCTGAGCTTCTAAGGCAGTGGTTCTCAACCTGTAGGTCGGGACCCCATTTGGGGTCGAACGACCATTTCACGGGGGTCACCAAACAAGGCTGTCCACCATTTTTCCCCCTTTTCTTTGGCCACGCCCCTGGCACCCGGTGATGTATAAGTGGTTGGGGGTCACCACAACATGGGGAACTGTATTATGGGGTCGCGGCATTAGAAAGGTTGAGAACCACTGTTCTAAGGGAAGGTATCAGCTCTCAGTTAACTGCTAATAAAGGCAACTGTGAAAGCACCATCAAGGGCTTGTCCACTGGACTGTCACTCCCTCACAACTCCTTCTAAGAATGCAGAGAAATGATAAAAATACAATTAATGTCTTGATCTTGTCTAGTTAATTCAAGACAGGAGCAGGCAATTTGGAACTTAATGATACTGTGAGAGAAGTGGAAGGAGATTGTCAAGGCATAGTAGTAACCAGGGCTTTTTTTCTCATAGAAGGTCCAGAACGGAGTTCCGGCACCTTTTTTGGATGGAACCTTGTAGGGTAGGCAAGGCGGGTTGTATGATGTGTGTGAGTTCCGGCAACTTTTTTTTTTTTTTTTTTTAATAAAAAAAGCACTGGTAGTAACAATATCAGAAGTGATAATCTGGAACCGTTTCTGTAAACCTGAAGAACATTCAACCCCATCATGCCTAGAAAAGGAAGCCTTCTACCCAATACAATATATCTATTATATAAGATGAATGCTGGGTTGTCTTCAGGAAGGAAGCCTGGATTATTCAGTGCAAGTCGGTTGTAGAGAAGCAGTTTCATCCTCCTTTCTCAGGAGCATTCCTTCCTATTTATTGTTTGTTTCTGGTGTAGTTTCTGGAGGCAAATTACACCAGGAAGTGAAATGTAATCTTGAAAACTCACTTGCAGAAGCAATCTGCAGAGTTTGCAAGGGTTCCTTTGTACACAGAATGGTCTACACATTGTGTACCTTAGACTTTGAAGCAAACTTTCCAATAAATGCAATAGAAACATCTTTTCAGATTAGAGTTATGGACTTTGATATTCCAGGAAAAATATGTGTCTTAACTAGATGCTTAAATGGAAAAATACTTGCTCCGTCTTTTGCAGTACCTATTAATATTGTTATATATCACAGATGTTTTTGAAATATTGGGCAATATAAAATGAATTATAAACTCACAAAAATCTGGTTAAGTGGGTGATATGGCTGCTCATCTCATTATGATGTAAACTTTTGAAAGCAGTATAAAAATCTTAAACATAAAATTCTAGAATTTGTTTTTCCCTAGTTTGTTTATTCTCATTACACTTGGTTTCTCTCTTATCGAAGGTACTGGTTTATTTCCCATTATCCAAGAGTTCCTTTTCCAGACTGGCACTTATGCCCAGGTACACATATTAATTATGCTATTTAATGATTGAAACATTTAATTTCTGGACAGCAACAGGTGTAGGACCAGAAAGTCTAAAAGTATTGTGTTGACTGATGTCACAAAATCGCTACTCAACTGCATGGCCAATGACAAAGATTTCACAGCAAAATATGAATTTATTTCCCATGATCCTTTATATTTTCTATATGCCTTCTTCAACTGTAGCATACTTTGTTATTGTCTTTTACCTTATTAATGCACTGGGCTGTGGGCGGTAGGACTATAGTGCCTCAGATTTTGAGTGAGTGATATTCCTCTCTGCTGTTCATTAAAGCAGTGAGATTTTTTTTCAGACTTTATTTTCTGTTTTAAAGAATCCAGTCATTGTGATGCTTAAAGCAGTAAATATGATGAACTTAGTAGCTTATAAAGTGTGTAATATAAGTGGATATTAGTAATCTAAAATATTTAGATCCAGAAGAAACATACTACAAACCAGTTTATAGTTTGTAGAGCCAGTTTGGTCTAGTGGTTGAGGCATTAAACATTAGGAGTCTGTGAGTTCAAGTCCCACCTTAGCTATGAAAGCCAGCTGGATGACCTTGGGCCAGTTGCTTTCTCTTAGCCAACTCACCTCACAGGGTTATTGTTGTATGGAAAAGAGAGGAAAGTCTGTTGGATATGTTCACCACGAGTTATTTATAAAAATAATAAAGACAGGATACAAATAAACAAATAAAGCCTCCTTTGAGAATATTGGTAATTCCCCCTGTACAAGAGGTTAACAATTTTCTCTATCTACCTGGTTACCTCATCACCTCCTCAGTGCGATAGCCAGAGAAGGCAAGGGTTGAAGAACAAGTTATAGAAGACAACTTTTCTATTTCCTTGGTGTGGACAGGCCAAAAGGAATCTCAGATAATATAGTTAGATAGCGCTCTACTCACTACTATGGAATCTTTCTATAGAAATAAGATTTAAAAAAATTTGAGCAACTTTACCAGCAAAATTCTGTGCAGTTTGGTCACAGAAGTTTACATCCAAACCACTCCCCAAATGAAAGTTGATCACCCTAAACAAACTTTCTGGATGATGACTTGCCAGTGCAATAAGGAGAAGAAGTAATTTCAGAAGCACGTGCTACTCTATTGGGCATCCCCTATTATAATTAACAGGTAACGTGGCAGTATTATAAATATTCAGCCCTGAGACAATAATCAAAATAAAATATTTAATTATTTGTAATAAAATTGAAAATAAGTTGGGATTTGATGCATCAGTTATTCATAAATAGACTTGTACCTGCCATAACTGTACTATCAATCCTTGGCTAAGTATTTACCTTACATGACTGTGAATATTTTAGTCTAATATCTTGGAAGGACATGCATTTATGACTTGGAACAACCTGCATATCTTTCTTCAAAAAGTTCATTTACAAAGGATAAACCTATGAATATTAAAGATCTAGGAAAATAAAATGAAATAAACATGTTGCACACTTTATTAATCTTATTTTAAGAAGAAGGGGGTGGAACTATTACAACAATTTTTACAAGCTGATTGGGTGGTTTCAAACTCCCATCAGCTATTTAAGACTTAAGGCCAGCTCTGTGCTCTCAGTTAATGATGATCAAAGAAACATGATATATATATATATATATATATATATATATATATATATATATATATATATATATATATATATATATATAAAGTTGATATGTGAGTTTTAAAAATCACTATTTATTCCTTAATGTTAATATGAAAATAGGACATTGTCTAAAAATGATGGCAGGTTTAGAGAATTAGTGGGTTTTTTTTGTACATCAGCTGTGACCTTTAACTCAAACTCAAATGTTGTCATCAAAAAGCACAGACTATTGTTTTCTTCCATTACCATCAGTGCTTGCTGTATATTATATTGATTTTTTTTAAAAAAAGTATGCACTTTTTCTTGAAATATCTCCAGGCACTAATGTTAACTGACATTCTTTTTAGTCTGTAGATTCCAGTACATTAGATAGGATGCTTGCTATAAGGTCCCTTTCCACTGGTAGATACATTCATGTTCCTCCTGCTCCTTGCAAAGGATGGGATAGCGTGTGGTTTGTTGGATTCAAGAGATGGCCAATGCCTTAATTAAGACTTTGCTATATATGAATCTACTCAACATGGATAACTATTTTTCCAACTTCAACATTGAGGAGAAGCAGCTAGAGCTAGTAGATCATGGTTCAGACCCAGGTATGGGATCAAAACTACATTGTTCATACTGACTGGTAACTTTATTAGTTGAAATGCATACCTTCTGGTTCTCTTAGATTTCTTAGCAGCCTTTGGTACTATGGTCCATGGCTTACTGCTGGACACATTGCAAGTGGTTCTAGTTGGTGATTATGGAGGAACAGTGCACATGGCTTTCACATATGAAAAGACAGAGATTTTAGTTCTTTCCCTTCTACTTCTCAATATTTGGGTACAGTATCAGCAAAATTTGATGATACCCAACTGCACATTGCTATCCTGATATACAAAAGTGGTACAGTCAGAGTAAGAGTCTGGAGGTGAAAAGCAGTCTGAAGTTGAATCCAAGTTGATGCTTGTCTCTGTCAATTGTGTTGTTTCTTGAAGGGGTAGCACTGCCTCTGAGGCAGCAGACCTTTAAGTCACCTAGGATCTCACATTTTTATAATAATAACAAAGTAACAATTGATGATGGATTAATTGCTAAATGCTTTCACATAGGTAACGAAGCATTCCACATAGAAAATTAGAATGCCAGAAAAAAGAAGCTTCAAGCCATTCATCATCCTTCCTGTTAGCTTTTTCTGTTCTGGACATGCTTTTCATATAGAATCTGAAAGATTTGTGTGGATTGCATTCATTAGTTTTAGATCGTCTTCAAGATTTTTTTTCCTGACAGACATCAGACTACATCTTCTTAATGTCAATTGACCTGATTCTAGTTATCATTGATTTAAATGGATTTCTAAAACCATCCCTTTCCAAAAAAAAAACCCTTGATGAAATGCAAAAAGAAACCAGCCTTATGCAAGCTTCTCCTCCTTTAGCAATAGCACTTTGGTTTATATATCTCCCATGGTGCTTTACAGAAATGACTGGGTCATTTTCAATGTCACCATAATGCCCTTAACAATTTGGGTCTTCATTTTACTGACCTTAAAAGGATGGAAAGCCAAGTCAACTTTGAAACCGAACTCTAGGCTGTGGACAGAGTTTGCCTGCAACACTACATTCTAACCATTGTGCCACCAGGGTTCCTTTCAGCAATTCTTTTGCTGAAATTAATAAGAACACATTTCTGACATCACTGATATTTATATTAGCAACTATGGAAGACCAAGATAACATATATTCAAAGAGTGAGAAAGTGTCATGCATTTGATTAGCAGAATGACTTGTGAGTTAACATAGAAATTCCCTACTGAGGTATGTGGGTAAATAAGAAATAGGCCGGATAAGAATTTAAACTGAACATCTTACATCATTGATTTTCTACTGATGTATTTAAAACAGTCTTTTGTGAATCTAATAATGACTTTATGCAGTCTTTTATTTCTATATTATATTTTCTCTTGGAAGAGCTGGAATGTTTTGTAAAAAAATATTTTAAACTTTCAGCTTTGAAAATTACTTGAAAATATAATAAATATTTGGACATTTATTTATTTTTTCCCGGGCAGACCAAATGGCTGTTCATATCTCAAAAATAAAACTTAATAATGTGATAAAGGTAATTTTTTCTTTCAAATCATTTGTTATGTCCTGGATTGCAAATGGATAAAATAAAGTTAATGGTGATTTGTGAATTAAGCATTGGGAAAGAAATACATGCTGTATAGCTTTCAGTATTCAAAACCTCCATGTAAATATTTTTTCTTTGTTCCATTCTACCTACAGAAGAGTAAAATATATGAAACTTGCTTAATAGAGTGAATGCAAGGACATATTTCTCTGTTGTCATACAAATTTTTTGTGCTTATGTTATGTTGTGTTGTGTTATGTTGTGTTATGTTGTTATGTTATTATTTAGTTTATAGCCCATCTTTCTAAAGTGAATACTCAAAGTGTCTAATAACATTAATTAAAAGTATATGTTATTAATATTATTATTAATTCTGTTACTTGCTTTTTGTGTTGTTTAGACTGTCCCATGCTTTGAAAGATGTTAACTCAAATCTAAGACATGAGAAATGTTGATTTTAATTTTTTTTTTGCTTTTGGGGATAAAAGACTGGGCCCAGAGTAATGAATGTTTCTATAATACATAATAAAGAAGGTGAATCATAGTACTGTAGCAATTTCTAGTAGCAATGAGTTGACATTCTACAAAATCAAATTTGGAGGCCCAAAGTGACAGATCTGAAGCAGTATATTCTCCATTTTACCTAGGAATAAATTGGCCTATGTTATCTGGTTCAGGGCCCAGCCCTATCCTGAGACAGAGTGAGGCAGCTATCTTAGGTTGCCTGTTTCTGGGTAATGAATTTGATGTTGTGCATGAAATAGAATCTGCCACCAGTCCAATTAGCTTCTAGATATGAAATACTAGCAGGGCACCATTCTCTCGTTTGTCCTATACAGCACATTTTGATGCTTTGGTTATTAGAAATTTACACTACATAAGATCCATTGAATTTAATGGCCTTTTTAGTGGAGAACAAACATGATTTTCTCATCCCTAAATCATTTCATGGATCTTAGGCAGGAGAACATTCTGGTATATTGTGCTGAAATGTTAGTTAATGAATGACCTCTATATTTTTTTTCAGTTTTCAAATTTTTTTCCTCTAGTGAAGGTCATTTACTGAATTCTTACCTTTCTCCGCTGTATACATAAAGTGAACTTGTGATGGTACAAACTTGAAGTACAGGACTTATTCATCACTGAGGAAAAAGGACTGGATAACAAATTAATTCCTTTGTAGACCTGTTTCGCCCATTCCTCTTGCTAATTACTGAATGGGCTTTTTTCTAGAAGCTAATACAGTGAGAGTTTACAATTCATTTGTTTGTTGAAGTTGGATACCACCCATCTCAGTCACAGAGTGACTTTGGGTGGAGTACAATTAAAATATAAAAAAACTTCACAACCATACAAAATACAATACCTAAAAACAGAGCCAGATATAAATAAGAATCAAATATGTTAGAAGTTAAAAGGTGGGGGGAATAATTTGTTTTTTAAAGATACTTATGGAAGCAGTGTGCCTCTTGATTTCAAGCATATATATTTAGATTTAGTTCTATCTTGTTTTAAATTCACTGTTAGATTAGCATACTTTATTTAGTTGGAAAGAGGGACACTTGTACCTGTTAATCTTAGTTTCACATGTCTGAATTTGGAAGCCCCTGGGAAGAGATACCGTTTTTCATTAGAATCTTAGCAAACTAAAAACTTAAACTCTTATCTAGACATAATAAAAGGGAGAGATGCTTTTGTTAGGAGAGAAAGATAGGTATAAGAAAGAAATGAAGAATCTGGGTAATTTACTGTAAGTTTTTAAAATATAGGAAAGGCATCCTTCAAAAGTCATGGTGAATTAATTAAAAAATCTTTTTTGGATTATTATCAAAACTTATATAAATCTACTAATGTACAATTGTTAGATATAAATAAATATTTAGCTGAGGCAAGTTTTCCTAAACTGACTGAGGATCAGAAATATGAAATTAATGGCTTAATTACTAAGGAGGAAATTGCCTCAGCAATTCAACAATTGAAATTAGGGAAAGCACCGGGTACGGATGGGTTAACAGCTGTTTATTATAAAGCTTTAATGGAGGAGATGATCCAACCATTAAATGATCTTTTTAATGGTATCTTACAGGGTTTAGAGATTCCTCCTTCATGGCGTAGTGCCTTTATATCATTGATTCCAAAGGAGGATCAAGATCTTACTTTACCAAAAAATTATAGGCCTATATCTCTTTTAAACGTGGATTATAAGATATTTGTAAAAATTTTGGTAAATAGGCTTATGAGGGTGGTGCATCATCTTGTGCATAAAGATCAATCAGGGTTTATAACAGGAAGGTATATGAAAAACAATGTTAGACAAATTATTAATCTATTAGAATACTTAGATAAGAACAACCAAGTTCCTGCAGGGCTCATATTTTTAGATGCTGAAAAAGCATTTGACCAATTGAATTGGCATTTTATGCTAAGAGTAATGGAAGAAATGAATTTTGGTGAAAATATATTACAAGCCCTTAAGGTAATATATCAAAAACAAACAGCACAACTTATTGTTAATGGAGGTCTTTCGGAGGTTTTCACAATAGAGAAAGGTACTAGACAGGGGTGTCCTTTATCGCCATTGTTGTTTGTTTTAACATTGGAAATATTATTGATCAAAATTCGAGAGTCTCAGGAAATTAAAGGAATATATGTTAATAAAAAAGAATATAAGTTAAGAGCTTTTGCGGATGACTTGGTTGTTACTTTGTCGCAACCTGATTATTCTGTAGTAAACTTATTACAGTTGATTCATCATTATGGCTTGGTCTCGGGTTTTAAGATTAATGTAAATAAGACCAAAATTTTACCTAAAAATATGTCTAGTCAGGAGAAGCAGATTTTGACTAACCTGACGGGTTTTGAGATTGTTAATAAGGTAAAATATTTGGGGGTGATGTTGTCTGTTTCTAATGTAAAATTATTTAAAAATAATTATGAAAGGTTGTGGGTCAGGGTACAGAAGGACTTGAAGAACTGGGAAAAGTTGCAATTATCCCTCATGGGAAGAATTGCAGTGATAAAAATGAATATTTTACCCAAGTTTCTTTTTCTGTTTCAAATGTTACCAATTTTGAAAAATGAGATTAATTTAAATGAGTGGCAGAAGGGTCTTAATAAATTTATCTGGGCAGGGAAAAAGCCAAGGGTTAAGTTTAAAATTATGCAAGACTTCCGTGAGAGGGGTGGACTTAAGGTACCAAATTTGAAATTATATTATGATGCGGTGGTTTTAACACTAATCAGTGATTGGGTAAATTTGACAAATTCTGAGATACTTTATCTAGAGGGATGGGATTTACTTTATGGGTGGCATGCCTATTTAATATTCAATAAAAAAATGGATTGGGCTTTTAAATCTCATATCTTAAGAATTTCTTTACTTAGGATTTGGAGAAAATATTATAAAAGTGATTTCAAAGTACCATTATGGGCTATACCTTGGCATGCGATAGAAGCAATAAAAAGAGGGGTTAAAATGGATATGGTGTCTTACAGACAGTTACTTAAATGGGATGGACAAAACTGGCAATTAAAATCACGGGAAGAGTTAGCGCAAGAAAACTTTATTTATTCTTGGTTCCAATATAGGCAATTATTAGACAGATGGAAGATGGATTGTAAGGTGGGTTTTCTTAGAGAAGATGAAAATCTTATCAAGCAAGTGAAGGATTCAAGACAAACCCACATTAAGAGAATTTATGCGGTTTTAGTTGAATTGGATTCAGAAACGGAACTAATTAAAGATTGTATGATAAGATGGGCGCAGAATTTTGGTGAGCCAGTCTCATTGGACACCTGGGAAAATATTTGGGTGAGAAATGTCAAATTTACACAAGCACAGAACTTAAGGGAGAATTTTTATAAAATGTTTTATAGATGGCACCTTGATCCACAAAAAATGTCTTATATGTACCCTGACGTGCAACCTAAATGTTGGAGATGTGGTTATAAGGAGGCTTCCTATTATCATATTTGGTGGTCATGTAGAGAGATAAAAGCATTTTGGATCAAAATATGGTGGAATATCCAGAGAATTTTTAGAAGGAGGGTAAAATTTACTCCGCAATTATTTTTGTTAGGTATTGTTACAGATTGTGATACAAAGGAGGTTGTATTGATGTTAAATTTGATTACAGCCGCTAGGCTGTTAGTAGGACAATATTGGAAGAAGGAATCTTTGCCTACATTGCAGGAATGGTTTCTTAAAGTAGCTTATCTGGCGGAAATGGCAAAGATTTCGGCTTTCTTAAAGCAACAAACGCAAGAGAAGTTTCTTGCTGTTTGGGATAAATGGATAAAATTTATACAATTTAGATTGGGTATACAAAAATATTATATAGTTTTTTCATAAGTTTTATTTTCATATATATTATAGATAATCTTTTTATATATATAAATATAAAGTTCTTAATTTAATTTTTATTCTTACTTCTTAAGCCTATATTCTGCTCTGGGAAGCTCAGGGGGGGGGAAGGGAGGGGGGGGTTTTTTGGGAGGGGTGGGGGGTTTTTTTTTATATATATATGTATTGTTTAGTTTTATTTTTTTGTATATGTTGTCTCTTGTTTTGTATTCTTTTTTCTTTTTTGTAAAATTTATAAAACTTTTAATAAAAAAAAAAAAGTCATGGTGGATTTTATCAATATATATTATAGAAGGGTGGGTACATTTATAATTATATTTATTCAGTAAATAGAAGACTAAAAATATTCCTATGCGTGCTTTATATGAGAATGAGAGGAGATGTATTCACCCTGCAGTAAAGCTACAGTGCCTAATCCGTGTGTCTGTGCATGTATGTTTGTGTACTTTTCTGATATCTCCAGCAGTCTTTAGCCATTGCTCTGTATGATAAAGCATGCTGGGCAACGAAAATACCTATTTCTGATTCTCTTTGTACTTCTCTTTTCATGGATGCCAGTTCTTCAATCCTACGGCTTAATCATTTTTCCATATCTTTCCAGTCACATCCCAGGATTAGCACTGCAGCACCTAATCCCTATAAGTGGATAATGTTGAGGAATATACAGCAGTTTTCCTGAAGATACCTGTACATGTTTTAAAAAGTACAGTCTGCCAAGTCCTCAGAAGAAGTACTGCTTACCTGCTTCATGAGAGTAGAATGAAAAGCTTTATTATTGGGTGGGTGACTATTCTTCCACCAACCCCCCAACCTGTGCACTTCTTTTGTACCTTTCAAACCTTGACAGCCTATTGATCTGCTACCAGGTTTGATGTTGTTGGCAAAAGAAGTGGCTGTTTGGCAGAGTAGGAATATGTTGAAGCACATAACCAAAAGGCAAATGGCCCAGGATTAGAGGGGATGGCATGCTTATAGCAACCTCTGTGCCCAGTAGAAGCAGGGCATATTCTCATCTGAAAGCTTCCTTTGATACTGTAGTTTAGAACTGCAAAGTTTACATAGGTAGAAAATGGAACGGTAAATGAAATGAGCAAAAGATGAATTCAGGATGGAAGACCATGGGTAAATTAAATGTGGTATCTCTTTGTGGTTGCTAGGACATCTCTAATCCACAATGAATGGGTTGTGTTAAGGACATCTAAGACAGAAAGATCCTGTACATCAATGAGGGACAGGACTTGTACAAAGCATGCCCCAAGTACACTTTTCAAGGCAAATGAAAATCTGAACAAAACAAGCTATAACCCTATCATTAGTTAACTTTCCAAACATATTTCTGTCTAATATCAAGAAAGTTTTAGTCATCAGTTCAGAATTTCCATAGATATACAGTTTTGAATAATCATTCATTTTAATGTGACTTATGGCCCTCAAATTAGTTATGAAATTCCAAACTTACAACAGCAAATATAAAATCATCAATTAATTATTCAGTAACTATCCACTATTGGACTTCCACAGTGTTCCCATATATTCTTCTTTTCTGTTTCCCTTGCCAATAATGTTTGTTGGTAGTTTGGTGCTTGGCATCCTGTAAATATCATTGTAAAATCAACTGCTATGGATTGCAAATGTCACCATTTAATTGTCCTCACTCTGCATTAGGCTTTCCTGCAGTTAGAAAAAAAAGGGCATATAAAGAAAGATGGGAAGATACAAGATGAAGGCTTTCATTAAGTATACTTCACCACTGCTGCTTAGCAGATGTACATTTAGTATATAGGTCTAAGATGCACAACTAGAAATGAGGGATAAAAATTAGGAAAATGAGGCGAAGGGATAGGTCTCAGCAAGCCTGTCTCTGAAATGTAATGTTAATAAGACCACTAAGAAAATTGTCAAGACAACAGAGTCATTTTAAATGAAATCACAAGATACTTTTCATTTCATTTAGAAGCTTTGCAAAAGTGTAAATTAACATTTTGCACAGGTTATTCTCACTGAATGAAAATAAATGCTAAATATAGTTTAGTATGGCTGAAGGATAGAAGATTTCCAGACAATTTCATTCTGCTATGTTAATTCTGCAATACAACAAGTCTCATTCCATTGAAATGGTACTGATGAAGGCAATAGCATACACTAGTGTACGGTGATATTTCATCAGTTTGAATTCAGGCCAAAACTTGTTCTATGTGAAGGCAGGCTTGCCTTAATTAGCTTACGCAATTTCTGAGAGAAGAGTAACCATTAATATGTTGGAGCATTTAATAAGGTTATTTCTATGAAATTTATGCAATCAGAATATAAAACTAGACAAAGAATAACCTATTCAAAGAAACAAATGTAAATCAGAATGCCTTTGTTTCCTGTTCATACTTAGTTGGCCATCATCTTGACAGAGAAGAATCTAAATATGTTTTTTAGATAAGCCAATTTGTTTGTTTGTTTTTTTAAATTTAATGACTATCCTACAAAGTAACTCTGGTGGTTATCTAGTGCTTTGTTCAAAAGGCCATTTGATTACTACATTAATTTTATTAATTGATGCCAAAAAGTTTTTGGGGGGTGTTGTTTTACTGGTAAAATATTATTTTTTTTGGAGATAGATAACCACATTTAATAAATTTCAGAGTAGTAGAACAGAAAACCAGCATGCATATATTTTTTTCTCTTTTGTTCAATTTCCTACAATTCTTGGAGACTGCTTAGACAAGTCCTTGCAGGTTTTTTGACAAGTTTTTTCAGAAGTGGTTTTCCCTTGCCTCCTTCCCAGGCTGAAAGAAAGTGACCAGTCCATCATGCCTGGTTTCATTACAAAATTTATTTTTATGTAGGGAGAGAGAGATTTCTTAATTCTACATTTACTAATACATAATATTGATTCATAATCTTTTAAAAAACAATTCATATTTTTCTTGTGAGGAAAAACGTAGCCAGTACACCCTAATTATTTCCATGCTAGGGCTTTTCTTTCATTCATTATTTTCTGAAAGATATCACTCTGACACATTTTCTTTGTGTTACTTATTATTATTCATCTCTTCTGAGTTCTTCATTTGCCCATTATCCAGTCTTCATCCACTCCACTATCTTCTTGCTTAAGTTATTGAAGTTTGACTCAAGTTTCCCCTCACATGCCACTGAGTGACAATCTCTTTCCTTACTTAGATGTCACTTTTCTGTGACTTTCCTTTAACGAGCATCATATACTGTAATGACACAGAGTATCTATCCCTGTTGTCCCATTTCTCTCACTTGTAAGCCATATCATTTGCTTTTTCTATTAGTTATACCCACTGGTTTTCCTAACACATTTATGTATTTGAGCCTGATTAATATTCTACACTTCTATTCCCTTTGTTAGTAATAGCTCTTCCTAACCCACTGTGCTACTATACTAAGCAACCTAAACAGTTGAAATAACCCATATTTTTCCATACTTCTAATTTCACCAATGATCTTTCTGTTTGTAGAATGGAGACACCTTTGTGCAGAATTGATATAATATTCATTACTACAGTATGAATAGTACAATTAGCATATTTTAATAGTGTTATTACTTTTATAATATTCTGAATTTTCAATTAGTGTTTTTTATTTAGGCTCATTTTGTTTTACTGATTGTTTGATATCTTAATACCTTGCCATTGAAGATTTTCAGTAAGCAAGAAATGGAAAATAGAAAAATAAAGAAACTTGAAAAAGAAAAGGGATTTTATTTGTACTTCCGCTGCTTTTTTATGCAGGAAAAATAAATGATGAATTATACCATACATGACTTTATAATCATATATTGTCATACATTTGCTCCCCATTCTAATATTGCCTGACTTGCTTTGAATCAGCCTATTTTTCCTGTAAAGTCATATAATTTAGTAGAATTAACTGCTGAAATTGTGATAAATACAATATGGAATGAAGCTGGTTAATGTCAGTTTGATAAAGCAAATCCACACGCAGAAATTCCAACTGTAAATTGAAGAAAATATTCCTATGCAAACAAGAAAATATACATTCAAAATCCCTTCTTAGTAAATGAAGATGAGTTGTTAAAACTGAAGTGAACTCCCAAAGAGACAGCTAAATCTATCAGGTTTTTACTGCTTTTTCTTAGGGTTTTAGGCTTGCACCCCCCCCCCATGTACAAGTACAAAGTGTTCTATGCAACCATCTGCTGCTGTTTCTTTTTGGGATTGTTCTGTGTGACTTACATATTATCAGCTGCAAAATAATAATGTTTTCGTATAAGAGATAATATTCTATATTTATACCTATCTTAGTATTAGATTTAGGATTAAAGCTAAAGAAGACATTAATTTGAATTTGAATACAAGTATACAATCGCTCTGAAAATCTCAGAAAAAAATATTGAATCTTTGTCAGGAGAAGAAATTTGCATCTATATTTGTACTTCTGTTCTATAGCTATGTAGTCAAACCATAGCCAAAGCTCAGCTGACCCTTAAAAAACAAAGAAATGATAAAGTCTATTCAGTTGGGCTCACTTCTGTTGATTTCATACATATTCTAGAAACTTATCTTGGCAACATGCAGAAGTAGTTTGCCATCACTTTCTAGGGAGTTTAGCTGATAGTCCTGGAATTTCTGGAGGAATTTTATCCAGGTACTTAAAGGAACCTGCTTGACTTCTAAGCCTAGAGGTGGTTCCAACAGCTAGGATGATCTGATGTCAATCAATAGAGTCTGCTAGTAACAGAGTCATTATTTAAAATTGATATTTACATTTGAAACTTTAGGATGCAGTATTAGCTCTGGTTTACCTGATTTTTTTAATTAGGTATTCTATAGTCATACATATCAATTGTTCAAATTTATTGAGATAGTTCACCTTTTACTGAACCCTCTTTAGCTGAAGGTTGAGTAAGATGAAGTAAATAGGTAAAAGGATGATATTCTATTCTACTCTTCTGACACAGCCAAGGAGAACTACAGGTTGGTCATATACAATACATATAATATCATCTGATTACTTTTTTCACAAGAAGTCATGAAATTTAATTATGGAAGCCTTGGGAATAAGCCTTAAGGCTAATCTTCTAAGTGATGCTAAGTTTGCTATGTTTGACTTGGTACTTTCAAGCCAAATATAAAATGTTTAGATGCACTGAGAATTCTGTAAATAGGACCTCAGCAGTGTTGACCTTGCCAGTGTTGCTTCTCAAAATTAGATCCTTTCAAATTCACTCTTTTTTTTTCTGTAGGAGCTCAGTTATGTAGCAGATGGTTTTAATTTTTGTATAGATAACAGTATGTGATAATTGTAGCCTTGTGTTCGGTGACTGTGTGCTAGAGATGTGTACTGGCACAGAACATGGTTTTTTCTCTGTTTTCCCTCTGAATACTTTTACATGACAGCTTGTCACAAATATTGGGCATTGGTATATCTGGTGAGAGAGAGAACTTATTATCAGATGAATAATAGCCACCATGTGGAGGCAATTCAGATATCCTTCACAAACTGAGGTGTAATGAAATAGCACAAGAAGGATGGCAAGAGAATGAGTTCCAGAATATAATTTATTTTACATTTTGCATTACATAAATAGCAGGGTCAGGATTCTGCCAGTTTCTCTTATGGGGTTCTTAATAAAGACAAGCTTCATAGCTCTTTCCCCATTAACATAGAATTCTCTAGAGCAGATTAAGGAATACACTCTTGAGATAAATGAATGCAATGAGGAGTAGATCATGTAGCAAATAAGTTTTCTGTAGGTAGTGGCAGAAGAAATGCATCTTTCAGAATTATGAGTTCCTTGCCAATTTTTCTTGTCACAACATCACGATGCAAATATCGCAACGTTTTGTCAGAACATAGTGAATGGCTTGCTTTGTGGCTCCCTCAGGATTAATTCACTGACAGATATTGAAAGTGTCATATGATTGATGGAAACAGTCACTCAATTGGGAAAAGAAAAGGAAAATTGGTTAAGAGAGTCAGCATTTAGGATGATTTGCTTCCGCAGTGTTAAATTGCTTGGGGGAAAAATCATAGTCATTTATTTCTCATTTCTTAACATTCAGGAAAACTTTTAACTGTATACATTTATGTTTATTATTATTCCCTAAGATATTGTAGAATATAGATATGGTAATAGATAATCTGATCTCAATGAAAAGAACTATCAGCAAGAGCCAAAGAGAGAAACAGACAGAAAAAAGCAATTAATAGAAAAACATAAGTACAAAGTCTTGAAAACTAGAAATGATGAAAAGACAAAGAAAAGGTTCATATGTTTATATTTGCAAGTAAGCAACATTGAATTTGTATATCTCTCTAACTGTCTGCCTTTTGCTTTAGAAGCATTCCAGCCAAGAAGGTAAACAATCTGTGATAAGTTGCTCAGATGCATTTCTTCTCACAGGAATTACAAAGTGGAAAAGAACTATGTTCCTAATACCATTATGATAACAGGATCATTCATTATATATATCCTTTCCTTTCATATCTTTTATCTTGACAATACATTTCTTGCATCAGACCATTGACATCAGAGATGCTTCTTCTTTCACTACTGGATAAGACAACAATTTATCTCTATCAATGTGCTTGTTTTAGTAAAACAAATTTCTCCATCTCAACAACACAGATGTGCAATAGGAAAAAGTCAATGGAGGAACAGTTATATAACTGGTGAACCCACATTTAATTACTCATGTCTTTCAATTCTATTTTTGCAGCTACTGAACTTGGGGAATTTACTGTATTTCTATAGGCATCTCTCTCTTTTAAAGACAAGCTGAAGGGTATATAGATATACTGGATATGGCACATTGTTTTATGAACTAGCTTGGGTAGGTTAGGAAAGAACTTGATCTGTAAACCTTATGGTTTCTCATGTGCATCATTTTGTCACTTTCCTAAAGATAGCAATTAAAGTAGTTTGAAATATCCACATGAAATTCTATGGCAGATAATTCATAAATTGATTTTTTCAAGTCATGACCCTTAAGCCAAGGCTTGCATATATGTATGTTATTTTTTTTAGTCATACCATAAATTTGCCTTTTTTTTTAGTTCTGTTGCATTTATTTATGGCCTATTATTTGAAATGTGTTTGACAGAATAAATGCTGTGATTCCTGTTTTCATAATATATTGTAGTTGCCTTCACTGTTGCTAAGACTAAGGTAAATGGGAACATTATTAGAAGAGGCAGCTGGGCAATGAATAAGGACTATAGTGATTGGATCAGACATGTAAAGAAAAACAAGGATGACTAGATTTTCTTGTTTTCACATATTGTTTCTTGGTGTTTTTGTCACTTAAAATCATGGGAATTTAGCAAATGTGATCTTATAGCTGTACTGTGATTTGAAGGAAAGTGACATGATATTTGAATTAAACAATAAACTAATGTAATACATAATATTGAAGCACAATATATTAAAATTTCCATTTCTTGTGAAGATTCTTCCAGGATATTTGCTTCTTTGGATCTTATATCATATTAAGAATTGCTCATATAGTTTGACAGGATTTGCTATAATTTTTACTCTAGCCCTTGCGCTTCCTCCCTCCCTTCTTCAAGTCACCATTATTTAGAAGTGATAAAAGGATATGTGCTATTATTTTTATTTTATCTCCATAGTTCAGGATTACACAACCAATACATGCATTCCCCATGTCTGAAGAACAACCATGTTAACTATATTTAAGTCCTTTTGTATTGTATTGGTCATTTATTTGTTGTAGCCCAAACTATTTTTGGTAAGTGGTCAGCAATATATTAGCAGATTCAAAAGCTGTAAGCAGTTTATATAAAACAATACTCATCAGTTTTGAATTTTTATGTTTGCTAGATGAATCAGAAAATTTGTGCAGCTGAAATTCTCTAGCAATTGGCCAGGCTCTGGAGGCACTATTAATCACCTGAAAAAAAAATTGATTGGTTCCATGCATCCAATATAAGTTTTATAACTCTGAACTCCTAATTTTAAGAAGCAGTAGCCTTTCTGACTTGCATCTCATCATGACTTTATGTTGCTTTCTCTGACACCAGACACTGGTAGCTTAAATATAAAGACCCAGATTTGAAAAAAAATGTAAATAACATACACTTGGGCATCAGAAGGAGTAAAATAGGAAATTGACAGCTGGAAATAAGTAAAAAAAAATGAATTTGTTAAGAGAGACTGGTCAATTTGAATTAGCATCTTGGTACTTCCCTTAGTCTTCATGTAATTTCCCCTAATCGCAATATGTGAAAGACGGAGGTCACAGCCTATGCTACCTTCATGGTGATTAAAAGTTAGAGAGAGAGAGAGAGAGAGAGAGAGAGAGAGAGAGAGAGAGAGAGAGAGAGAGAGAGAGAGAGAGAGTTATGTTCGTTTCTTTTTTATAGAAGTACACCAATCAAAATTTTGTTTCAGCTGAAACTTTCTGAATGGGAGATGAAAGTGATTGGCTATTTGTTGGAAACTTCTTTGCCTTGGAAGATGCCAATAAACAGTTGCCTTCCTCCCTACTGAACAACTTCTTTTAAAATGAAGTGTTTGGCACTTTTAGAACAATTATTTATTAAAGAACAAAATGAGTTCTAGATTGATCTTAATTTTCACCAGGCACTGAAGACTCTCCTTTACTGGCCTAATGTCAGCACTTAATGAATCCAAAGTCCTCTTTTGTAGTTTAGTGATTGTTGTTGATGCTGATATAATTACACAGAAATCACAGAAATCTAAATGACACTTTCTAATCCCTGTTTATTCAAAGATTCTAAGAGCATAGTTCCATGAGGCATATTTCAAAAATAACTGGACAATTCAAATTCTGGATTAGATTAGACTGGATTAGATTAGATTGTTTTTGACCAACTTCAGCCATCCTGATGTCTTTCAGATTGGCTAGTGTGGAAATTATAAGAGCTGAAGCTCAATATGACAGGTTGGGAAGGCAGTGCTAGAATAATTCTCATGGCATTTGATACATCACATTGATCTGATTTATGCATCCACATCTTAGTGGCAGAGTCTTTTTGCAATCTTAGTTGTAGATTGAATTAAATAGTAAATGCTGTAGTTCTACTTCTAGTATAACTTCTAGGATTTTACATTGTGGGACTTGAAACAAGAAGGTTCCATAAAGGATTGGGCTTTTGTATTTGGAAGGAGGTCATTTTAGCTGATGCAAAAATAAAGGGATGAAAAAGCACCTATCAACATTTGACTGATTATATTATATTATATTATATTACATTAGCCTTCTACTTCAGCTAGTCAACTCAGTGATACATCAGCAACTAAACAAGTAAAAACTAAATTTAGAAATTAAGTGCATAAGCATGGCTTTAGGAATATTACATTATGAGTGGTCCTTGGTGGTCTCTAAGCTTGCTTGTTTTCTTGCAGACATTTCATTACCCTAACTGGGTAATATCATCAGTGCTCAGCACTGATGATGTTAGTTAGGGTAATGAAATGTCTGCAAAAACAAAATAAAACAAACAAAAAAATAAGCAAGCTCAGAGAGCACCTACAACCCCTCATTTCAACCCTGAGCTACAAATATTTTCCTTCATTGATATTACATTATTCTATGACTAAGAAAGCAAAGAGAAAGAAAGACAGGAATGAATTAGAAGACAAACTGCTGTTATTGGCAATCATGTTTAACTACATTGAGCCTGGCTGTTGTATTATTTATTTATTGCCATATTTTTATTTATTCATGCAACTTTTAGTATATCTTCTTCTAAGAGTTGCTGTGACGAGAATTTTTGTATGGTGAAGCACTCTCTGGGAATGAAATATCTTGTTTGTAATGCATAATAATAATAACAATTTCTTCCAGTCTTCCATCTTTCTGAAATAGGTAGCGTTATTTCTTTATTATGCTGGACAGCTAAGGACATTTGGTAGCATTAACTCAAGGGTACTGCCAAGGATTCTCCTGTCATATCTTGCTTCTGTACCATCCCATTTGCTCAAGAGTTTTCCTGGAGATCTGTTTTTCTTTTAACTTGCAGTTCCCCAAGCAAGACAGGAATCAATTTTGATGGAAGGCAGTTTAGTTTATTTCTATCAAACCTTTTCATCTAGGTATCTTTATAAGGATCTCCAGGTATAACAATATATTGATTTTAAAAGAGTAGATCATGCACTCAAATACCTGCCACACAAACATATGGAAATGATTTCCTTATACTTTTTCATGGTTTGAAATTGTGCAATTCTACTTTCTCAGGCTACATTTTTATAGAATTAGATTAGATGAAAGAAGACAGTACAACTTTATAATAGTGGAACACAGAAGTTGTATGTATTTAAATGAAAAGACTAAGCTAAAACTTATTTCACTGTTATTAACAAATAGAATATTCATGTCACCTACCAATTTTGTAATTTCTGTAATATGATTTTTATTCATATTTGTTTCCAAATATTTTAGTAATATTTGTAAATACTATATTCTGACATACTTAAAAGATAAAATTAAATTATATATAAGAAACTTAAAGGTTGTTAGATAAAATGAATATGGTTAAAAATAATTGGGATAACATATTAAATAATATTAAACTGAAATTAGTCTTTCAATTTCCCATGTTTGTTATGCAAAAGAGATTTTTGTTGTTTCTAACTTCATCACTCTTAAACATTTCTTTTGAATTTGTTTTGATAATAAATCTTATCTCATTTTATTCTTCTATTGGGACATAGTATGCTATAATGAATGAAGCTAGTTAGGTGGGAATCAGTGGCTCCTGTTAAAAGGATCTTGGTGTCTTCATTACAGTATATTTCCCATTAACTTGAATACGTAGATGAAAAAAGGTGGGAGCACACCCTTATAGAAAGGCTTTGACATCTACGAACTTCAGGGAGCAAATATTTTGTGTAATTAATTACTATTTGCACAATAAAGTCTGAGTGGAGAAAAAGCCAATTTTGAATTAGGGGTGGGATAAGGGTCTGGAGCTCTAAATCACAGCCACACCTAATATGTAGCCTGACAGGACCTTCTGCTTCTTTTTCTACCTCCCAAATTAAATTTCTTTCCATTACTTTGCAGCCTGCTGCAGAAAGCTTTTGCTTCCTGTTCTGAATTATATGAGGGAGGAATTCCATCAGCTGATCTTCCTTTGGATTTGGTTAATTCATGGAAAAATAATTCAGTAGGCAAAAAATAATACACTACAGTGAAAAGCACAATATTTACTCCATGCCTTCATAGCTAAGAGAGGATCCTTTTATTCCATCCAGGAAGACTTTCTTTCCTTAAATAAAATAAAATCCAAAAGCAATGCCTTTTCCTTCAATTTGCATGGAAACGGTTTAAACAGTTTCACAAGATTTTCTATGCAGAAAGACAGTAAAAGAAAGAAAAATAGACTACCTAAACCATGAACAGCTTTTAATGTAATAGTGTCTGTTGGTAAAAATAAAAGATTAAAATAAATGCTAAGTGATAATAATAAAAGAGATGTTATTAAAAGGAGAACTGTCACTTAAAATGTGAATGTTTTGGCTAATAGAAAATTAAAAAAATTAGTCGTAAACTTATGGCTAAGACTATGGCATATATAGCTGACCACGATAGATACTGTTGTGTCCTGAGCTTGCAAAAGCAGGCTCGGGACGTTGCATTAGTCCCAGGCATTCCAAAAGCTGCCCGGGACCAGAAAGAGTGGCACTAGCCTTGTGCGCATGCGCAAGGCGTGAAAACACTCTGTTCCTATTGGTTGACACTGTCCAGTTTCTGGACATATAAAAAGGCCTGTGTGCCTTTTGCTTTTGCTTGGTTATTGTAGAAGGAGAATAAAGTGTTTGTTCATCATCGCCATGTGTCTTCATCATTCGCACACAAACGAAGTACTTAACACTAGCGACAAAGGTGAGATCCTTTACAAGCTGAAACAAAAGATTTAAGGCCTTAACCAGGAAGTCATGAAGAGGGGAAGACGGCATCTGAATCAGCGTCCCAGCCTGCCAATACAGCGTCACTGGAGGTGAGGTTGGCTAAAGGACCCTTTCCCCAAACAGCAGCTTGCAGAGAAAGCGAGTGGTGAAGCTTGTAAACTTTATGATGTCGAAGATTGGCTGCTTGACTGATTTCGATGTCTCCCACCCAGAGAGATGGAATTCCTACATAGCACGGGTGGAAAACTAAATCAGATTAGAGAAGACGGACTGAAGGCAGCAACACTTTTGTGTGCCTGTGGACAAGAAGCTTTTGACATTGCAGAAAATCTGGTGGCCCCTGAATCTCTGGAGTCAGTAACATATACTGACTTGAAGAAAATGTTGAAGGAACACTTCCAGCCGAAGTTATATGTCATTGCTTGGAGGCATGCATTCGAGCAGAGAGACCAGAGGCTGGGTGAATCTGTGGCAGACTTTATTGCAGTCTTAAGGCAAGCAGCCAGACTTGTGTGAGTTCAAGGATCTGGAAGAGAGGCTGCGAGATCACTTTGTCTGCGGCTTAAGGAATAGAGACTTACAACAAAAGATTTTTGCAAAAGAAGATATCTCCTTCTAAGATGCGTTGCGAGAGATGGCAGCTGAGGAAGCAGCAGGCAGAGCTGTGAAGGCCTTGTGCCTCACCAGGAATCCTCCAGGCACAGCTACCATCCATCAAGAGGATGCTCGAGAAGGATCAGAAGTGGATCCTGAAGAGGAGGTCGACAGACTTCACCAGCCAGCTGAGAGGAGGCAGAAGGGACGTCCGGTCAAGGCCCCAGCATCTCTCAATGCTTCGGGTGCAGAGAATGTCACAAGTGAGCTGACTACAGGTTTCGCTCTGCCATTTTCAGGGCGTGTGGCAGGCAGGGCCACATCGCATCCATCTGTTTGGGTCACCAGAAGGTTCAACCTCAGGAAGAATTGCTTCAGAAAGGTACCAGAGTCCCCAGCCAACACAGGGTTTCTGCGCATCGCACAGGAGCATTCTAAGAACAGGGACACACAAGCCCCTTAAGAAGAAACTTTCCATTAACATAAGGTTGCAAGGGGTTCCCTTACTCATGGAGTTGGACACAGGGTCCGCTCTTTCCATTATTTCAATTAATACCTTTGAAAGGATTTGCAACAGTAGTGGTCTTCGAGTTAAACTCAGGCCATCAAATCTAATACTCACTGATTTTCAAAATTCTATGGTGTATGTTAAGGGGAGGCCACCCTTAAGGTACAGTATAAGGATTTTGAAGGTTCCCTAGATGTGTTGGTTGTTGGGGGTGAACGTACGAGTCTTATTGGACTCTATCAGTTCAAGGCTCTGGGAATCAGGTAACTGGGCTGCACAGCTTGCAAACGCTGGGCCTTGCAGAGGTTTGCAAGAAGTTTGCAGATGTGCTTAGTTCAGAGCTAGGATCCTACAAGGGGCCTCCCATTTCGCTATGGTTAGACCCAACCATCACGCCCATCAGGGTTAAGCCTAGGAGGGTACCTTTTCCCTCAAAGGTAAGATTGATGCTGAACTGGACAAATTGCTCCAGCAAGGCATTCTAGAACCTGTGGATTCTAGTCCATGGGAAACCCCCATAGTAACGCCTCTAAAGGCTAATGGGGAAATACATATATGTGCAGACTATAAGTGCACACTGAATAAGGCACTGCAATAGCACGTTTATCCAGTGCCTGTAGTAAGTCACATTCTGGCCTCCCTCAAGGGGGGGGGCGCATTTTTGCGAAACTTGACCTGGCACAGGCCTATCAACAGCTACCTGTTGATAAGGCAGTTGCAGAGGCTCAGATTATTGTAACTCACAGGGGGGCCTTCAAGGTCAAGAGACTGCAATTTGGGGTAAATGTAGCCCCTGGCATATTCCAAAGTGTCACGGAGAGCACACTTCTAGGTATTCCTGGGGTCTGTCCCTACTTCGATGACATCCTCATTGCTGGGGAATCATCTCAAAATTTAGCAGAGAGATTAAGGGAGTCTTGCTTCATTTTCAAAAAGCAGGCCTTAAACTAAAGAAGGATAAATGCAAGATAGGAGTCACTTCTACTGACTTCTTAGGATTCAGGATTGATGCCCAAGGCATTCACCCTGCTGAAACTAAATTGCGAGCTATCCAGCAGGCCCCAAGCCCTAAGTCTAAGGTGAGCTGCAAGCCTTCTTGGGGCTATTAAATTTTTACCATGTATTTCTCCCACATAAAGCTGCAGTGGCAGAGCCGTTACACAGGCTCTTAGACAAGCAGGTTCCTTGGCAGTGGACTAAAGTCCATGACAAAAGTTGCAATGGGGTTAAGGCCTTCCTCACTTCTAATGCTGTTTTAGCGCATTTCAATGAGCAACTGCCTGTTTGCATTGCATGCGATGCATCTCCTTATGGGTTGGGAGCTGTACTTAGCCATCTGAAGGCTGATCAGACACAGGTCTCTGTGGCCTATTACTCAAGGACTCTGTCTTCTGCAGAGCGAAATTACACTCAAATTGACCGAGAAGCCTTGGCCATAGTGGCTGGCATAAAGAACTTTTATGATTTCTTATATGGCCACCATTTCATGGTCTATACTGACCATAAGCCTCTGCTAGGTTTGTTTACCACTAACAAACAGACCCCACATATCATTTCTCCTCGTATGCTGTGATGGTCCATTTTCCTGTCAGCATATGACTATACTTTAGTTCACAAACCTGGAAAAGAAATGGGTCATGCAGATGGCCTGAGCAGATTACCTCTGAACCAATTAGAGCCAGATCCTGCTCCAGCCATTAATATTCTTTCCATTCAGGAGTTGCCTGAGTCTCCCCTCAATGTTAGGGACGTGGCTGCAGAAACTGCCACTGATCACACACTTACAAGCATGCTGACCTGGGTGTTGTCAGGATGGCCTGACAAGTGCCCAGATACTGAGTTCCAAAGCTTCTGGCACAAGAAGCATGAGTTTTCCACTCATGGGGTAGCAGGGTAGTGATCCCAGCCTCATTGAGGTCTAGAATTTTGATCTCTCTGCATGAGGGACATCCTGGTATAGTCAGGATGAAAGCGCTTGTGCGCAGCAATCTTTGGTGGCCTGGGCTTGATATTGCCATCGAGGCCCAGGT
Source organism: Crotalus tigris (assembly GCF_016545835.1). NCBI lineage: Eukaryota > Metazoa > Chordata > Lepidosauria > Squamata > Viperidae > Crotalus > Crotalus tigris. The sequence goes on along the minus strand of NW_024100113.1, from coordinate 1,200,414 downwards.
GCACAGGTGCCAATTGTGCCAACAGTTATGGGCTGAAATGCCTCAGGCCCCAGTACATAGGTGGGAGGAAACTCAAACCCCATGGTCTAGGATGCATATAGATTACGCTGGGCCCTTTCAGGGGCAATTCTTCCTGGTTGTTGTTGATAGCCATTCCAAGTGGCTAGAGGTTGTTCCTGTTTCCTCCACTACTACTGCCAGGACCATCCAGGTGTAGAGAGGAATTTTTGCATCCAACAGATTCGCAGAAAGAATGGTGCGCACCACCAAAGATGCTCTCAAGAAACTGACTTATGGTAACTGGCATCACAGGTTAGCAGATTTCCTTCTTGCACACCGCACCAAACCATGTACATCCACAGGAAAGAGCCCTGCTGAACTCCGCTGGGGTTGCCGCCTCATCACCAAACTGGACAGGCTGCACCCTGACCGGGTGGCTCCACAGGTGTCACAACCACGGGCACCTAGGAGACTCCAGGTGGGTGTCAGGGCATCATCCCAAGGTTCTGCAAGTGCTCCAGACAGGAATTCACTGGATAGGGGGTCATCCCACACATCCACAATTACTCCAGATAGGGAGTCACACCGGGGGTATCCACAGTATTCACATATGACAGATAATGCTCCAGACAGGGAGACTGACCAGGGATATCCACATAAATCACAAACAGCAAGAGAAAAGAAATTCCATCAAGGGCGCTTGCACAATTCAGCAATTGCTCCCAAGATGAAGTCACCAGAAAAAGGGGTTGTCATGGAGGCGGCTCCTGACTCTGGCAACTCTGGCATGTGCTTAGGGGCAACAGAGTACTGGGACACTTCCGCTACCCAGTCCTCTCCATATGCTGGCCTTGGGCTCAAGGGACAGTGTTCCCAAGAGGGGTCCATTGGGGACTCGGGGACTTCCACCTCTCCAAGGTATGCTGGCTTGGACTCAGAGGGTCCAGCCAGTCAGCAGCTGGGTGGGTCAATCAGGCACTTGGGGCAGCAAAGCCCTGGCCTGCCTAGCCTCATAGGCGAGCAGATGGGCCAGGCAATCTCTCCGGGCCTTAGAAGGTCGCAGTGGGCCAAGTGCTCACCGAAACATCTGAGAGACTTTGTGGGGTTGCTGTCAAATCATGAGGGACCTTCTTATGAAGCCCCTGAATAAAGGGAGTAATTCGGGGTTAGATTATTTTGCATTATTTTGATTTCAGATACATTTATTTGTGTTAATAAAGGTTGAAGGGGTTTGCCTGTGTGCAGACTCAAGTATTCCACACTTTTTGCATTTGAATAATGCAGCTGTATGTCACTCTTCCCAGTGCATGACGTACCTGTGTGTATTCGAAGTATGTTCCATCTAGGGGGGAGGGGTGTTGTGTCCTGAGCCTGCAAAAGCAGGCTCGGGATGTTGCATTGGTCCCAGGCATTCCAAAAGCTGCCCGGGACCAGACAGAGCGGTGCCAGCCTTGTGCACATGCGCAAGGCGCGAAAACGCTCTGTTGCTATTGGTTGACACTGTCCAGGTTTCTGGCCATATAAAAAGGCCTGCATGCCTTTTGCTTTTGCTTGGTTGTTGTAGAAGTGTTTGTTCATCATCACCATGTGTCTTCATCATTCGCATGCGAACGAAGTACTTAACAGATACCATGTGCCTTATTTTGTATGCATCTGTGCTGAACCTCACTATGCTTCATGTTATTCCAGGATTGGTGTCAGATGGCCAGAAAATGGATATTGTTGGGGGGGGGTGTATTGCAATATTATTCAGAAGTGGAATAATTAGGTGCCAGGTGTCCCTGTCAAATTAACAACAAAAGAAAACATGCTTAATTGATTCTACCTATCCTGATTTGCGGGGCCATAATGGACATAGTATCTTCTCATATCTATCTCCCAGCAGTGCTGACAGGTTGGCATTTAATTGTTTCAGATGAAACCTTATGATTTCCAGTTATATTAGGTATGTAGCTAATGCCATGATGTATCTGAAACTGTCAGCATGAAAATCTGGAGGGTATTGGCTGCATCAGATTGAAATCCTATATCTTTCAGATGCTGCCTGTACATTACTGTTGCTTGCTTGAACCTATGGACAGTAAATGAGAGGGTAAAAGTCCCAGAAGTAAAAGTTTATTGTGGATTGTTTACTTCCATGTGATTTGAGATCTATCTTCTAATTTTAAAGGGGCTAAACCTATGGGAAGGAGTGTCAGATTCAGTCAGTGATTGTAACCTGCCATATTTATGTCTCCACTCTTATCAGTCCTGTCTTCATGCATAAGGTTATGCTAGAGACACAGTAGAAGAATGGAAACTTGTGCTTATGAATTTGGGTTGAACAAGTCCACTGTCCACTATGTACTAGGGCTTGGCTGTGATAAAATCTTAAAATAGCTGCTACACACCTTTGTGCATTTTGTGAAAGAATGTAGATCTAGCCTTGGGAAGGGGAAGAAACATAAAGTGTTAAAAGAATGGATGGTGGATAGTGTGAGAAAAAAACCCTCAAAATAAATGCCTTAATTTTGATTGGTATAAGATAGAGTAAAGAGAAACTCCAACCTTCAAAATTCTATTCTATCTATTCAAAATTCTATTCTATCAAAATTCTAGAACATTTCTAGAATCCTTGATGCCTCTGTTTCTTGACTTTTCCTATCTTGAAAAGCTAACACATTCTTAGTTATGCAGTTGTTATTTTGTGCCTTTAAATCAGCACTGATTCCTGATGACTGCCTGAACTGGTTCCTGTAATTTTCTTGGCAAGATTTTTTGAAGTGGTTTGCCATTGCCATCTTTCTGGAGCTGAGAGAAAGGACTAACCCAAGGTTATTCTGCTGGCTTTGTTTTTAACATGGGACTAGAACCCACAACCTTCAGTTTCTGGCCTGGCTTTAACCACAAACTGGGTTGCACAATTACTGTTGGCTATTTTATTGCCATCAGCTTGGAAGATCATCCCAGATACCTCATGCTTCCATTCAGTAGCTTTGGAAATTGATAGATCAAGGAAAGGTTACATCTATAAGGCTATTTTAAGTCCTGTAGGGGACTTTGAAAGAATTACTGCATTGTCTGCCTACAGCTGTATAGCAATATGTCTTTCCGTTACACATAGAATTTAGGAGAGTAGAAGTTTGGGTGAACTGCCATATAATATATGTAGAAATTGTCTATCATGTTACACTCTTGGTTGTTAAAATGGCTGCTGCTAAGTGCTCTTGAAGACTGCGTGTTACTTTAAGTGATGTGTTCTCACATAATGCACCAATAAGAAATAACAGTTGGCAATCAAAGGTAGTACAGTATTGTTCAGTTTGTCCTTTAGCTTAATCCAGGAGGTGAAATCAAACATTACTTTAAAGCTAATAAAGGATGGTATCCTGGGAAGTGAATTTCTCAATGAGATGTTGAAGTATGAGACACTAATCAATTGTACAGCAGCTTATCCTAAAGCCAGTTTGCATGTAGACCTTTCTGTTCCAGCCAGTGTCCGAATTTCCATTTAAGTTGTCTCACATGAAGCTTATTGATACTATTGAAGAAATTTATGGATCGATAATTAGCAGAATCAGTCTTACTGCCTTTCTTGTACAGTGGATATACAAAGTCTACACATATCCCTAATTATAAGAGGATATAAATACTTATGCAATCATGTTATTGTAAGCGTTTTATTATTTTCCACCCAAAAGATTTCAGTTTGTTTTTTAATTGAATCATATAGCTTGTAAGTTATATTAATGGTGGAAATAATACTAAAGTTATTTATCTTGGTCTGTTTTTTTCTTTAATTTTTAAAAATCTGGCATTTTAATATGGTGTGTAGACTTTCTATATCCACTGCCTGTAAGTACAATGGTATCTAATCCCTAGATTTGTCAACAGCTGTAAAAAAGATGCTGCTAAGCCGCATTATTTTAAATTAACTTAGGTGTGATGTAGTCTGCACCCAGTACTTTCTTTAGCTTGAATGATCAAATATATACTTTCTATGGCTGCCATGTAGGCAGCTCTTTTAAGTCAATTTATAGAGATCTGCTGAGCCATCTTTATAGAGTTCCTGAAATGTTTTTTCCAGACCTCCGATATAATTGTCCCAATGATGCAAACCAATACAGAGTGCCCTGCTATGATATGCTAAAGATGAACAGATTGCTTGCTTTTTGTCAGGATCAGGTGAAACTATGCCTCAATCATCATCATCATCATCATCATCATCATCATCATCTTCCTCAGGAAGAACAAAACCCTCTAACTAAAGATATAAAAGAATTGAAACAAAGAATAACTGAGCCTCTAGAACAGCACAAAAACAACAGAATAAGGCTGCCTGCATTGAAGCTTGTTCCAAAGAAACAGCTAGCACAAGGATTAAAAGATGCAAGTACTGCAATATCAAGTATAAGCACCAATTCACTGCAAGAAACAAACCAACTAATGTACAGCACAGCTGCAATTATAACTGAATACCTGGGATGCAAAATCAACAAAGAAGAAAAACAAACAATCAGTGCACCACAAAAATGGAAGGTTAGATTAGAAAATAAGATCAGCAGGTTAAGATCGCATGCAAGCAAGCTGGAACAGATGAAAGAAAAGAAGCTGAAGAATAAGAAGACCAAAGAATACCTAATCAAGAAATACCACTTAGAAACAAGGAAGATCAAGGAAGCACTGGAAATAATAAAGCAACAAATAACAGCTATAGCCAGGAAAATCAGTAGATATGAAGCTCGAATTGCAAACTATAGGCAGAACCTCAAATTTCAATCCAATCAGAAATGTTTCTACCAATCCATCAATGGAGAAACTGCAAGGAATCAGTCAGTACCTGACAAGGAAGAAACAGTGCAGTTCTGGAAGCAGATATGGGATAACCCAAAGAACTACAACAAGGATGCGGCTTGGTTAAAAGAGGTGGATGCAAATAAAACAGAAGCTGAAATGAAAGAACTAGTAATAACAACAAAAATGTAGAAAAAAGAGCAAGGAAAATCAAAAATTGGTCAGCACCAGGTGAAGATGAACTGCATGGGTTTTGGTTGAAACATCTAACTGTTATACACCCACTCATTTCCAAGCAGTTCAACAATATACTACAAGGAGGAGAAATTGAAAAGTGGCTAACAACTGGGAAAACCTACCTAATAATGAAAAATCCAGCAAAAGGGGCAACACCAGGCAACTACAGGCCAATTACCTGTTTACCAACAACTTTCAAATTACTAACTGGTGTGGTAGCTGATGCAGTACAACAGCATCTAGTTGAAAACAATCTCTTTCCACCTGAGCAGAAAGGAAACCGCCCCAATAGCAGAGGAACAAAAGATCAACTCCTAATAGACAAAATGATCTTGGAAAACTGCAAGCGAAGGAAGACCAACCTGAATGTGGCATGGATTGACTACAAAAAGGCATTTGACTCTCTGCCACATGATTGGATAATAAAGTGCCTAGAAATAACAGGAGGCAGTAGAAACATCAGAAAATTTGTGCAAAGATCGATGGCACAATGGAAGACACAGTTGCAGATCAATGGTGAGAGGCTGGGAGAGGTTAATATCAAGAGAGGAATATTTCAAGGAGATTCATTATCACCATTACTATTTGTTATTGCACTGTTTCCTCTGTCAACAATACTGAATAACTCAGGACATGGCTATAAAACATCAAAAACATCTGCCAGACTATCCCACCTCCTTTATATGGATGATCTGAAGCTGTATGGAAAAACATCATCTGAAATAGAATCGCTGCTCAACACTGTCCGTATATATAGCCAAGATATTGTACTGGAGTTTGGCTTGGACAAATGTGCAACACTTACTATCAAACAAGGAAAAATAATGAAAACTGAAGGAATCAAGATGCCCCACGAAAATAACATTAAGAGTCTGGATGAGGAAGAGTACTACAAATACTTGTGTATCCTTCAAGATGACAACATCAAGCACACTGAAGTCAAGAAAAAGATTAGAGGTGAATACATCAAGAGAGTGAAGAAGATCTTAAAGGCCAAACTCAATGGAGGAAATACCATAAAGGCAATCAACACCTGGGCAATCCCAGTCATTAGGTACACAGCTGGAATAGTGGACTGGACTCAAGCAGAACTAAAAGCAATGGATAGGCAGACCAGAAAAATAATGACAATGAATCATGCCCTTCATCCACGCAGTGACATTGATAGACTTTATCTACCAAGCAAATAGGTGGGCGTGGAATGCTACAAGTACATCAGATGGTTGAAGAAGAAAAAATGGCTTTGGAAGAATATCTGAAGAACAATGATGAAGATGCACTGAAATTAGTATATCAGGAAGGTTTACTAACTACTGGAGAGACCAAAATGGCCTACAAGAAAGACCAAATGAAGAACAGAATAGAGGCATGGGAAGACAAAGCACTACATGGCCAATACATTAAAAAAATAGCTGGGAAAGCAGATAATAATAAAACCTGGCAATGGCTAAGAGCAGGAAAATTGAAGAAAGAGACCGAGGGACTAATTCTGGCTGCACAAGACCAAGCTTAAGGACAAATGCATACAAAGTCAAAATTGAGAAGACAGCAACAGACAGTAAGTGCCGCCTATGCAAAGAAGCTGAAGAAACAGTGGACCACTTGGTAAGCTGTTGCAAGAAGATTGCACAGACTGATTACAAGCAGCGGCATGCCAAAGTAGCAACAATGGTGCATTGGAAGATCTGCAAAAAATATCATTTGCCTGTAAGCAAAAACTGGTGGGATCATAAAATAGAGAAAGTGATAGAAAATGATAAAATTAAACTGCTCTGGGACTTCAGAATTCAAACAGACAAGCACCTGCAACATAACACCCCAGACTTAACACTTGTCGATAAGAAAGACAAAAAAGTTTGGATAGTGGACGTGGCAGTGCCTGGAGACAGCAGAATAAACGAGAAAGAACTGGAGAAGATAACAAAATACAAAGACCTACAAATAGAAATAGCAAGACTGTGGCAAAAGCAAGCAAGGGTAGTACCAATAGTCATAGGCTCCTTGGGCGCAATCCCAAAACAACTGGAGCACCACTTGAACACCATTGGCATTGACAAATTTGCTATTAGTCAATTGCAAAAGGCGGCCTTATTAGGAACTGCTTCCATCCTGCGACGATACCTGTAATAACATCAAACATCCACATCTGCCTATCCCAGGTCCTGGGTAAGGACTCGATAGGTAGACAAAATGCCAAATCCAGTCTGAACATCTGGCTGACTGTGCGATGATTGATAATAATAATAATAATGATAATAATAATGTTGGAAGGAACCTTGGAGGTCACCTAGTCCAACCCCCTGCTCAGGAGGAAACCTATACCATTTCAGACAAATGGCTGTCCAATCTCTTCTTAAAGACTTTCAGTGTTGGAGCATTCCCTGGTTGCGGCCTGGAATGAGGCGGCATCCGGGGCCCTGGATTGAATTGCGCCTTTGTGACCTCTCTGTGGTGGTGGTCCCTGGAGGGCGCCTTGCTTTACTGAGGAGCTCCGGGAGATGAAGCGCCACAAGAGACGTCTAGAGCGACGTTGGATGGCCAGTAACTCTGAATCTGACCGATCACTATTAAGAGCCTATCTTAGGACTTATTTAGTGGCTATAAGAGCGGCAAAGCGTGTTCACTTTTCCGCACTTATTGCGTCCGCAGAATCTCGCCCAGCCGCCTTGTTTAGGATGACCCGCTCCCTTCTTAAAGTGGAGGAGGCGGAGGAACCCTTGCAGGGGAGAGCTGAGGAGTTTGTTCAGTTTCTTTCGGACAAAATCGCTCAGATTCAGAGGGACCTGGACTCTGACTGGGCAGTGCCAGCCGAGTGGCCAGGGGCTGGTCTTAGTCATATTATCTGGAGCGAGTTTGAGCCTGTGACCCCTGATGAAGTGGACAAGGCCGTGAGGGCAATGAATGCCGCCACCTGTTTATGGGACCCGTGCCCCTCCTGGCTGGTTTCTGCCAGTAGGGAGGTGACACGAGGCTGGCTCCAGGCGATAATCAACGCCTCCTTGATGGAGGGGTCTTTCCCGCAACCTTTAAAGGAAGCGGTGGTGAGGCCCCTCCTCAAGAAGCCTTCCCTGGACCCAGCTGTTTTGAAGAACTTTCGTCCCATCTCCAACCTCCCCTTTGTGGGGAAGGTTATAGAGAAGGTGGTGGCATTTCAACTCTTGCGATCCTTGGATGAAACCAATTATCTGGACCCTTTTCAATCTGGTTTCAGGCCCAGCTACAGCACTGAGACTGCTTTGGTCGCACTGACCGATGACCTCTGGCGAGCCCGGGATAGGGGTTATTCCTCTATCCTGGTGCTTCTTGACCTCTCAGCGGCTTTCGATACCATCGACCATGGTATCCTTCTGCGTCGTCTCGGAGAGGTGGGGGTGGGCGGCACCATATTGCGGTGGTTCTCCTCCTACCTCTCTGACAGGTCGCAGTCGGTGTTGGCAGGCGGACAGAGATCGACCCCTAGGCGCCTCGATCATGGGGTGCCTCAGGGCTCGGTCCTGTCCCCCCTCCTTTTTAACATCTACATGAAACCGCTGTGTGAGATCATTCGGCGACACGGGGTGAGGTATCATCAGTACGCGGATGATACCCAATTGTATATCTCCACCCCGTGTCCTTTCAGTGAAGCAGTCGACGTGATGTGCCGGTGCCTGGAAGATGTGAGGGTCTGGATGGGGGTGAACAGGCTTAGACTCAACCCTGACAAGACCGCATGGCTCTTGGTCTTGCCTCCTAAAGGTCAATTGGATGGTCCATCTTTAGTCCTGGGGGGGGGCCAATTTACCTCCCTCAGTGCAGGCACGCAACTTGGGTGTCCTCCTGGACTCACAGCTAAATTTGGAACAACATCTATCGGCTGTGGCCAGGGGACCTTTGCACAGGTTCGCCTAGTGCACCAGTTGCGGCCTTATTTGGACCGGGAGGCTTTACTCACAGTCACTCATGCCCTTGTCACCTCAAGACTGGATTACTGTAATGCGCTCTACATGGGGCTACCCTTGAAGAGCGTTCGGAGGCTGCAGTTGGTTCAGAACGCGGCCGCGAGAGCGATTGTGGGCGCGCCAAGGTACACCCACATGTCACCTATCCTCCGCGAGCTGCACTGGCTACCTGTGGGTCTCCGGACGCAATTCAAGGTGTTGGTTATCACCTTTAAAGCCCTTCATGGCATAGGGCCAGGTTACTTACAGGACCGCATTCTGCCGCACAGTTCCCAGAGACCGGTGAGGTCTCATAGATTGGGCCTCCTTCAGGTCCCGTCGGCCAGACAATGTCGGCTGGCGGGCCGTCGGGGAAGGGCCTTTTCTGTGGTGGCTCCGACCTGGTGGAATCAACTTCCCTCCGAGGTTCGAACTACTCCCACCCTGCCGACCTTTAAGAAGGCCGTTAAAACCCTCCTGTTCCGGCAGGCCTGGGGCTGATGTCCCCGGGGGGCCGGGATATGATCGGACTCGCAGTATGACTGCTTTATTTTATTGTTTTATCATTGTTTTAACTTGTACGCCGCCCTGAGTCCTTTGGGATTGGGCGGCATATAAATACTATAATAAATAAATAAATAAATTCACAGCTTCTGGAGGCAGGTTGTTCCACTGATTATTGTTCTAACTGTCAGGAAGTTTCTCCTTAGTTCTAGGTTGTTTCTCTCTTTGTTTAGTTTCCATCCATTGCTTCTTGTCTTGCCTTCAGGTGCTTTGGAGAATAGCTTGACTCCCTCTTCTTTGTAGGAACCCCTGAGATTTTGGAACACTTCCATCATGTCCCCCCTCATCCTTCTCTTCATTAAACTAGACATACCCAATTCCAGCAACCATTCCTTCTAGGTTTTAGCCTCTAGTTCCCTAATCATCTTTGTTGCTCTTCTCTGTACTCTTTCTAGAGCAGTGGTTCTCAACCTTTCTAATGCCGCGACCCCATAATACAGTTCTCCATATTGTGGTGACCCCCAACCACTTATACATCACCGGGTGCCAGGGGCGTGGCCAAAGAAAAGGGGAAAAATGGTGGACAGCCTTGTTTGGCGACCCCCGTGAAATGGTCGTTCGACCCCAAATGGGGTCCCGATCCACAGGTTGAGAACCACTGTTCTAGAATCTCAACATTTTTTTACATCTTGGTCACCAAAATTGGATGCAGTATTCCAAGAGTGGCCTTACCAGGCATTGTAAAGTGGCATTAACACTTCACGTGATCTTGATTCTATCCCTCTGTTAATCCAGCCTAGCACTGTGTTGGCTTTTTTGGCAGCTGCGGCACACTACTGGCTCATATTTAAGTGATTGTCTACTAGGACTCCGAGATCCCTCTCACAGTTACTACTATTGAGCAAGGTACCACCTATACTATACCTGTACCTTTGGTTTTTCTTGCCTAAATGTAGAACCTTACTTTTTTCACCATTGAATTTCATTTTTTTAGATAGTGCCCAATGTTCAAGTCTGTCAAGATCTTTCATAGCCTCTTTCATAGCCTCCTTTGTATTTTGACTAATTATTAATCATAGCCTCCTTTGTATTTTGACTGATTATGGTATTAATAACTGGCAAAGTCTGAAGTTTAGGTCTTTTCTTTCAATATGTATTCTAATGTGTATGTGAATTGATCAGTTAGGTCTGTGTTTCTCAACTTTGGCAACTTTACGTTGTGTTGACTTCGACTACCAGAATTCCCCAACCAGCATGGATAATTAAAAACTATACATTTTAATGTTGAAAACATTGATTTAGATAATTCAATCTCACTCCAGTTGTTTTTGATCTTATACTTCTATCTCAGAGGTAAAACAATATATTAGCTATTATTAGGATATAGCTGCTGGCCTTGATTGAATTTTAACTGATATGGTATCTAAGTTGGTACATATTCTATAGTTGTTATATTCAGGCTGATAATATTATTAATATGCTTATATAGCCTTTGAATCTACCACTAACTATCCAAGTTTTAGTGTTTGGGATTAATTCTTTTATGCAGGTTTCTCACTTTGCTATCTGATTCACATTAATTCATTATCCATTAAATCTTATTATTTTATTACAAACACTTAAGTAATCCATTTCCACTGCATTCATGTTACTTTTATGTTTCCCCTGGCATATTGAACTTTGACTTCCATATAACAAAAGTGGATAAAAACACATTTCATAACTTGAGCCCATTTTCTTTATTATATGATTTCTCAAACTGAACAAATAAATAATAAACATCCTACATTTCATGGAGACCTGTTAAAGAGGAAGTATCTGGTCTATAGACCTCCTGCCTAGAGCAAGGTATTGTTACCTCTTGTATCCTTTCAATCAAAATTCAGGCCAAACCATCTCTCAGACATGCTTTACAAACTAAGCTCCCTGTGGTTTTCCATGCTGTCTTTCTTCATTTTCCCTTGTATAGGGGAATAATAATGGCATTCTTTCCATTGTTAATTATGGATGTGCTCTTAACATAGACATCAAACAAGCCATACAGCTATCCTGTAAGAAAACCATACCCTTATTTTAACTTTCTAAAGTTATCCTATCTATACCTGCAGTTGTAGTGTTTTCAATATTTTCACAGTATTTATGACTTATTTCATTTTTCTTTTTCTTGAACACTACCACATATAGATCTCATTTCAGTTTTGTTTTTCAACATAATACTATTATTTTTGTACAATTTCCTAAATACCTCTTCAGCATTTCCTTGAGGACTCGATAAAAAAATGACTTCAAAGAAAGAAATGTCAGGTCCTTTGGAAGTACAGAAATTGTAAAAAGATCCCCCTTTCTTCCTCTGTAATATAGATTCAATAGTATATATGTATATAGATCTTAACAAAGTGGATAAACAGCTTGTATGTTTTAAAAGTCAAGGATTGTATTAAGACCTACAGCCTAATTTTGATGATGCTTGTGAAACCATGCAGTAGCAAAAAATATAGTTTGGCCATAGCCATTATAGAAATAACTAACTTCAGACCAACAATCAAGTAAACAATACTCCAATCAAGAAACTGCCAAAGAGCCATTAGTCCAACCAGAGGATCCCTAAGACCAGCCCCACCCACCCAGACATGCAAGCCACCAGAATATAAACTGACAGCAAACAGCACTCCTTACTAGCACTGATGATGTTATCTAGTTAGGGTAATTACCCTAGTTAGGGTAATGAAAAGCCTGCAAGAAAACAAGCAAGCTCAGAGAGCACCAAGGACTTCTAAAATAGCTAATTTTCAGCAATTTGCTGTACTCTACTTACCATACCTGTGAATACAGATACCTAATAAGAAATGTTCAAGTCAAATACTTTATATGGCGGTGGCAACGGCAGCATGGCAAACAGGGCTACCGGAGAGGTAGGTGACACAGGGTCCGCCCGTACTTCTACTACGCCTCGCAGGGTCTGACAGTCTGTGTATCTATCAGTCATCTATCTAAAATTAAACTGGTGCTAGCATGCATAGAATGGACATATATTTTATCCCCCATATACCAAGTGGTATCTCTATATAAAATCCTCAGGAATCCTTTAAATGCATATTTAAATGGATGTAAAACAAAACAAAACAAAACAAACAAACCAAAAAAGAACTTTAAGTATATTTGGAACAAAGCCAACAAACAATTTTATAGTATAAATGACTACTTTCTTCTTTGCCAGATGTTATGCTTTAGGCTTGCTTTGGAATACTAAAACAAAACAAGGTGCTTCTAGCCAATAAATGTTTTAGAACAAATTATTTATAGTTTCAGGCAATTTCTCATATCTTGACTATCTAAAGCTTCATCATGGCCTTATGGGTCAGGGACATGCTCTGTGGTACCCTTGCTTTTATTATCCTCTGATGCCAGCCAATTTACTATTCTTCAAGTTTTTAAATTTATTTTAATAAATATGAAATAAAATAGGAATATGGCTTATTATAAGGCAAAGCAGCAGTCACCAGCTTCATTTTTATTAACAGGGATGATTTTGGCTCTTATGGATTGATAGAGAGTGTCTTGAGGACTAGTTTGTTCTGGGCTGCAAAAATCTGGACAACTAGATAATTTTAACTGGTCATGGCCACTAGGACGGCAATTTTGTGATAGGCAGTTTCCTCATTATTGACATTTTATGATCTACAAGATGTTCTTGGAATTCCAAATTCCACTGTGTGGTGCCACAGTGGTTAGAATGAAGTATTGTAAGCTAATTCTGCTGACTGCCAGCAGTTCAATTTTCACCACCTCAAGGTGGACTCAGCCTTCCATCCTTCTAAGGTAAATAAAATGAGGATCCATATTGTTGGGGGAAATATGGGGACTCTGTAAACCACTTAGAGAGGGCTGTAAAGCACTATGAAGCAGCATATAAGTCTAAGTTGTTATTGCTATTCCTTGATGGTTTCTTGATAGATTCTTGAACCTTATGCCTGCTAGTGATAAATAACCTGATGAGTCATGGGTCCTTTGACAAAGAGAAAAACTGTAGATAAGTCTAAATAGTTCATTATAGCAGACTAAGATAATTCTATATTTCTGTTAAAATGTTGTGTTGTGAGACATCCAGAATTGATGAGAGTCAGGTGATACATATATATAAATCAAAATAACAAAATAAATATGTTGTAACTACGTAATAAAAGGTTAAAACGCAGTGAAAAACTTTATTTTTATCCTGAAGAGAACAGGGAACAGAGAGATTGATTTGTAAGTCAAGAGCTAAATTATACAAATTAATCTATGACACAGGAACTGAAAATCTTAGGGAAAGTATTAGGACAGGAGGTAGTTGATTAATTTGTTTCTAAAAGTTTTAGAATAACAGAGTAAAAGAAAAAGACATTTGTAGCTGAGGAAAAAAACAGTCTGTGATTAAGACTGCCTTCTTTTTCCTGGACCTGATTTTGAGTTTCAAACAGCAATGTCAACCATAATGGACTGAAGGGTTTAACTGGGGTCTTGGAATGCTTAGTAAACTTGCAGTGATTGTTGAATTGAGCTTTATTTTAGTCTGTAGATAGTATCTAAATTGTAGGTATAGCCATTACAGACATCTTATTAGGCAAAGAAGAATATAGGGATATCTAATGTAAGTACTACCTACAACTAAGGAATAATAGCAAAACATCTGGACTGGCTAGGAGTTTAGCTACTGCATTTGGTAAACCTATAGAGCTGAACATTTTACCACCAGAATATTTGGATGTAATGGGAATATATCTCAATTCCAGGTAGGAGTTTACTGTTAAGTATCCTATTGAAATGAGCAGCTGTTGTAACTGGATAATTGTATATCCTGGATTTAATAGTTTTATGCAGCGAATCCCAACTTTTCTGCCTGCACAGACTGGCAGCAGCAGCGACAGGCAGTGGGGGAGAGGAGATTGTTTTGCATACACAACTTAGCTCCCACGCATGTGCAAAAGAAGTTTTGTACCCTTTACTGCTTGGGTTACCCAGTTCCCAATGGGCTGCAGACCAGTACCAATCTGCAGCTCGGGATTGAGGACCCCTGTTTTTTTGGGTACTGCTCTTTCAAGAGCTATCTATTTTACAGGCAAATAAATTCTAACTTCTTACAGAACAAATACATTATGAGTTGTGGGTTCTTAGTGTTCTTTGAGCTAGGCTGTTTTCTTGTACACCAAGTATGTCCAACCTTGGCAACTTTAAGATTTCTGGACTTCAACCTTAGCCAGCATAGATACCCCTTTTATAGACATGTGAACAATAGGCTAGGTAGTATAGTAAAAAGAGATACTGTATTTGTTGGTTATGTAGATATGATAGTTTGCTTTCCATGCTTGGTGGGAGTATAGCTTCCTCCTTGATGATTCCTTGATTAGATATTTATTCTCTCATATTTCCTGCTTCTCTGAGTGTTGGTTGCTTAATAAATGTGTTTCAAGCTGTTTGTTTCCTTCTATGCTCTCAACTGTATATTTTAAATGATATATAATGAGATTTTTATCTCTTTGTGTCCATTGATGGCTGATTTGTTTGAATGTCAGACTTCCTGGAATCTCTTAGCCTTTTGGATTTTCTTGTTGAAACTATGCTTAATATTTTCATAAGCCACCAATGAAAGATTTCTCTGCAACTGTTATGAACTGATTAACAAGCTCAGTTGACTATGTCCTAACTATTATACACATACATACATACATACATACATACATACATACACACACACACACATACACACACATATATACATATATACACATAAATATATACATACACATACATACATACATACATACATACATACATACATACATACATACGCATACAAAGAAAAGCCCAAGCATTTGTTTCCCACTGTTTCTATCAGTTGCTCCCTTCTTGCAGAGCCTTATTTAGTAAAGAGACCTTGGATTTTAATCTGCACAATTATTCTGTTCTCTGCTGTTTTGATTTCTGGATCCTACTTTTTACCGAGGAAGGCAAGATGGTACCATGTCAATTTACCCTTAAGGACTGTCTAAAATAAAAGTCTGCCAGACTTCATTGTCAAAAGAGGTGCCATTCATATGAAATGAGGGATACGTGGCCTGAAGGACAGATTTTGAGGTCGTAGCCTCAATCTACTGGAATTTCATTTCTCAGTATATATTTGGCTGTTTCTCAAGTAGGATTTTGATAATGTGGAGGCCTAGTGTGGCAGGTATATCATCATTTTTATTTCTTGATTGTAATTATATTTTTTTAACATTTAATGATTTCTTTTGAGCCTCTTGTGCATTGTTTGAAATTAGAATAATAACTTTATCCTCACTTTAAATGTACACTAATCGGCATACATTAAAATGAAATTTCATTGCATTCAGTTCTCAAAGGGTCACTACACTACATAAATAAGACAAAAATAAATAATTACAGAATTATGCACATACCCACATATATTATATGACACAGAGAAACAACAGTCTAGTTCAGGTTATGTATATATGTGCATAGCAAAAAAAATGAATCTTGCGAGTTTGTGAGATTGGGACAGTTTTTGTGCAAACAATAAATTAAAAATGGCTACACCAAGGTATGTGACAATTAAATTGATAAACACTTTGTATAGAAGAGAAGAAAGGAAAAATCCTTCCAATTTTATCCAGCACCAAGGGGCAAGATTAAAGCTAAAGGAAGTGACTTGTAGCTAGTTTTTAAAAATATATTTAATTCAATTTATTTTGTCTGTATCTTTTTCTAAATAACTTTTGATTGAAAGTTTCACAAAGATCATAAAAATTAAAACAAACTAATAAAGGCAGAAAAGAGACAAAAGAAAAAAAGTGCAAAATAAAAGAATAAAAAGAAATAGAAATTTCCAATTTTCTTTGCAGCAAATATATAGTAAGTACAATTTCAAAACTGTCTCTTGATCTATGATCACAAAAGAAAATTCAGTCATTTCAATTTTTTAATCATCAAAAAAAATCATAAATGCATTTTTCGTTTTATGCAAAAAGGTGGGGGGGGCATTTCCAGTCAAGTATAATTGTAGGAATTGGGTTTTTTTTTCTTAGCAATAGTAGTAAAGTTGGAAGGGACCTTTGAGGTTATCTAGTCCAACCCCCTGCTCAGGCAGGAAACCCTACACCATTTCGGACAAATGGCTGTCCAGTCTCTTCTTAAAAACTTCCAGTGTTGGAGCATTTACTGCTTCTGGAGGCAGGCTGTTCCACTGATTAATTGTTCTCACTGTCAGGAAGTTTCTCCTTAGTTCTAGGTTGCTTCTCTCCTTGATTAGTTTCCACCCGTTGCTTCTTGTCCTACCTTCAGGTGCTTTGGAAAATAGCTTGATTCCCTCTTTTTTATGGCAGCCCCTGAGATATTGGAATACTGCTATCATGTCCCCCCTTGTCCTTCTCTTCGTTAAACTAGACATACCCAATTCCAGCAATCGTTCCTTATATGTTTTAGCCTCCAGTCCCCTAATCATCTTTGTTGCTCTTCTCTGTACTCTTTCTAGAGTCTCAACATCTTTTTTACATCGTGGTGACCAAAACTGGATGCAGTATTCCAAGTGTGGCCTTACCAAGGCATTGAAGAGTGGTATTAATACTTCACGTGATCTTGATTCTATCCCTCTGTTAATGCAGCCTAGCACTGTGTTGGCCTTTTTGGCAGCTGCAGCACACTGCTGGCTCATACTTAGGCTCATCTCTAATCAAAGAAGTTAATTTAGCCATCTCACATGTTCCATCTCTTCACTAACCATTCCTTCATTGAGGGTATTGTTAAACTTTTCCCCATTTGATAAAAACTTATCTAGCACTTGGTCAAAATATTTCTAAGTTTGTCTTGATTAATTGCAGGTTGCTCTAACAAACCTCTTCTGCTTTCTCTGGACATTTTTACAATAGTCATTTTGAATAAAAAAAACGAAAAGTCTCAAACAGTCAGATTAATAAAACAAATTCTCTTATTTTCTCTCTCCTCCCCCATCTTTATTATCTTCTTATTTCTTCCACTTTCACTTCAGCTAGAGAAAATATCATGTTTCCATAGTAACTAAAGGTCATAGTCTAAGTTTACCTTTTGTTATGCAGAATCCTCCAATTAGTTGGTCTCTTTAAGTATCTTATATTGAAGCACTTTGGTCAAAAACAAAAAGGAAAAATAAAATAGAAAAATAAGGATTGTCCCTGTAGCCATTTGAAAATTTTCTTAAATATTTTCTTGATTCAGCTTTTTGTCTGCAAGTCTTGAATCTTTATATCAAAACCTCTCTTATATCTTTAGTAATCCCAAAAGGAGATTTAAGTCACTATAAGGAGTCTTATCTTTGCTGCAAGAGGAAATCTCTCTTCATCTTTAAATTTTCATATTGGCTTCACTTAAGATAGAAACATAGATGAAATTCCAAGGTTCCCAGCAGTGCTACTCCCTATCTAGCTACAAAAATCTTCTATTACTGCAGTTAAATCAGAAGGAACCACCATCCGGAACACATATGGTTAGTTACACTATCTCCCTTTTATCCAGGGAAAGCCATTCAGAAATTGCCTCCCCAGTCAACATTCTCAGTTGTGTAATTCTCAGTCTTTATATTTGGAGCTAAATTATAAGACTCAGTTTCATAAACAAAACAATTTTTAATCAATTTTGTATGCTACCAATTATAGCATAATGAAGCAGAACATATTTTTTATACTCACTGACCAGACCAGTCTACATTTCTAATTGAGCTCAAACATTTCTGATTAAAATATGAAAAATAAATAATGGAAATAAAAACAAGTGCTAAAGTAGGAAAAGGGCTAAATACTTAGGATTATAGCAAAGCATTATAAAACTACTTAGCAAAGGTATAAATCATTAATTTACAAAACAGAATAATGTAAAACATTTAGATAAAAAGACAAATTACATCATTCTGAATAGACTAAATAGTAAGTGTCATATTTCACTGTTTCATATTAGAAAAACTCTGAAGCAAAATTTGGCAACGTTAAAGGTGACATCATTACTGTGGTCTCTAAGACTAAATGAATTGTAAGATTTGTCTAGTCTATCAGGAAACTTATTTAGAAGTGAAGTTGAATACACACGATTAATTTCGTTATATAATTGGAAGAACATCAGCCAGTGATCCATGATTGCAACTTCTCCCAAATGGGGAATGCAAAGCCTCTCTCTGAAGGGAATATATTGAAATCTTCCTCCTAGTAAGCCTGAAATCTTCCTCCTAGTAAGCCTATAGTAAAACTTGCTATAGCAAAGACCCTATGGCATTTTGCAGAACCAAGATTATGTATTTGGGAATATATGTATGTATTTGGGAAAAGGGGTTTATTTAACTGTCTTTCCAAACCAAGGAAAATTCCTAGCATACTGTCTTTGCAAATTGATACTCATTAATTGTTGTTGACAATTTATTTAGCTTTGGGAAAACCCAAAGAATACAGAATTGTTATAAGCAGGCCAATATCTTACAATTTCATCTCCTAAAACGTATTCCAAGTTGAGTAAAAAATTAAAGTGTCAGTGGGGCTATACCCTCATGACAAATAACCCAGTTTAAGCTGGCTGGTAATGAAGGTGAAGGTTCATTCTCCAAGCTTGTTGGTTGATTTCTGAACATTTCATTACCAATCTAGGTAACATCTTCAGTAGAGTTTAGGGGATGTCAGTGTTCTTCTGTTTATAAGGGCTCCAGGTGCGGGTATGTCAAGTGAGGGTGTTGTGATGGGTCTTGTGATGAGTCAGGTATGAGTCATTAGTGAGAGGCTTATATTGGGTCTTGTGATGGGGAAGTTACATCAGGTCAGGGTCATTGGGAGGTGACTGGAGGGGGAAGGGGGCTTGTGTGGGTTGAAGGTTGGTTGAAAGTTGGTGTTGTCTCTGGTTGGCTGTGCAGTTGATTTGGATTCTGAGGGGTTCATAGGCTGGTTGTAGGTCAATGTGTCTGTTGATGGAATTGCTTGTGAGGCTTTGATGAACCCATGAGCACGGTGGGTGGTAGCATGACCAATGATTTTAGTGTTGCTCCAATCGAACTGGTGTTTTTTGGTGTTGGTGTGGGTAGAGATTAAGGATTTGGGATTGGGGCACTTGATTGCCAGCCAGTGTTCATGGATCCTAGTTTTTAATTGACGTGATGTTTGTTCCATGTAGAGTTGGCTACAGTTGTTAACAGTTGATTTTGTAGATTACATTGTTTCATTCATCCTTCTGCATCTTGTCATTGGTTCTGGATAATTCCTGGTGGAGTGTGGTTGTGGGTTTGTGGGCTATTGCTATTCTTAGGTGTTGGAGAATTCTGGCTGTCATTTCTGACACCCTTTTTGTGTATGATAGGATTAGTTTTTGCGTGGTGGTCAGCTGTGTATTGTGTTGTGGTTTGAGTGCTGTGTGTTGGAATATGAAGTTTTTTGGATAGCCATTACAGAGAAAGCTGTCAGGCAGCCGTTTCTCTTCTGCTTTTCTTAGTGTTGTGGTGCTGCAGTATGTCCTGGCCCTTTTGAAGAGGCTCTGGACATAGCTTCTTTTGTGTGTGGTGGGGTCGTTGCTTGGGAAGCTGAGAATCTGGTCATGTGTGTAGGTTTGCAGTAGACATGGGTTTCCAGTTCTCCATTGTCCAGTTTCCCTATGTCAATTTGAGGAATAGGAGTCTGTTATCTGTTTCCTCTTGCCTGGTAATGAAATGTTTGGAAACCAAGCCACAAGTTTGGAGAATGAACCTTCACCCTAATCATATATGCAGGTTACAGATATTCACCACTATTACAAACTTGCTCATAATTTTATGTCTCAAGTATATGTGTATAGGTTTAATTACCTTTTCAAAGATGCTGCAACTATGTTAAATTCTTTGAATATTACATTCAGTTTAGCCTGCAAAATTGAAGTTTGTGCTATCTTGTTGAATTACTATCCAGATCCAGCCTGGCTTAGCTTTTTCTAACAGCAGCCATGGTTCTGGCACCGAGCTGGTCCTTTTCTAATCAGGATTTGAAAATACTACTTGAAAATTTGAATAACTACATCCAGTTCATGAAGGAAAGTTTGTCCAAGTTCTAAACTTGCAATGTGGTTGAAAGCAATGTTATATTCATTTAGAAATTGTATTTCCATTATCACTGTCATGAAAATATCCTATTGCCAAGCCAATATGATTTAGTTGTTCAGCTATCGATTAATCTTATCTATTACAAAGGAAAAAAAACCCAGAAATTATTCTGTAATGTTACTAATGCATATTAAATATGCATTAAATGATACTTTATCTTTGTTCATTTAGGTCCTTAACTTGTGATCCTTGGAAAAATCAGTAATTCACTTAATTCTCTCTAGAATTTGTCAATTCTAACCTGGATAGGCATAATTGTAAATAGGGTTAAGTATGGACAGGGAGTTGCTTCTTGCTTCCTTATCATTTCATCACTTTACTAGATTGTAATTCAAAGGATATTTGAGTAAGGAAGACATACATAAATATTCTCAGTATTGGTAATTTTCCCTAAAGGCTAGGAATCAATGGGACAATAATACATCTCCATTCTAATATTACAACAGCTTTAAAGACAGATCTAATAATAATAATATTTCAATCTTTTCTCTGCAACTATAGTTAAATTTCATACAATTGTCCCTCTGCACATTTCTGCCAAAATAATCCACAAAGGGTTTTATTTCTAGTTCCTACTGTACTTTGTGATAAATTGTAAAAAGAGTTGTGTAATCTTTTTCAAGATAAGTATGTGTAAAACATTGAAGAATAATTTATGTGGGGATGCATGGCATTTTTGGTGAAGAACATGGACATTTACCTTATTTCTGTCATCTTGTGATGGAATTCAAAACCTGTTTGACACATGTTGACTTTGATCTGGCAAATCCTTAAAACATGTGTGCTGATTAGTTTTTTTTAAGTTAAATGAGAGTTTAATAACTTGAAAACATCTAATTTAATATGGATTTCAGTGTTGTTATTGTGTGATAAACAGTTACTGTGTTGTTATTGTGTGGATAAATTGAATTTTTCCCTTTTTCTTTTCCTGTGTTGTCATCACTATGCCATAGTGCTGTTATCACTATGGCATCATCATAATTTACAGCCTTGCACAACCAACTGGACTGCTGCAGCAGTTTGTATCCTGGAGCAGGATTTCTTCCTGTAAGACTTCTTCTGACCAACAAATGATGTAATGGAATTAGCACTTTTAAAATTGCTAAGGACTGCATTGAGTCATTGATTTTATTTAAATTTCATAGGATATGTCTAGCTTCCTCTATTTACCATTAACTTCCAACTAAGAGTTCTTGCATATCATAAAAATATTTTTAGAAGATTGACATACAAATGCACATGTGCATAAACACACACTGGAAAGGAATGTATAAGCTTTGTTTTCTGCATAACATGTTCAGTGATAGCATAATGCCTGAGTATGCAACTGACAATAGCTGGTACAATCCAATCCACCTTTACTATGAAATATCAGATTATAATATGTATTAATTGTGTCAAATGTTATACCAGTTAAACTGCCTTGGATCTTTTGTAATAAGATCTAACATTATGTATTATATTTAACAATGCACGCCATTGTTCCTTAGAATAGAATAGAATAGAATAGAATAGAATAGAATAGAATAGAATAGAATAGAATAGAATAGGATAGGATAGAATAGAATAGAATAGAATAATACTTTATTGGTCAAGCGTGATTAGGCACATAAGGAATTTGTGTTCAGTGCAGAAACTCTTAGTGAACATGTAAAGCCACAGAGTAATAATAATCATAATAATGATACCAATAAGCGGAGGTAGTAGAGAAAATGAGCCATGCAGCATGAGTAAATATACTTAGTCATATTATTCTCTCTAATGGAAAAGGAAAGGAATCAGTAGTAAATTCTCATTGATGCTTGTAATTAGTTTTCTTATGCATCTTTGACAGCTTTTTTATGAGTTTGGGGAAATAAAAAATCTATGATAATTATTTACTGCCAACTATGTTACATACCCAGGGGTGCAATGGCTCCGCGGTTAAATATGTGAGCTTGTCAGCTGATAGCCTGGATTTGAGACCCAAGCACTGTGCTATGGGGTAAACTCCTATTACTTGGCCCAGCTACTGCCCACCTAGTAGTTTGAAAGCATGCAAATGCAAGTAGATAAATAGGTACCACTTTGGAGGGATAATAACAGCATTCTGTGTGGCTCAGCATATAGTCCATGGAAATATCTTCAGACACCACAGGCTTCCTCAGCTAAAAAAAAAAAAGAGAGATGAGCACCTCCTTCTCGAGTCAGACGTGACTGGACAGGGAAATCTTTACCTTTACCTTTATGTTACATACAGTTTTATTATCTATATTCTACAAAAATAACCATGGTAGGACTATCATTGAAGAATGTATTATACAGTATGGTTGTAGTTTATAAAATCTCCTTGTTAGCCACGGAATTTTTTAATTTTTTTTGAAAAAATGATCAGTTCTTTTGCAAGATCAGCATTAAAAAGATGAAACTTAAAACATTCAGAAGAGTCTCCTAATACATTAATATTACAATTGACTGTCAGTAATTAATTTCCTATTTTATAAAATGTCAGCCATTAAATGCTGATTCAATTTGTGTAAGTTCTTATATTTGAGCTAAGAATTACATCTTTGCAAAGCTTATCTGTATTAGTGCTAGCATATGAAAAATAATGATAGTAAGAAAGGAATAAATAAAATAAGGTGGGACAACACTTTCTAAAGGCCATAAACTTTCTTGTATATACTAGTTTAATATTATAGTTTCAAGCAAAGACAACTTATGTATCAATTAAAAGCATGGAATCATATAAAGGGCATACATTTTTTCAGAGAATTATGTATAGATACATAGAGAAAAGAGATAAAGGATTTGGGTTATTTGGTACTTCAATATTGGATTTTACCTGTTGAAACTTTTTGCCTATACTTTTTAATGTGAAGGATTAGTAGGTTAGTGATAGCATTATGAAAACCACCAAATTTTTAGATACTTTATGAAATAATGAAAATGCATTTCTGCAATTGTTCAGAGTACAAATTTGTTATGAATTCTTTTTATCTCAATAGTAACTCTTCACCATGCATTCTTATTTAGTTAAAGGAAGAAAAAAGATCAGTAACACTGTTTGCTATCTGATATTTTGAATGAGCAATGTATTTCTAGTCTGCACTTTTTCAAAGATATAATGTATATAGATAACACTGAAAGAAGCAGTATAAGAATTGTAAATTGGATTCCTTTACAGAAAGAAAATTGCTATTTGTAACCTTTTGGGAAGTGAGAACTGCTAGCACAAGTCATGAATAATGTAAGCATTTTCACTGAAGCATGTAAAAACAACCTTACTTGTTTGTTTCCCTACTGTACAGATGGAATGCATCATACAAATCTGTCGCATGTTATTCTCAGCATGCTAACATTGTGTCCTTGGTCTGGTAATTCTGAGATATTTTTTGATTCAATAGTCTACAAAGGTTGAAAAAAAGAACAGCAAAAGAATTTTAAGAATAAAACTAATTGAGATGCAAAGGATTAGATTCACATATGCATTTTCATCCCTCTAACTTGTTTGCATTAATAAGCCCAGTGAGACCTGCCACCTGAGTTAGGACTGTAATTTTGTGCAACTAATTACAGCTTTTGGTTGATCTATATTAATCATTATTGGAGCATACCCATCAAAATCAGAATGGTTCATATCCCATTGATTTAATGGTGTGTTCCAAAGAATCCTAAATCTGTGTTCAACCCAGTAATATGTCCGTCCATCCACCCACCCATCCATCTGATAGAGATTGGGTATTGTATAGGCAAGAAATATCTGCTTTAAATAAATTATTCTAATCCATTAAATGTATAAAATTCCATTTAAAAGACTAAAGAAGAAGAGAATGCTGATGGATGCTGAAATGCAGTGGAAATGTTTGTGGAAACATGTAAGAAAAAGGCATGTTACAAAACCTAGAGGGAGCCAATATTCTATTTTAAGCAGCCCTTTGAGACAAAAATGTAGAGAAAATCAATAATCAAAGCCAGGGCTGTTTTTTCAGTTTGAACAGAACAGGAAAGAGTAACATAGACATGAGAGCAATAGAAATGTGAAAAAGGGAACAAAGCAAAAGAATGAGAACCGGAAACACTGCACCAAATTAGAAACGTATACTTGTGCCCTTGAAATGATTCATAGAGAAGGAAGTAAAACGTTCAAAGGTTAGGACAAGTTTTATATATGGAGGGAGATTTGGATCATTTAGTTCAGAAAGTACAGTAGGAGAAAGTATGACAGAAATAATTTAAAATAATGAATATAGTGAAGGCAGATGGCTCATTCCCTTGTTTTCAGTCTTGGAAAGAATACAGTGAATCTGTGGCTGCTTACCAAAATAGACTGGGAGCAAATTTAGCATAGATAAATTTAGAAAATAACTGCCTTCTTTACACAATATAATTAACCTATAAAATTCTTTGCTATGGAAAATTTGATCAAATAATTCAATGAAATTTAAATGGAACTTGGATGGATATATGAATGACTATCATAAAAGGGATGAAGTAAATTTGTTTCAGCATGAGAAGCAATGCAAACATTTGATTCTGGACAAGACTTACTGATGTGACAGTACAGTAACTTAAAACTGTTCACAGATTTTTATTTTCACCAGCAGTTCAGACCTTGACCAAATAGTTTGCAAATTCGGAAAGCGCATCTTGCGCTGAAATGCTAGCAACAGCAAAAATAACTTTTCTTTTGAATTCTGGAGGAGCCAAAGGAAGTATCTCTTTTCCTCCGTCTTTCATTAGCAAAATAGAAGCTGACAACTGAAGACCACAGTGGTAAAGGAGGATGTTTTTGACGTCATATAAATATGTGGTATCCACAAAATTTCTCTCATCTGATGAGTTATTTTTCCTAGGAGTATTGCTTAAACTTTAGGTCATCTCCTATTGCAATCTAAAATGGGTCAAAATGGGTCTTTACAAATTTAATCCATTTAATATGCATACAATATCTCTAAATTTAAAAAGTTCAATCAAAATATTTATATAATGAGTAGCAGAAATATAACAAATTCTAATTAGTTTAGCAACTCAATTCAAATGGCAATATTAATGAAGCATAATAATCGTAGAATACAAACAGAAAAAATGAGCTCATTCACATCTTAATTTCAGATTTGTTAGTCACTTCAAATGGTATTTGATCAAGACTTTCTGTTTATATTACTTGTACCAATCAAGAGTTGGATGTGGGTTTACTTTAGAAGGATTAGCCGTGGTTAAAAGGAATTCAAGATGTTCTTGATTGGATATTGTTTATTGTTTCATTGTTGATATGGTATTAGTGTTAATCCCTGCTTATCTGGGTGTTGATTCCTAATGAGGAGCTGTTATGGTATGTAAATGTTGCTTCTGTCTATGTACTTGTTGATGGCTGATTTATCTAAATGCCAAGCTTCCAGGACCTAGCTGTAAAAACATCTTCTAGGTGCACAAAGAGTCATGATTGATTACGTGTTTGTCCCTTGGGGGTCCACCTGATCATCTCCTACAATATACTGTTTTATATTTTGACATTTTATTGTACACTACCTAGAGTCCTCCCCTTTGAGGGAGACGGTTGATTCAGAAATAAATTAAATATAAATAAATAAGTGAAAAATAAATAAATTGTTTAATACATAAATTTGTTATAATGCATTTTTTTTAGTTTTTCACAAAACAGAAATATATTTGGGACTATTTCGCATATAGTAAACAATATTTGTATTTCAGATTTGAGTTAACATAAATTGTGGATCAAATGAATTTATGCTGTCCTTCCTAAACAGAGTCTAACAAGAAAAGTAAAATAATATGATTAATGTTATTGTCCTTATTCTCTGTGAAAGTAAATCAACATTTCAACTTTAATATGTAAATTGGATTTTAAATGCTACTAGAATATTCCTCCCTCCAATTTATAAAAAAACAGAATTGAATAATACACAGCTGATAGGTCAGTAAATTGCTAGTAAATGTTTCCAATTCCAAGACTCTGAGAAAATCCTATGTACTGAAATAATTCTATAATGATTCTGGAAAAAATAGTATTTAATGAAATACCAACTATCACAAGGCATTCTTTGAGGGAAAAATGTGTTTTTAGCTGTTGGGAACAGAATGTTTATTTAAACCAATAGAACAGAATATCTGTAATTCAAGGTGGGGGATCCTTGGTGCTCTTGGAGCTTGGACGTTTTTTCTGAGGTGTTTTTGATGGCAGTGTTACTTTTTTGAAGCTTGTGTTGGATGTGCTGTAGTATGTTGACTGGTGAGGCACTTTTGATAAAGGTGGTTTGTTTCCTTTGATAAATTTGGACAGCAAGATGGATGGCGTATAAATTTAATAAACGAACAAACATTCAGAGTTTCTACATTGTGTTTGTACTCACCTAAATTGTGTTATTGCACAGATTCTCTTATGGGAGGTTGGGTTGTTACTTTGGTAGTGGAGCACATGATTAGCACGATCAATTTATTAGTTTCTATTGGATGCCATTTCCTCTGCTGATGTTTATTTAAATTTCTTTCCTGCCACTGGTATTTTCTGATTATTTAGATTTTTTTTTTTGAACCTTAGAATTTTTGGGTTCAGGAATCTGGGTTACTCAAGAATTTGATAAGATCCCTCAGTAGGAAGATAATAATAGACAGATTTTCCTGAAAGACAAGTTAATTGTGTTAGTTAGACATTGGATTAGGTCTTCAGTTTTTGTTCCGAAACACCCACTATTAGGAATTGCTGGATATACTTTGGAGGATATTTTTAATGCAGTGTTGACCAGTATATGACTCCCTAGAATTAGCAATTTCTTTTTTTTTTTTTTTTTTTTTATTGAAAATTTTTACATTTTACAAAAACAAATCCCCTTCCCATACCCCCCCCTACCTCACCCCCCCCCCCTTCCCAACCTCCCAAACCCTCCCCTGGACTTCCCAGAGCTGAGTACAGGCTTAATTAAAAAAAAAAAAAAACTTAAAACACTTTTAAAACCTAAACAAATTTAAATACAATCATCATTCTATATAAGCTCCCTCCAAAAACACAAATTTAAACATTACTTTCTTTGAATATCTATATCTATAATATAAAATCTAATTTCTCCCTCTTTCTTTATCCTAAAACGAAAAAATAAACATACAAATCTTTGTTATACCATTAAAGCTAAATACTCTTAAAGAACTTAAAGTAAGTACATATTTCCTTCAATCTTCATAATCTTCTCTCCTATCCAAAAAGAAAAAAAAAAAAAAAAAACAAAAACTTAAAAAACCTATAAGTCCTAAACAAATCTAAGCACATTTAATTAAACAAATTATTTTGTCTTAAAAATATTAATAATAATATTTAAAAACTAAAAACACTTTTAAATCCTAAACAAATCTAAATACAATCATCACTCTATATAAACTCCCTCCAAAACCACAAATTTTTAAAATTTAAAACATTAGAATCCACTCACTAAAATAAGCAAATTATAATCCCTTCAAAACACAAATTTAAACAATATTATCATTAAAGGTTCAAAACTTAAAACAACAAAGTTAATAAACACATTAAACATTTCAATCTTCACCAATAACTAATTCCATCCGTAAAAAACTACATCCTTATCAATCTCAATTATATTAGTATTATTAATTATTCACATTCCAGTTTTTTCCATTCTCCATTCTTCCATTCTTCCATTTCCCTTCTCCATTCTTGTATCAAACTCGTAAGAAATGCTGCAAGTTCTGCCTTAGGAGACTGCTCCAAAATTCCTGAATCTCCCATCGACTCCGAAGCCAATAAGGGTTCCTTAAATTCCTCCTTGTATTGATCTTTACAATTGTAAGTTGTACAAGTTATCCTCTGCCCGTTCCTCTCTTGTTGATGCCCCTCAGACTGAGATTTCTCAATTTCCATTTCAGGCAACAATTCCACCCTTAAAGATTGCTCCAAAGACTTTGTAGGTCTAACATCTCCCAGAGATTCAGAAACCACTAAATATGAAACTTCCTTAACCTTCTTCTGTTGCTGCTTTTCTTTGGGATTATATACTGCACAAGTTGTCTTCTGCTCCTCAACCTGGACTTGTTGAGGCCTCTCACACAAAGATTCTCCAGTTTTCATAAATATAGGCTCTTCAAACTGTGATTCTACATTCTTTTCTTCCAAAGCTTTAAACTTAATTGATGGCGATGCACATACCCCCAGGACCGAAGTATAAAAATCTTTTGCTTGAGAAACAGTATTAAGTCTATAACATGTCCCCAGGTAATTCACCACCATTCCAATCGGAACATCCCATCTGAATGAAATTTTTCTCTTTTTAAGTTCATTTGCTAAAAAAGCAAACTCCTTTCTTCTTCTTAAAATTTTAGATGGGATCTCTTTAAAAATTATAACATCTTGTGAAGCAATTTGAAATCTCTTCTTATAATAGGCTTGCACAATTTCATTGCGTAAAGATCTTTTACCAAAGTAAATTACCACATCTCTTGGCAGATTCTTCTGTGCTGCCACCACAGAGTTAACCCTAAATAATTTTTCAATTTCACTAAGTATTCCCTCTTTTTCTTTATTCAAAATCAATGCAAAGTCCTTTGCAACCATCTCCTTCAGATCTCCTTGCAAAGACTCTCCCAGGCCTCTAATTCTTAAGGCATATTCCATTTGTCCATATTGAAGCATAAGAATCTCATTTTCCATTTCTTTTTCCATACTTTCAATTTTCCCCTCCATTATGTCCACTTTTTCAGCTACCTCTTCCACATGGGAGTTCACCTTTTCAAGAACAGAAGCAACACCTTCTAAAGCCAAAACAAAATCTTGTCTCAAGATCTTATTGTTTTCCTCTAAAATCTTTTTCATTTCTGCCCTAATTTGAATTATAACATCTCCCATCATGTCTTGCAAGTCCTTCATAGTTATTAGCTGACCCCCAGAAGAGGGTGAAACTGTTGATTTAGAAACTGTAGAAATCCCTGGACGCTTTGGAGCCATCTTAAAGAAAAACCTTTAGTCCTTCTTAAGAAATTATAAAAATTCCTTCAAAAATCATAACTCCCTCCAAAGAAGGTCATTATAATAAAAAGAAAAAAGGGAAAAAAAGGAAGAGAAAAAGAATTAAAAAAAAGTTTTACTCCTTCTTAAAAATTACAAAAAATTAAACAGAAAAAAAGTCCTTCAAAAAAGGGTCATTACAATAAAAAAAAAAGGGAGTTCAAAGGAAAAAAAAAAGGGAGAAGAAAAAAAAAAAAATTAAATAGAAAAAGTCCGTTCCAAAAAAAATACTTAGAGATACCAAAAACAACCATTCCAATCATAAGGAAATAAAAAGAGAAAGGGAAAGGAAAGAAAGAAAAACACCAAAAAGCCTGCCGGTCAGCATTCTAACTTCCAGAAAAAAAAACACCGAGGAGTTTGCCGATCGCCATTTTACTTTCCCTTTCAACAAAGAAAAAAAATAAAAAGAGAGAATAAAAATAGAAACAAATCTTAAAACTTAAAATCCAAATAAGTCAAAGAAAGCAAAAACTAAATCCTCTACTCAGCTCTGTCCATTTAAAAAAAAAAAACTCACCAGTTCTCTTTAAGCACGGAGGTGTTTGCGGCGGCTCGTTTTGTCCCTGAGGACAAAAACAGCTGGGAAGCGGAGACAAGTCTGAACTCCGTGGGAGCACTCCTTTCACCCCCCCAAAAAAAAAAACTTGGGGGGTGAGAAAGAGGCTCTACCACTATTCAGACACTCTCTACCCCCCCCTTTGCCCGGGAGGGGGATTTTGAACCGCTGAACAGCTGATATCTGCTGTTCATAGCGGTTCTTACACTTACCCAGGAGGACGGCTACAAAGTAGCCGCCATCACGCACGCAAAATCCACCGGAACTAGAATTAGCAATTTCTAAGAATCTTCACAATTAATAGCTTTACGAAAGAACTAAAGTTCATCAACATTAGGAGGACTATGTTACTATATATAGTAGAAAGACTACTCTTAAAACATTTTCTAGAATCATGTGAAACACATTCTGTTTTCTTAAATATTTTACACAATGTAGAGTCCAATGTTCATAACAATGTATACTGATGATAATCTAATTAAGATATTTGAATGTAACTATTACATAACTTAGTTATAAAGAATTACACTGAGAATACTCTGCAAATAAGAAGAATTTGTGACTCTCATATGACTCAGTAGAAATTTATTTATTTATTTATGAGACTTATATACCGCTTTAAGTGCAAGCATTCTCTAAGCGATGTACATCAGTAAGCAATGTATATATATATTTACATTGCCCCCAACAATCTGGGTCCTCATTTTACCTACCCCAGAAGGATGGAAGGCTGAGTCAACCTTGAGCCGGTGAGATTTGAACCGCTGACCTGCTGAACACAGTCAGCTAAAGTGGCCTGCAGTACTGCACTCTAACTGCTGCGCCACCTACTTAAAATGGCTTTTAAGTAATCAGTAATAAAATCAAAGGAGTTATTTTACTTATTTGAGGAGCCAGAATAGATTGGATATGAAGTAATTTAATAAGTATGATTATTTCTTAAGTAACGATTAACATCTTGAAAATTGTGTTTGTATCTTTGACGTGAGACTCAGCACAATATTTTAATTCTCAGATGATAATACATGTAATATTCTAAGATATCAGCATGGATTCTATAGTACATAGGTCTTTTCATAGTTGTAGTTTTCTGTTAAAACTTAATACCTCAGATTCTAACAGCTGGTACTGAATTGTGAATTCATCTTAAATTAACATAATTTTTTAATCTTTATATTAACATTTTCACAGACTGCACTTAGTCACTTTTAAACAAAAAGTAAAGTCAAACTTGATTTCTGTTGATTCTATGGTCACATCTATGCTATTTTCTTGGTAATAAAAAGAGTGATTTTGCTTTTGTCCTGCTTCAGTGATTCTACTCTGCATGTACAGTAACTAAAGTTAGATACAACACAATATGAGATCAACTAAGGGAGAATTTTTCCAACCATTTAGCTATAGAAATATTTCTTGCTTCTTTTCTACTGAATAATCAAGATACAGACACATTAATTGTGCTGCACTTATAACTTGCATATTTCAGCAGAAATTTTTTCTGATGCTCTTTAAAAAAATGATCTGAAAGGGCAGAGTTTTACTCTGGAGAGCCAGTATGTGGAACAAATCCTGTTTTAAGCTTTTTATAATTTTGGTTGGCATGGTTGTATATTCTGTATTCCCCACTGTAGTCAATTTTTTTTCATCACACTAGCTTAATTCCATCAATTATTTAGTAAAATAGTTAAGTATTACAGAAGGTGGAACAATGGCATTAAATACAAATCTTTGCAACTTTGAAAGAATGATTGCATATGCTAGTTAAAATGTACTTGTAAATAAAATGATCCAATCCCTTTCAAATAAATAATTTCTGATGTGTCTGCTACACCAGAGGTCCCCAACCTTTTGGGCACCAGGGACTGGTCACGTGTAGAAACGTTTTTCCATGGACCGGATGGGGCATGGTTTTGTATACTGCATGCATCCTGCAGATGAGGATGTGCGGACCAGTTGCTGACATGCTGTGGCCCGGTACTGGACCATGGACTGGGGGTTGGGGACCCCTGTGCTACACCACCTATTATATCTAACTAGGATGATATATGTGATGCTTTATGGTCAAAGATGCCTCTAGCAGCCTAAACAGTGTGTTTCCTAAACCTGCCTAGTAGAGATACTCCCCCCCCCCAAATTAGCATTATAGTAAAACATCCATCTAAAAATTTACCTGAAAGAAGATGAAATTCAAAAACAATAACATAACTGTATGAAGAGATTTGTATTTGTTTTCCTCTACAGAAAGGTTCCTAAAAAACAGCAACTCAGAGATATCAACCTCAACAGATTTGATTGTACTGACCTTCATAAAGTCCATTAGTTTTGTTGCTGAGATTTAAAAACTTTTGACCACAAAATCCAGTTAAATTATGAGGAAGGCCACAAGGAAAAGGCAATCATAGAACAGTAGAAATGGCCTTCAGGAGATAATTCATTTTCAAATTCATATACCCATTACAAAGATTCTATAGAAATATCATAATTCATTCTGCTTATAATTCCACTCAGTATGCAAAAAAGACATGACATAAATTGAATTGTATAATTTATATAACAGTTTATATATATTTTTATATTGTATATTATTTTTAATATGTTACTGTTTGACATGGCAAGGGTTAACATTCAGAGAATAAAACACTGTAGATCAGTGGTTCTCAACCTTTTTAATGCCGTGACCCCCCAACCGGTCATAAGTCGAGGACTACTCAACCGGTCGTAAATGAAGGACTACTCAATTGGTGCAGCACTGTTTGCAGAATGGGACCTTTGGCGGCTCAGCAAGGCAGAGACAGCCTGGACAATTCCTATTGGCTTTTGAAAGCCAATAGAATTAGACTCTATTCAAGAGAGTCTATTCTATTGGCTTTCAAAAGCCAATAGAATAAAAGGGAGTAGCACAGCTAAGGAAAAGGGGGAAAAAATGGTGTACTGTGTTGTTTGGCGACCCCCGTGAAATGGTCATTCAACCCCAAATGGGGTCCCAACCCACAGGTTGAGAACCACTGCTGTAGATGAAAACAGATTCCTTAATTATTATATGAAAATATGTATTAATTTAATGTCACATTACCTATGAATAGGCCTTAAGGAACTCTTGTAGAAAGTCCATTTGGCAAAAATTACTTGAGTTAACTAACTCTAATAAACTTTTATGTATAATTAACTAGATTCTATAAGATTTTTAATAAGCAGAATACCACGTTCACTCAAAAATTCACTTAGTAGGAAATGCTTTTGAAATCTAATTTCTTCAAATGCTTCTGTGTTCATTTGTGTAATTAATAAATATTATTCATTGTTAATCTTAATTAATTATGCAATATAATTACAGGAATATAATTTATGAAAAGATTAATTGACATGGCACTAAAGTGACTAGAGTAATAAGATCTCAACTAAACCTAATTTCAAATATATGTATTAAATTATGTTTATATTCTCCCCATATGATAATTCTATTAAGATATTTTGTTTTGCACAGCTGGAGGAAATAAACAACCTATCTGAAGGTTTGAGTCATGTCATCGGCACTTTTAATCACTATCTGTCCTATTAACTAAAGTCATTGAGCCAGACTTATACCTTCAATGTGGACTTTAGAAATGATAGTCCAATAGTTTAGCCTCAGTTAAAGAAGCCCAGGTCAGATTCTATTGACCAGATCAAGCCTTGTTTCTGTTCTTGAGCAAGATATTGCAGTAGGTGCAGTAGGTCACACCAATTTCATGAAACATACTGATTACTTACATCCATTCAATCGGTCTGGATGTTGACAGCATAGATGATCTATGCTAGGGAGATAGCTAAAAGGAATGAAAATTTCTATTATTGTTTTTCCCCCTCAATCTCATCTCTCAGCAGTTTTCCATCAGTTCTTCTGTCCTTGTGGCTTCTACAGTGAACCTTGGTAGCACAGTATTTGAATGTTCTATACTAGGAGTGGCCATTCATATGCTGCTGATAGGACTAATGGCAGGGAGACTGAGAATTATAGTTTAGTTGTATCTGGAGGTTATAGATTTCCTCTTTTGTTTATAATAATCTATGTACGGGAGAGTACAGCGTCAGAAATTTCAATTGGAGCATGTGATAGCCTGGACTAGCTTTCAAACTGTTGCCAAGCTCAGTCTGGAAGGATTTTTTTAAAAGTGAGATAGAATCAAGCACGAATACAAAATGGCTGAAATAGTAAATATAAATATGCCCTAAATGAAGCTCTATATCCCAAATGATAATTTGACATCTTAAAAGAATATTTTCTTAAAAAGTACGTTGCTGCTAAGAAAAGCATTGGTAGCAAATTATGCATCAGATTCAGGCTTTAAAAGTTTTCTCTTATTTATCCAGAAAAGTTTATTTACAAAATGACTGTAAAAACACTAGCTCCCAACTTAAAATGAACATCCAGTATTTAGAGAGTATCTTTAGATGAATCCATGAAAATAATTAAAAGCTTACTTGCTTACTTACTCTGTATGGTTTGTATAATGAGATTTTTCGTTTTAGTTGCATTCAGTTCAAACTCTGTAATGTCAACATTTTTGTGAATTGCACAATTATTCCATTAATGTCTTATGTTTTAGAGAAATAATTGATTATTGATTTCCATACTGTATAGAATGAAAGTACAATAGGATTTATATTTAATGGCTACTATTTTTATTTTTCCTTCCACAATTTTAATTGTGACTCATTTTGCAATTCTGTAATTCTCAATCTGGCTATGACTGTGAAGTCACCAAGAATTATCTGAAAGCAAATTGTAAAAATCAAAGACTGAGTGATAATGATTCACTTTTTTTGTGCTGAAGAATGTAGTTATACAAATTAGGTTGCAATATAACTGATTCTGCTATCCTTTAATCTGTGTAAGACATTTACTGTGAGAGATTCTAAACTGGAAAGCTGCAACTGCATAGAAAGTGAATCTTCTATTTCAGCTTGTATGATAGATCAAGTAGGTAAAGTTCAATATGACATAACTTACTTTTGTGAGATAGATAATATGTGCAGTATTTGGAAAGGACAAAGAGAAAGTTCAAGATACTTTTGCTTCTTAAGAAATCTATCCATCCGGCTTTATATCTGAAGCTAATGGTCTCCTTTCCATGTTAAGTTGTAACTCGAAGGGGTATTTTGTTATTCAATCTGGTATCTATCCTATCTGAAGATAAGAACTCTTTTGTCTTTTCTCTCAGCTGCTAAATCTACCAATTACCAGAAATTGCTATAATAAAAAATACATTGAATAAAGTCACTGGTATATAAATCACCTACACACTGTTTCAGTAATGGCTGAAGATCCATTTCCTTCTATTTTCCTGCTTCTGGAATAAATACTTTATTTGAGCTTCCTCTGGGCAAAAACTCTTCACATATGTAGAACTACAATTTTTGTCAAGCCCAGTCAGACAGAATTGCAAAAGTTGTACATTGATACTTCTGAAGAATATCAAGTTCAAAGAGCAGGGAGTGCCAAATATTCATAGTAATTGGAAATGATCTATCAACAATATAAACAAACAGCCCGAGCTGCAAAGATGAAGTGAGGAAAGCTAAGGCTCATAATGAACTAAGGCTTGCGACCAAAATCAAAAATAACAACAAA
Organism: Crotalus tigris; assembly: GCF_016545835.1. Taxonomy (NCBI): domain Eukaryota; kingdom Metazoa; phylum Chordata; class Lepidosauria; order Squamata; family Viperidae; genus Crotalus; species Crotalus tigris. The sequence goes on along the minus strand of NW_024100113.1, from coordinate 1,164,690 downwards.
AAAAGCTTCTTTCAACATGTAAAAAACAAGAAAAAAGTGAAGGAAATGATTGGTCCATTAGTGGGTGAAAGTGGCAAGAAAGTGACAAACAACAGGGAGAAAGCAGAACTATTTAACTCATTTTTCGCATCTGTCTTTACACAAAGGGAAAAACAGACCAATCTATCAAAACTAATGCCATAAAAAACAATATAGAAACACAAGTTAAGATAGGCAAGAAAATAATAAGTGAGCACCTGTCCAGCCTAGACGAGTTCAAATTACCAGGACCAGATGGATTACACCCCAAGGTTATCAAGGAACAGGCAGAAGACTGGAAAAGATGTAGTTCCCATCTTCAAAAATGGAAAAAAATGGATCCAGGAAATTACAGACCTATCAGCCTGACCTCAATACCTGGGAAGATTCTGGAAAAGATAATCAAACAACGAATCAACGAACACCTAGAGGCAAACAAAATCTTTACTAAAACATGGGTTTGTCAAAAACAGATCATGCCAGACAAACCTTATTGCATTCTTTGACCAAATGACAAAATTAGTGGATCAGAGAAATGCTGTGGATATAATTTATTTGGACTTCAGTAAGGCATTTGATAAAGTAGATCACAACCTACTACTCAATAAGATAGAAAAATGTGGGTTAGACAGCATCACCACCAGATGGATTCGTAGTTGGCTGACCGGCCGTAAAAAGCATTTGGTCCTCAATGGAACTGCATCTACATGGAGGGAAGTGTATAGTGGGATGCCTCAGGGCTCTGTTCTAGGCCCAGTACTCTTCAACATCTTCATCAACGATTTGGACGAGGGGATAGATGGGGAACTTATCAAATTTGCGGATGACACCAAGCTGGCAGGAATAGCCAACACTTCAGAAGACAGGCTTAAGATACAAGAGGATCTGAACAAACTGGAACACTGGGCGCTATCTAACAAAATGAAATTCAATGGTGAAAAAAAGTAAAGTTCTACATTTAGGCAAAAAAGACCATAGTATAGGGGGTACCTTGCTCAATAGTAGTAACTGTGAGAGGGATCTCGGAGCCCTAGTGGACAATCATTTAAATATGAGCCAGCAGTGTGCTGCAGTTGCCAAAAAAGCCAACACAGTGCTGGGCTGCATTAACAGAGAGATAAAATCAAGATCACGTGAACTATTAATACCACTTTACAGTGCCTTAGTAAGGCCACACTTGGAATACTGCATCCAGTTTTGGTCACCACAATGTACAGAAGAGCAACAAAGATGATTAGGGGACTGGAGGCTAAAGCATATAAGGAAAGGTTGCTGGTTCACAGGTCAGCAACTTGAGGCTCCGGAGCCGCATACGGCTCTTTGAGCCTTCCCCTCTGGCTCCCAGCCTCCTCTGCCTTTGCAGAGAGAGACAGAGACAGAGAGAGGCAATTGCACTCCCTCCCTCCCTCTCTCTCTCTCTCTCTCTCTCTCTCTTTTTGTGTTTTTTTGTGTGTGTGTGTCTGTGTGTATGTGTAAAAGAGAGTGGACTCACAGTGTTCTCAGAGGAGCTGAAAATTTTCCGAGGAGCTGAAAAGCTTACTGGGCAGAGCTCCTCCCTTTGCTGCGTCTCTGCAGAAAGCAGGAAGCAGGAAGGGCAGGAGAGAGCTAGCTAGCCCAGCTAGGCTGACTCAGGAATTCTGGGAGTTGAAATCTATGAGTCATAAAAGAGATGAGGTTGCCTACCCCTGAGCTTGTTGGACAACAGCTTGAAGCTTGCCAGGTGAGCAGCAGATAGGAGGGGGGGGAGAAAGAGAAAGAAAGAGAGAGAGAGAGAGAGAGAGAGAGAGAGAGAGAGAGAGGGAAGGAGAGAGAGAGAGAGAAAGAAAGAGAGCGGGGGAAGAGGAGTGTCAGACCAAGGGCAGCTATAGAGAGGGAGGGAGAGAGAGGGACAGAGAGAGAGAGAAACCCTTTTGACATCTAAAATGAAAATAACACTACATATATCCTTTTTTTACCTGTGTGTGTATGTGTATGTGTATGTATATTTTTTTTTTAGGTTGCTAACAAACAATAAAGAGAGAACTGGGATAGCTATCTCGAGTTCCTTTAACTCTCTTCATCCAGACTTACTCTTCTGAGATTCAAACCTCGGCTATATGCATGTTAGGCAGTTGTTATAACCTCTAGGCCACAGGCTCTTTCTCACTTTGTCAGCTGTATCAGGAGAGAGACAGGGGGAGGAGATTTTACCTTGAATGTGCACACTGTCATATATATACATATACAAATACATATACATACACACACACATACATATACACACACAAACAGACACACACACACACACAAACACACAGGAGGATATATGCAGTGCTATCTTCATTTTAGATATCAAAAGGGTTTTGCGGCTCCCAGTGTTTTGTTTTTGGTGGGAAACGGGTCCAAGTGGCTCTTTAAGTGTTTTGGGTTGCCTACCCCTGGTCTAGTTTAACAAAGAGAAGGACAAGGGAGGACATGATAGCAGTGTTCCAATATCTCAGGGGCTGCCACAAAGAAGAGGGAATCAAGCTATTTTTCAAAGTGCCTGAAGGCAGGACAAGAAGCAATGAATGGAAACTAATCAAGGAGAGAAGCAACCAAAACTAAGGAGAAACTTCCTGACAGTTAGAACAATTAACCAGTGGAACAACCTGCCTCCAGAAGTGGTGAATGCTCCAACACTGGAAGTTTTTAAGAAGAGACTGGACAGCCCTTTGTCCGAAATGGGGTAGGGTTTCCTGCCTGAGTAGGGGGTTGGGCTTGATGACCTCCAAGGTCCCTTCAAACTTTATTATTATTATGGATCATCGCACAGTCAGCCAGATGTTCAGACTGGATTTGGCATTTTGTCTACCTATCGAGTCCTTACCCAGGACCAGGGATAGGCAGATGTGGATGTTTGATGGTATTATTATTATTATTATTATTATTATTATTATTATTATTATTATTATCATCATAATCATTATTATTAATATTAATCTTATTATCTATCTATCTATCTATCTATCTATCTATCTATCTATCTATCTATCTATCTATCATCTATCTATCTGTTCTATAGGTCAGCCAACTAAGCCAAGTGACTCTGGATAATTTACATTGATTCTGATTCTAAAAAAAATCAACTACATTATAACAAGCAAAATAGACAATCCACTCCAAATAGACACATTCTGACCTATTTTGTCAACTTTCCCAAGCATACCAGACTAGGACATGAAAGTCATGAATGCCAAAACTATTTTTATTATAAGGGTTAAAGTAGCAACCAAATGTAGGTTAGTCCACTTTAATGTGACTTGAGGGTCTGTCACAGAGAAGAGGGAGTCAACTTGTTCTCCAAAGCACCTGAGGGCAGGATGGGAAATAATGGGTCAAAGATCAGTATGGAGAGATTCAAGCTAGAACTAAGGAGAAATTTCCTGACAGAGAGAACAAGTGAAATGGCTTGTCTCTGTACTTGTGAGTGCTCTATCACTGGAGGTTTTCAAAAACAAACTGGACAGCCATTTGACTGGAATGTATAGGATACCCTGCCGTGGACAAGGGATTGGACTAGAAGACATCCAAGGTTCCTTCTAACCATATTATTTTAACTTCTATGCTTCCACCCATTCTTGTTCTCCATTTGGGAGTTATGGTGAATAAATTTAGGTTCTCTTCCCTATGACATTCCTTTAATTAATTTAAAAAAATGAAATCTTGTCTTTTCTTCCATCCCCCTTAACTTCTTCATTACTCTTTATACTTTTTCCCATTCCTCAGTGTCATTCTATTGGGTGATCAGTACTGGATAGGATATTCAACAGTAGACTGACTAGTGCATCACTTTTTCCCCTTGATTTTGATGGTGTCATTAGCATGATGGCAATCTTCTTATTTGTCTGTTTTGACAAATAAGATACCTGTGAAAAAGTATTTATTAAATGGTGTTCCAGATCTTTTATACTGTGGATTGATAGGTTGCAAATTCTGTTGCTTGTACCTAAAGCAGACTCCCTGGGAAGGCTAAAATGACCTGTATATGCTACTTCTTGGTTTTCTGATAATACAATATGTCATTTTGATGCTATAAAGAAAGAGTGTGATGCTAGTAAATACTATGCCTTAAAAAGTAGAAACCTGAAAATGTTTTTGATGTCAATCTGATAGCATGACTTGATATTTTTTCAGGATTTGCTTTGAACAAATAAACAAAAAGGAAACTTGAGGAGCAGTCTCTACAGCTTTTCCAGAACATGTTGTCAGACACAAGAAACCAGGTGTCAGGATAGAGTTCAAAACCACTGCAAATTTATTCTGTGCAGCCTACAAGAATCTGATCTACTGATGGTCATGGAAAATTGGCAGCAGATGAGAGTCAATGGACTTCAAGGGGGAAACTCGTTAAGTCTCTTTTAGGGACATAGGGACTCCAGATTGATGATGCATCTGACTCCACCCTTGGGCTCAGGCTGATCATTTCCTACATGCAAAATTCCACAATTCTCTGAAATAAAAATTGGAACACAAAGATTAGTGATCTAATCTTCTTTCATGATACAGTCATGAAAGAACTTAAGAAATACTGTAACTAGTTAGGCACTTTTTCAATTTTAATTGACAATTTAAATTTGTATCATTGGAAGAAATATGAACTAATTTTAAGAAATCATTGGCTATGTTCTAACATTTTATGTGAAGCTGTTGGGAGGAGCTCCTTTGACATGCAGTTCTGTTCTTGAACAATGCTGGAAAATGTTCTTACTTGATTTCCTTGTTGGCTTAAATTTATATAAACTCAGTAGTAATGCTTCTTCTAATTCTTGATGTAGCAAAGAGGAGAAGAATCAATCATAATAGAGATGGAAGGGACCTTGGATGTCTTCCAGTTCAACTCTTTGCTCAAGCAGGAGACCTATATCATTTCACACAGGTGGCTGTCCAGTCTTTTCTTAAAATTCTCCAGTGATGAAGCACCTATAACTCTGAAGGCAAGCTGTTCCACTGGTTAATTGTCTTTGCTATTAGGAAGTTTTTCCTTAATTCCAGGTTGCTTCTCTCCTTGATTAGTTTCCATCCATTATTTCTTGTCTTGCATTCTGGTACTTTGGAAAATAAGTAGAGCCCCTCTTCTTAGTGGCGGTTCCTCACATACTGGAATAATGCTATCATGTCACCCGTACTCCTTTTTTTCTCTAGACTGGCCATACCCAATTTCTGCAACCATTGTTCATATGTTTTTTGTCTCCAGGCCCTTAATCATCTTAGTTGCTCTTCTTTGCACTTTTTCCAAAGTCTCAACATCTTTTTTGTAATGTGGTGAGAAAAACTGGGTGCAGTATTCCAGTTGTGGTCTTACTTGCTGCTGCAAATAGCACTGACATTCAAGCAGAAAACTGATAAACTTTGCTAGTGCCTATTTCAAAAACAATTTCAGCACAAAGAACTTATTCTCCAGTGTTCCTTCCCCTTATTAATTAGAGAGTTCATTGCTCAGCAGTCAAAATTTAGAGCAGAAGTCCAAATTACTCTGGTCTTGAATTTCTCCACTAAAATGGGGGAATAAGAGTAGTGGCATTGTTTTTTTTTTTTTTTTCAAAGATAATTTTTATTAAATTTTTAAAATTTTACAAAAACAGAAACAAAACAATCTCCCCCCCCACCTCCCCAACCCTCCCATTCCCACCCCCGATCTTCCCAGAGCTGAATATAGGCTTAATTAAAATTTGACCAAAAAAATCTTAAGAAAAAAATATAAACCATAAATGAATCTAGCATTAGTTAAAAATCTAGATACATTAATTAGAAAAATTATAAAATAATTAACAATAGTATATATTTAAAAAAAAAACAAAAAAGGGAAAAAGAAGAACAGAAAGAAGAAAAAAGAAAGCAAAATATTCCATTTTAAATATAAATTATTAAAAGTAGTGGCATTTTTTTATGAGAATATGTTAATCTTAGGGGATTGCTGCCTGGCTAGAATGTGGCTGTGACAGCCAGAATATAATATCTGAACTACCCAGAAATAGGAAGCTATGTAAATGCAGGAGCCCTCCCTATGTTTTTGTTTGTTTTGTTCACTAATACTTCTGTATTAGTGCTGTCCTGTACTGAATGGGACTGTATATACTACATATTGTCACAATACCCCGTACATTTTCTTTATTCTTTTCCATAAGGGAATTTTCACTATTAACTCCAAAGCATTGGTTTCTAATTATATTTAATAGTATCGTACTCATATTGTTGCTCTCCTGGATGTTTGTATGCTGAGGCAGCATTCTCAGAGATGTTGCATTCTCTGATACATGTTTGATTTTGTTATTGTACTTGCCAAGATACCTCTGGGATAGGGAGGCAAAAAAACCCAAACAAACAAAAAAAGAAACCCTTGCCAAAGGTCCTATACAATTCAATCTTATGTTTCTCTGACTATTTGAGCAACTAGAACAAAAAACTTAAAATGGATAAATTCTGTTGAGGAATATTAATCAAATGGATTGATATTTTGGAATTCATTCATATTGGGGTTTTTTTTTTAAAGGCAAAGGGATTTTTAAGTAGATTAAATTAAAATATGGACCTGTGGATTTTGTACGTCTTAAAATTTATACTTCATGAATGATGGGTGCACTCTTGTGCCTCACGACATTTATTGCTGTGCACAGTTAAACATCTGGAAGATATGTTCCATGTGGAACATGGACTTTCTGTTCTTTCCAGAGAAATTTTCATTTCTCCTCAGCTGCCTTTTCTTCAATATCCACCCTTCATTCTTCCCTACATTTACATCTTTCTTTAGTATTAGTCTAGCTGAACATATCATATATGACTGGTATTTCCATATAAAGCAATGAAGAGTTGAAAATTTGTTGCCTTCATCAGTTCACCTGATTTGATTTTTGAAATGTTTGAAATGGGCTCCAAAGTAGAAAAATGTTTGAGCAGGGTTAAGGGTTAAGAAAATCGAAGTATTTTGGCTTCTAAGGAAACCTAAAAGGAGTAACTGGAGTAACAGATGTTAAAGTTTTATGTCTCTGAATAAGGTTGACTTGGGGCATTTCCTTATGTGCTAAACAGAAGAAAGCTTTCTTCTTACATTTAGTGTTATTAATCAGTAGGACTTACCTATTTTTAATTGCTGAAATTGACAAGAAATCTGAGTCATTGATTTCCAGTTATTCCAAAATATATGACAGGCAGTAAAAGAATTTCTCATATAACACTGACTATAACCAAGTTCTTACTATTCAGTGTAATTTAATGCTACTATGTTACCTAATCCTCAGGGAGAGCCATAGAAGTGTTCTGGAAAACCATGAAATCTAGGTAAATTTATATCTTACTGCTCTCCTTCTTCCTTTTCACCTGTTTAATAGAATCATAAATTAACTTTGGTTTAATTATTTATTAATCCATTTTCGATAATTACATAAGAATAAATTTTATGGATCTGTCTAATTTAACATCAATTCAAGAATTTTGGATCTTCCCATGTATGATTTAGACATATAAAATGCAACAAACTTTGTGGTCAATTCTGGAACACAAGCAACAGTTTAATAACCAGGTATGGGTTTTTTTTGGTAAGGTTTTGGTAAGACATTTCAGTTCTAAAATCAATAAAAGTAAATTTATAAAGGTAATAAAAAAACAGATCTGCGAACATCCAGTAATAAAGTTATAATTAGAAGCCAGCATGGGTTTGTTAAAAACAGATCATCCCAAACCAATCTTATTTCATTCTTTGACCAAGTAACTAAATTAGTAGGCCAGTGAAATGCTGTGGACATAGTATACTTAGACTTCAATATGGCATTCGACAAAGTAGATCACAACCTACTTCTTAGAATTTGTTAAGAAAAGGGAAAATTAGGAAAATAAGAGGAAGCAACCATAAAACACTCTTAGAATGTAATAAAGAGCAGTAAGAATAAGGAGTTTCCCAAAGTTATTTAATTTATATATTTTTCTTGTTGATACTGTGTTATGATTTGATATGGTTGCTGGGTTAATCAATAATAAAAACAACTATTTAATTTATATGCAGAATATATCATCATAAGTGCTGGATTAGAAGAAACAGAAATTGGAATTAAAATTGCCAGGATAAAAATCAACAGTGTCAAATAAGCAGATGCTATCACTTCAGTGGCTTGAAGTGAGAAAATTTCTTGTTGAATCTAATATACTATTCAGTATTAAAAAAAAATCAAACAAACATATTTTAATAGGCAGCAAATTAATGGGAAATTCACAGGACAGTTAATCTAGATGTGAAATAAAGGGATGTGTGCCACTTATGCAAAAGATTGTAACTATATAAAATGTTAATGTAGACAAAATGCTAACGTATACTATAACATCAAAAACAAGGATACATATTTTAAGGCTATATTTTTCCCCTTGTAAGTTATGGTTGTGAAAGTTGTATCATTAGAAAGACTGAACAAAGAAAAATGGATACCGTTTAACAGAATTACTGAAAAAAATTGTTGGGAATACCTTAGATAACAGGAAGTAATAATTCATTAATAGGTGATGCAAAAAAGTAGAGTGCTTACTGGAGGAACTGATAATGAAGCTAGAATTTTGATATTTTGAATACCTAATTCAAAGGCAAGACCTTGAGAAAACACTGATGCTTGGAAAAAAATCAAAGGCAATTAAAAAGAGGCTGACAAAAGTCTAGGTACTACATACTATCATTAATGACACAAGCCTGAACTTATAAATTACTGACAGACAATCTAGCAAATATGTTCATTGAATCATGAAGTAGGAAATGACTCAAGGACTGAATAATAAAAAAGCTAAAGTAGTTACTTCTTATATCCTTGAATAAGCTCTTAGGTTTAGGAATGTGTTTCTTGCTTTGAGAATGCCTGAAAAGAAATAACCTGGGCCTCCGGCTTGGAAGTTTGTATGGAAATTCTTCTCCCGTTTCCTTTTCTTCTTGTCTTTTTCCCCAAGCATTTGTCTTTATTTTTATAGAACATGGAGGATAAGTGAAAGTTGTCTTGTTTGGGGAGACTATTACTTTGCTCCATCAAGGACAATGGTTTCTTTACAATGTTACCAAATTACAAATTACCTAGGGACCGAACTTCCTTTTCTAATGACCCTTGGTTTAATTATAAAGATGTTCTCTGGTTTTCCCTAGTGTTGCTTTTGTATAATTGGGATTACATGGGAGAAGGAAACAGAAATTCCATCTATTCAGGTCTCTTAATGTGGGATCCATTTATCAAGTGCTTTAGTGGGCAGCATTCTGCTATGTAAAAAAGAAGGAATTGTCACAATTTTAGATATCACATTTATTATGCATTCCTTAAACCTGACACCTCTCAGTTGAATGTGTTAACTTGCAATGATTCTTGTCACCAGAAATGTTTGTATGAGAAAGAAATGTGTAAGTGCCATTAAGCAATGAATTAACAATGCATACATTTTAAAAAGGATACTAATTTTAAAAAAAATAACTTGTGGATTTATTATGTTGTATTGGCCTATTTGTTGAACTGAACATTTTAGATAGCAAAAGAGGATTTCTATCATATTTAGTCAGGTTTGCTTCCTCCTCTGATTGGTATACAAAATGTGTATTCCAAATTAAAAGACTCCACCTATCCATGCAATTGGGTGATTTTAGCACTTTTAGCCTAACCTTCCTCACTAAACTATAGCAGCAGTCTGGAATATAGAGTTCTCAGCTAAAACATACACAGATACCTGCATATGTATTTTTGTTATAAAAAACCAACCAAATCTTGTAATCCTATTTATATTTGCTGTGAATTCATTGGTACTTTTAACATGGGTGTAGATAGGCTATGTATGAAAACTGGTAACACTATTTTTTCCAAATATATTAATATGTTGAGGAATTATGTCTAATTTTAAGTATCTGCTCAGTGCACAGATCCACTGATGGCTGTCTAGCCTGTTGGAATATTGAAGGGAAGTCCACCATCTTTTCTGGGCAATTGGTTCCAATGTTAAACTAGTTTACTTATTAAGAAATATTTTTAGTTTCAGTTGCAACCTGTCTTCCTGTAATTTAAATCATTTATTCCAAAATTTGGATGGAATGAAAATTAACACATCTTGATTTTCTTTTATATAACATCTTTTCAAGCATTTGAAGAGTCCTAATTTCTAAAAGCTGGACATAGCAAGCTTCTTCAACAATTATTTGTAAGGTTTTGTTTCTAGTTCCATTATCATTCTCCACTTTCCTTCACTGCTGTTATTCCAGTTATTTTGAAGTCTGCTTGAAGTATGGAATCCAGAATTGCAGGAGAGATCTGGTCAAAGTCAAATAGAGGAAAATGGTTTGAAAATTATAGTTTTGAAGATGCAGCCTAAAACTGAATTTGCCTTCTTTGAAGTCTTATCACTTTGCTAGCTCATATTCAGTTTGCAGTCAACCCAATCTTAGCTTACTTTGGGTAGTTTTCCACTTTTGTCAGAGGAAGGGATAGTGATAAGTTTGTCTGCCATGTTTCACTGCAATATAGGCATATTTTCTACTCTAATTCAGCAGTATGTGAATAGCCTCCATAGCTATTTTATCCTGGACTGCTGAAATGATTGGCCCTATTAGAAAGAGCATTTCTGGAAGGAACCATTGACTTCCTCAAAGGAGACAAATTCACATAAACCACTAGAATTTTAACTGACCTAGTTATATATGTGGCAAGAAAAAACAGATTTTTGCTCTGTGCTGGTGGATGCATATTGTCAAATAGCCCTATGCTTTTGTTTATTACTTGTTACTATTTTAAAAAGTCACACAGTTAATCAAAGTGCATAATTTCTTGTGCATTCATTCATTCATTCATTCATTCATTCATTCATTCATTCATTCATTCATTCATTTTCTATGACTGCCCACCTCAGTCAATGCCTCTTTCCCAGGTTTGGTTCTCTAATTTCTGCTGTGGTGGCAGAGGTAGTTAACATATTTGCCTTATGTGAAGAATGCCCAGTTTGAAACCAGAGAAAAACAATTTCTTGAAACAATTATTAATTAAAAATATCAAAATATCTTTTTTTGTCACTCATCCTCTCATTTTCTCTTTATTGTGCTGTTGGTCACACCATCCTCCACTTGCTTCATCCCACTCTTTTGTCTGCTGTTTCACCAGCACCATCACTAAACTTAGCAACTCTTCCATCATCTGCTCCACAAACTGTTCCATCATCTCTTCTTGCATTTGCTTATACTCCTCCATCAGATTTGGCATGGAAAAGAACATGATTGGTGTTTACTTTCCTGATACAGGTGAAAAAGAAACAGAAATTAGTGGGAATCCACTAATTGCGGACCATTATAAAATCAGTCCAGACATCAGGTCATCACTGTTGGCAAAATGGAGTCAAGCAGCTTACTGCAGAAGAGCCTAAATCTATTGAATTCAATTAAGGAAATTATATGATAAAATCTGAAATAGTGTTGCAAAATATAAGACAGTTTTGCAAAAATTTGTCTTTGTCAGAGATATGTTGACTTCTGATAATTGCATTGTATTGTTTGCAAGGTATTATCAATTATTCTTTATTTTCATAATTCTTTAGAGTTTTCCCAGGTATTAATATCATTGACTATCCATCATTCCTCAGATCTTCCTTTCCCTTCTTCTAAAGTTAAAGACAAGCTTTATTCTTCTTCAGTCATCTGGCACTTCAGTAGTTCTCCAGAATTTCTTGAAGATAATACAGGTGAGATAATCAACTAGTTCCTTCAATAAGCAAGGAACAATACATCTAGTCCTGGAGAATTAAACTCTTACAATAAAGGAGTGTTTCCTGACGTTGTTTTTTAATTTTTTTTGTCAGCCTCATGTTTTAATGTTAGCCTTTCATCTTGATTTTCACTATTTCCCACTGGAACAGCAAGAGAAGAATGAACCAAAACAGGACATTAGTATGGGTATTTTTTTTTGTTACATTATAGCATTTTGATGTATTCACTGAGCAGCTGGTATACAGATTCTTTTCTTTTTCCTTTTCTTTTGAACATAAACTATTTTTGCTATATTCAACCATTTTTGCTAACCATTCATTCTAAGCTTTTCTTTTCTTGACAGTCCAGGGCTCTCTATGGGTACCCTTCCTTTGAGACCTAACCTTCTTTCCATTCTTTTTTTCTTTTGTCCTTGATATTTTCCAGATGTTCACTATGTTTTTGGCTTTATTGGCTTTTGTAATGGGTCTCTTATTTTTTTCCCTCAAAAGTTTGTAATTTTAATGTATCCTTCTTTGGAATGTCCATTTACCTAGAGTTCCTTTTCTTATTAGCTTCTCCTACTATGGGATCCTACTTATAAATGTTTTGAGTTTTTTTAAACCTGCTTCTTGAAATCTGACATATGTCAGCTATTTGTCATTTTGAGTTCTCTTAAAATAAAACCTTCCAACATTTTGTGGTCACTTTACTTCCATATTTCTGCTACTTCCATTTCCTTAATCTTTGCTATTGATTCATGAGAAAGCTGTATAAATTACATTCTCACTTTTTTTTACTACACAAAATAAGGGATAATTAGACTTTTGTTTATCTTCATATGGAAAAAAGTTGTGACTGGTTATATGAAACTTAAGGAGACAAAATACAAAACTGGATTTTTGAACTGCAATACGTGAGGACAGATTAAAAGTATTTTTATCATGTATACATTTTTATAGCAATTGTGCTATATTTGCACCCTTTCATTCTCTCACTCTCACAGGCTTACACTTACACACAAACACATCCTTCTTGCACTCCATTCATATAACAGTTGCTAAAAGCAATAGCTATAAACCAACCTGGCACTACATCACAGCTGTATGCTTCTGAGAACAATCAAAATGCACAAATCACTTAAAGCCTCTTAAAAAGTGTACAGTGATATCTGAGTGCAAAGAGTTCCCACAGCAAAAAACAAGGCATATCCTAAATTACCACTGTTGTTATTATACCAATGCTGTAGTGGCCATAAAAAAACTGCATGTCATAGAGAACAAATATTCCTTAGCTGTATAAAAATCCACCTAAAACACTGAAACTACTTACTGTTTCCCACATTTACATATGAATACATTTATTCCTATGTACACATTTTTATTTATCTCTAAATATTATTTAGTAATTTAGCAACTGCATCATTTAATGATGATTTGCATTTATGACAGTGATGGAATAGTAAGGAAGGAAGCACTAGCTTCTTTTTTCTAATTATTTTGGAAACATCTGCAGGACAAGTTCTGAATGAGAAGAAAAAGGATACGGAGGATAAGATGTTTGTCTAGACCTGGAAACTTTTGCCATGAGCTCAGTTTGGCTCTACTTTGTGGTCACTTCAACCTCAAGACTAACACAAAGCAAAGCATAAAGCTATGTGGTTTGTACTTTAAAATCCATTCCAACTTGGTTTTGCTACTAATTACAGATAGTCTTTGACTTACAACAGTTTATTTAGTGACTGTTCAAAGTTACAACAGCACTGAAAAAAGTGACTTATGACCGTTTTTCACACTAATGATCGTTGCAACATCCCCATAATCACTTGATCAAAATTCAGATGCTTGGCAACTGGTTCATATTTATGATGGTTGCAGTGTCCCAGGATCATGTGATCACTTTTTGCAACTTTCTGACAAGCAAAGTCAATGGGGAAGCCAGATTCACTTAACAACCATGTTACTAACTGAACAACTCCTGTGATTCTCTTAACAACTGCGGCAAAAAAGTTGTAAAATGAGGCAAAATTCACTTTACTGTCTCACTTAGCAAGAGAAATTTTGGACTCATTTGTGATTGCAAGTTGAGGACCACCTGTATTCTCAGATTTTAGTTTGTTTTTCTCCTTTTCTCTTTTTTACATGACATTAGTTATATATATAAATAGTTTATAAATCCGTAATTAAAAAAGCAACAGTAGTGAAAAAAGGAGAGGATGAAAAATAAATACAGAATGCTGCATTTTTAAAAAGAAATTACTCTGACTTATTTTTTTTATTGAACTATAATTGGTTTATCTTTGATTCTTCAGAATAGAATGTGAAATTGGTAGCAATGTGAAAGTGTTGTTAGTCTACAGAAGTTGGCAATGTAAAAAAATATCTCTGGATCTATTTTAAATAGATCTGTGTTCTTTGACCAGCCCAGTGGTTATGTTAATTATGTCTAATTGTCCATATTTTTTATTGTTGATTTTATTTGCTGGTTTCTGAATCTTCACATTATTCTTTTTAATTGTTATGTAGATGCTTCCACTTCCATGAAAAAGTTTTGATGAAGCTAAATGTATATGTATCATAGGTAATATAGATGGTAACATAGAACAAAACATGTGTCACAATATCACAAATCATACCCCTGGACTTTCAAACTTGCTTCCCAATCTCATGGATGCATGTTTCGTCATTTGACACAGATGCCATTGCTTTATATGAATGAACACCTAAGGCTGTGCATGGATATTTGATGTATTATCCACTATCCAGGCTGAACACACCTGACAATTTCAATTAAATATTGATTATGTGCCAACTTCTAGCAACTACATAGCTAGATTTTCTCCATGATGATCTGTTCCTAACTTGGTCTTCCAACTCACCCAGTGATGCACTGATCATCACCATAATTTAGTCCATTCACTTCACTGTTGGTTGTTTTCATCTTCTCTTCAATCTTTCTAACTAATCTACATTCACTCGGTAATAAGATGGATGAAATACTTCTTTTAAACAGATGCAACTTGATTTTTACAACTCAGCAGTCCTCTGCTTCACTGAAACCTGGCTTAATGAGTCAATTGATGAAAGAGGCTTGCATATTCCAGGGTTTCAGATAGAATTGCAAAAACATCCAGTAAAAAGAAGGGAGGGGTTCTTTTTTTATACCAACAACCGATAGTGCAGACATGTAATTACACTAAAGAAATTCTGTGATGTGGACTTAGAGACATTAATTATCAATTGCAAACTATTTTATCCTCCACAAAAGTTTTCCTCATTTCTACTAATTGTTGTGTACATTTCACCACAAGCTTGTGTAAACAATGCATTATGAACTCTAGCTGACCAGGTTATGTGGGCTGAAGAAAAACATCCTGATTCATTCCTCATTGTGCTAGGTCAGCGGTTCTCAACCTGTGGGTTGCGACCCTTTTGAGGCTTGAACGACCCTTTCACAGGGGTCGCCTAAGACCATCAGAAAACACATATTTCCAATGGTCTTAAGAACCAAGACACTGCTCTTCTATATGTCTCCAGGCGAGGGCAGTGGGAGGCAGAGGAAAGCCCGAGCAGGGAGGGATCTGGCCCGGCGAGGGCAGAGCTGCGTTCGGGCGCTGCTTCTGGAGCTCATGGATGCTGGCCCAGCTCTGGCATGCTTTGGGGTAGAGGTTGTCTGCTGCATTGCTGCCGGGAGCCTCAGCTGGCTAAAGCGCCTTTCAGAGAAAGAACAAGGCTGCGGTCCAGCGTGGCCCTGCTTTCCCCTGCAGAGCGACCCAGCCAGCAGTGTCCTACTCTCGTCGTTTCAGGGAGGAGAGAGAGGAAGAAGAAGAAGGCATATGCCCGGCGGGCTGCTACCTCCGCCTCCTCACGACGGAGAAGTGCTTTGAAGCAGATGGCAGGTTATAAAACTGATGCTCAGCTTAAAGCGGGGATGGGCGGGCCTATGAAGCCACTGCTCCTCTGTGCAGCCCCTGAGATATTGGAACACTGCTATCATGTCCCCCCTCGCTGTTCTGTTCATTAAACTAGACATATCCAATTCCAGCAGCCGTTCCTTATATGCTTTAGCCTCCAGTCCCCTAATCATCTTTGTTGCTCTTCTCTGTACTCTTTCTAGAGTCTCAACATTTTTTTTACATCGTGGTGACCAAAACTCGATGCAGTATTCCTATTACCTGTTTATAGACAAATTAATTACAAATTAATTGATTTAATTACCTATTTATAGACAAAGGCTTAAAACCACAAAACCAACAATTAAATCAGTGAAGTCTTGGGCTGAGGAGGCAAAGCTAAAACTTGCTTTGACTGCACTGCAGACTTGGATGAACTCATATGTAACATCATACGTTAGTTTTTGTGAATACCTATGTGTGTCAACCAGGAACTTGTGAATATAAGTCTTGGTTCACAGCTAAACTCAATCAACTATGTTGTGCCAAAGAGGAAGCCTACAGGAAAAAAGATAGAATGTTGTACAATCAGGCCAGAAATGTGTTAACAACGGAGATTAGAGCAGCAAAAAGAAGCTACTCTGTAAAACTAAGGAATCAGTTCTCAACAAACGAACCAGCAAATATGTGGAAAACTCTTAAAAATATTACTGGCTACAGCAAACCTCCTCTCCTTGCTGAAAGAAATTGACAACTGGCAGATGATCTGAATGTGTTTTACTGTAGGTTTGAAAGGAACCCACTGTCATTATCTCCACCATCCCCATCTTAAATGCACCAACGACAATCATATCTCCTACAACTGACCCCATCCCTTTGGGTCCCCCACCTCTGGTGATCACAGAAAATGATGTGCAAGGTCTATTTCACAGACAAAGGCCTGGAAAAGCACCAGACCCAGATAAGATAACTCCTTCTTGCTTGAAAGTTTGTTCTGACTAATTGGCCCCTGTCTTCACCTGTATCTTTAATGAATCACTAGAGATCTGCTATATTCCTTCTTGCTTCAAATGCTTTATGCTTTATGATCATTCCAGTGCCAAAGAAACCCTCCATCAAAGAGCTGAATGACTACAGACTGGTTGCTCTGACATCCGTAGTTATGAAAACCTTTGAAAAGTTAGTGCTGGCCCACCTGAAAACCTGCTGATACAGTTCTACAAAGGAATTATTGAGTCTGTCCCTTTGCATCTCTATAACTGTCTGGCTTAGAATTGTAACCAAACAAGACAGACACAGACTTCAACACACCTTCAGAAAAAACAGTTGCTACTAGCCTGCCTTCCATTGAGCACCTATATACTGCATGAGCAAGAAAGAGGGCTGTGAAAATATCTATAGACCCCTCACATTCTGGACATAAATTATTTCAACTTCTTCCTTCAAGAAGACCCTATAGGGCGTTGCACACCAGAACAACTAGACATAAGGACAGTTTTTTTTCTCCGTGCCGTCACTCTGCTTAACAACTAATTCCTACAACACTGTCAAAATACTTAGTAAAGCTGTATTAATATGATATTCCTCATCTATCCTATTACCTATCCTTGTCTTCTTATGACTATAACTTTGCTACTTGTATCTTACAATTTATATTGGTTTTTTTTAGTATCCTGATTTATATTGTTTGCTTAGCTAGTATTCTATGACTATCACTAAGTGTTGTATCTTATGATTTATGATGAAGTGTTGTATTTCATAATTTAGATAAATGTATTTTCATGTTGTATATGATCATGATTATCACTATTACTTGTATGTACACTGAGAGCTTATGAACCGGAAACAAATTCCTTGTGTATCCAACCACACTTGGCCAATAAAGAATTCTAATTCTAATTGTATATTATTGAAATTAGCAGGACAGAATGGAACAACTTGACCAGCTCAGAGTGGCCAGCTCACCACTGCCAAGTGGCCCGTGTTGATTCACTGCCACCAAATTGTTGCAGGACAACTCAACATGGCCAATTCACCATGGGGACAACTCGCAGGGACCCAGAGGGAGAGCCAGGTGGGTGAGGGATCACATGGATGGGAATAGCCCAGAGTGGTGGCAGCAGCTGTGGGCTTCCCCTTTTCATTCCCTCTCTGCCATTACTGCTGCCATTGTGCTGAGCTTCGGACTGTTTGGAGTTGGGGCCATTTGGTGGTAGCGGTGATTTTTGGACCATTTGGGCTGGTGCCTCTAAGAGGGGCCAGTAGCAGGGAGGAGGTAGAGGCTGGGCATGTCCCATTTTCACTTGCAGTAAGTTTTTGAATAGCATTATTCTCTACATATCTTCTCAGAAATAAGTTATGGACGCTGATACAGGATTACAGTTTCAACTTTAGTATAAACAGAGCTATGCTAAAGTGAAACTATTCTTCGTATGGGAATATATTTCATCAACTTCCTTTACCTTTCTCTTTTATTTTGCATTATTTGTTAAAAACTCAATATTTCAATAATTACTCAACCTTTTTTCAGAACATCAGTGTGTAGTAATTCCTATTAATAGAAGATTCCATAAGAGAAAATGACTAATAAAGAATGCCAAGCATATTTTTTCCCTGTCTTTTGATACCTTTCCATGGAGATGCATGGAAACTGAATGGGACTTATAAAGTTTCACATGATTCTTTTTGATTTTCAAATTTGGACACCTCATTCAGTAGAGATGGAAAGAATTTAGATCACCATGTGAAGCTAGTCTTGCTGTGTATATAAAAATATTTAAATAATTTAAAAGACAAACTTCATTCTAGATTTTATTTGACAAAAAAATAGAAATATATTTATTGTGAAATGTATCACCTCCTAACACAGTGGTTCTCAACCTGTGGGTCGGGACCCCATTTGGGGTCGAATGACCATTTCACGGGGGTCGCCAAACAAGGCTGTCCACCATTTTTTCCCCTTTTCTTTGGCCACACCCCTGGCACCCGGTGATGTATAAGTGGTTGGGGGTCACCACAACATGGGGAACTGTATTATGGGGTCGCGGCATTAGAAAGGTTGAGAACCACTGTCCTAACAAAAATCAAGCTTTTAATGGTGAGAGATTAATAAAGTCTGCTTCCTACTTGCTGATTAGAATCACAGCAGAATTGCTAAGTAGATAAGATTTTAATTAAATAAATACATTTAGAATGTGGAACAAAGGACCCTTAATGCCCCCATATGAAAGTGATGGTGTTCACCTATGGCAATAAAGTCCAGTTTTGCAAGCAAAACCATAACTCTTTCCTGGTATATTCTGTTCCTTTGACAATAGCTGTTCCTTAAAATAAAAATGTTTTGCACAATGAAAGAAAAGCAAAAACCAAGAATCCCTGGTGCTCTTTTTTTGCAAAGGGACATCTATTTAAATGTCAATGCACACATTTATTGCTTACATACATACATTGGGGAGAATGGTGTTGTTTAGAGATGAACTGTTAGAATGATTGTGACATTGAATTCTGGTCATAAATCCAGTCCTTGATTGTTTGAAGGATATTCTCGGTAGTTTTAAGAAGGTCAGGGAAAGCTTATTGTTGAAATTATAAACAAGTGTCAATGAAATCAAACACACAACTGATTTGAAATAGACTTTGTTTTATAAGGGTCAGGATCATTTGTTTACTGTTTTTATTTTGTCTTGCTATTTAGAGTGCAATCTTTATTCTTTTCAATCTTAGATAGCTTTCTGTATAAAAAAGAAAAGGTTGAAGGACATTTTTGTTTTTAAGCATGCCTGGATTCTGGTAAATGAAACTGTGGCAAGGCCAAGAGCAGTGCTTTTAAAACAGAACAATGATGTTTTTCCCACAGTAGGAAAAGAAAATGCAAGCTGACATCCTTTGAATGAATTTAAGTGAAATATTTTTTCAAAGACTTATTTATATTGTAAAGTGAATTATTTATACCTGAATGTGATCTCAGAATGACTACTCCGCAATGTAGCTTATTCATCTATTTGTTCATAATAAATACCAAGGAGAAAAGTATCAACTTTAATAAATACTAAGATTACCAGCACTTTCTTGAAACATGCAGGTAGGCTTCAGCAGAAAAAAAGATGGTTTTGAAGCATTGGGACCTCTGCATGTTTTCAGTTGGTAGCTACCTTAATTTATCTCACTTATAGGGTTAAGTCAATTTACAGCTTGCTTATTTTTAATGTTTTGAGTGAACGCAATCATTTGTAGTTTCTCAATAAACCATGACTTAGTATAATAAGTCATTCTGTCATTCCTTTGATGACAGAACATACACACTTTTTTCCTAATCTCATAGGCAAGTAGAATATTGCACATTCTAACTATAGAGTTGGAAAAATATTTAAATTAATGTTTAGATCAGTATGTAAATTAAATTGTTTTCCATCCATAATTCTTGATTTTGGAAATCTGTTGTGGTACCCTATGTAATTACATTGGTGCGGCAATGGCTTCTCCAGTTTTCCCAGGGCTCTTTTTTGATGTAATGAGAAGAAGGGATAACTTTGAGGAACAGAAAGAAGAACTTCTATCAAGACAGTGATGAGATAAAAGAAATCTTAATCTGGAATAGAACTGTACTCTGAATAAGCCTCATAGACAAGACTCTCCCTAACTGTCAGTAAAATAAAGGGAGGAAGTACAGTCAGACTTGCAAGATTTACTTTGTAGAAGGAGAGCTATGTTAAGAATATAAGAACATAAGCAGTGTCTTGCTGGATCAGACTCCTCACCCATATGTAGGCCAAAAGTCTGTTCTCATAGTGGCCAATCAACTGTACAAGGAAACCTAACAGTACAAGTCATCCAACAGTTAACCTTCAGAGGCAGTCACACTATCATCAGGGCTAATAACCCTTAATTTATGGTCACCAGAAATCATGAGTCTAATAGCACCTTTTACACAAGCTGTTCCAAATCCAGCATTCATATTACATTTAGAAATTAACAGGTACTGAACAAACACTGATAAGAGAATTTAGGCAGCAGTTACTAAATAAATAGCTTATTTAAGCAAAAAAGAGAAGAAATTGTTAGAATTTAGGAGATTATAAAAGCACCTAAAATATCCTGATCTTCCATTCTTACTAATATTAGAAAAACTTTGGATTTTTATGCTCAGTTTATAACCAAAACAAAATAATTATTGATGGAAACACAATACATCATATAAAGTTGACATGAGTAGGGTTTGATAATCTTTTGGTGATTGATGTTTTCAGACAACCAAGGGCAGCAATAGGTTATAAAATAACTCAAGGTGGGCAAAAGTATGCCACACATGTGGGTGGGGAGAATTTTCCGCTGCTTAGATAATTGGGTGAAACATCTGAATGAGATTTTGAGGTCATGGGGAGGAGTGGGCAAAAGAGAAGGAAAAAATGATGCTACAATGATTTTGTACCTAGTTTAACATTATCCTTTAACTCTCTATGAAAAAAAGAAGTGTGTGTATGCTCTAAAATCTGTTAAAGATAAATGTAATCAAGACTGTCTGAAGTTAAGTTCAATCCCATTTGACTTCATGAACAAATCCATGTTGCTTTTTTGATGCAATATAAAAATGCTTTCTTCTGGGATTTCTACTTTTTTTCTTTACCTTCCCAGTCAACATCATTGGGAATTTCTGTTGCTATCTCATTCAAGTGCTGACTAGGTCTGACCTTGCCTAGCTCTTTAAAAATCAGAACTTGGGAACCAGATATTCAAGAAATAAGACTTATATAGGAAAGGGGAGGATGTTAATGGTGTTACAAAGATATCATGAGTTATTAATTTATGACTCAAAGATGCAAGGGCAACAATTAAATAACATGGGCAGATGGTCCTCAGCTTTGGCAAGTTGGTGCCTTCATCTTTTGCATCTCCATAAAAGCTTTCTGCTGCCCACTATTTGCATTTTGAGCAAATAATAATATAAACATTCCAAAGTGAACTATCATTTACTACAGTAAGATTACCAACTTCACATTTTCCTCAGGAAATATCATGTCTGGGTTCTGTTACTTTCTCCTCAACAATTCCCCCTTCAAATTCAGAGGCTCATTGGAAATATGACATTTATTTCTCTTTTCTCAAGCCACTGTGAGACTGTTATAATCATTTGGCTGGTCCAAAAATTGACTGATTCTTATATGAAGCTTAATATGAAAATAATAAACTTACATTAAGTGAAATTAAGTCAAATACTGGTTATATTCATTGTATATGTCCATATATGCAATCTCTAGTATGATGGTAGGCTAACAGCAAAATTTAGGTCACCGGGAAAGTAATGATTGCAAAGTAATGCAAAGCTTTCCTCTGGTTTCAAACTAATCTTGAACCAGAAATGTTAGCTCCATTTCTCAGTTTCTGTTGTGAGGGACAGATCTGGAAGGGCTTTTAAGGGGTGTCAAAGTCTTTGTGCTTCTCAAACTCAGCAAATTCCCTGAGAATAATGCTCTCCAACACTCTTTCCCTCATTTTGCTGTTTTGCTATTTTGCCTTTTCTCTCATGGCATTCCTCAGGTGTCAGGTAGGTTTGAAGCAATTTTAAAAAGAAAAGGAGGATAGTTTGATCTGAATGCTTACATTTAACTGATTTTCAGCCAGCTAATGTTTTAAAAGATCTGGATGAACTGGATGTATTATTGTAGTGTACATTTTAGAATATCCGTTTTTGTCATTTTACAGTATGTTGTTGCCTGCTGTATTTTTTAAAAAATCCAGATATTTCTGTGAAGCCAGAAATCCTGATAATTCTTGCTCTGCCCTACTTATTAGGAAATATCTGGCAGCCTTATCCTTCTCTGCCATTCTTTGGGAAGTCTGTTATTCGATAGAAAGACAATAGTAGAAACAAATTGTCAGTGACTCTGAATCTGATAGGTAAGATTTATTGCAGCAGGCTAGTTTTACAAGCTGCTTTTCTTCCACTGTAGCTTCACTGGGCTACATTGGATATGGTTCTAATCAAATGTAAGTTCATTCTAACATCTTTCAGAGGGATATTTGTCTTGTTTGCAGATTGCCACAATGTCATTATATCACATACCAAAACCAATCCACTAGATGGGACAGGGTGACAAAGGCAGATAGCATAGCCGAATTCCAGACTGTTAGCACTGGCTTATGTTCCTTTTTGTAAATTCCTTTCTTAGTCTATCAGACAACCATTAAAGAGACAATGTTCAATGAAGGTCTGGGATGTTTGCATTAACTTGAAATGTGCCAAATTGTGCATCTTTTATAGAAAAATGTGTTGTGCAACATTGTAGCATGCTGCATGGAGCTGTGATGACTTTGCTTGTATGGACTGAAATCCAACATCCTCCAGTATGAGTGGTTCATCCATTTGAGTGAAAAGTTGGTTTAGAATTATACTCACATGGCTTATATTGGTGATATAGAAGAGAGGAAGCTGGAAGCCTTTTAGACCTGGTAGATGATTGCCCACTTTCAGTAGAGTTACAACTTGTGATTGCCCTAGTACTTTGTCTTTATGCATTGGTTGAATAGTTCCAAGAGCCATTTCTTCTATCCAGCTTCAGAACGTGTTATTTGTTCAGTTTGAATGTTATAGAAGCTAGTAATTTAGTCAAAGTTTATATGCTTAATTCCATTTTGTAGCTCCATTCTAATAGAGCCTATAAAGTACTTAATCTCTTCATGTACCTTCATTTTCCTTTTTTCCTCCTATAATTCAAATCTGTCATTTAAGAACAGTTGGTGAGCTATTTGGTGGATTCTTACATGGTAAAGCTGTTCTACCTGCCTGGAGTCATTATTTAACTTTCAAATTGTGCTCTATGTTTTGTTGTTTGAAGTAATGTCTATGCTTTCAATCAACTTCTATCATGCAATATATTGTTCTTTAATCAGAACATTGCAAATGCTTTTCATGATGAGATGTTACTTTTAGAAAAAGGGAATTGGCTTTGTGTAATTACATGTCATTTAATTTATAATAGATGAGTGAAATGTTATTATGAGGGACATACCCTGTCCTATAGCATTGGGTACATATGTCTTGATAGCATATTGAAGGCTTTTGATAAAGTTTCTGTAGTTTCCAGGATTAGAATAGTATGACAAAATGGACTATCAACCTCTGTCAGTTTTTTGAAATGAAAATATCACAAAAAAGGCATTATATGTGGTGTAATTAGTAGATATATTTTCACAGCAACAAAGTGATTCAGCAAGAGTCACTACCCCCTCTTTCAAAATGCTCTGCTATGAAGTGATTGCATTAAAATGTTTGAAAAAGTGGAGTCGTTTGTCTGAGTTGGTTGTTTGCTTTCATTACCCAGCTAGATAACACCATCAGTGCAAGTGAGTATGGGGTTTGCTCCCTACTTATATGCTGTAGCTTGCTTTGCCAATTTCAGTGGAAGTGTGGTTTTATGCTTGTTTGAAAAAGGCACACAGGACAAAAACTAACATATTGTAAGCACTAGGCAGCTACCATGATTTGAAATTGTCTCACAAGCTTGGAAGACATAAGAAGTTCAAAAACAAAAAAATAATGGACCAGAATTTTCATGCTTTTTCAGGATTTTGTTTGTCTTCCCAGTAATGTGCAGAATTGTATTTTTGTTTTTTCTTCATGCAAAATTACAGAGATCAAGCTGGTATAACTAGTGCATATAAACCCATTTACTAGCTTTTTCTGTGGACAAATTCATGGCTTTGTTTTTTAAAAAAGTAGTCATCCATTGGTTCAGTAAATGTACTTACCTGGGATAATGTAAAAGAAATGCCAGGAACCTTGAATCATAAAAGCAGTGTGTGTTGTCTAAGTCTTAAAATTATCTGAAACTTTTGTGCCCCCCCCCAAACCAAGTGCCTCATTAACCTTAGGCCAGATCATCAACTGTCTTTGGAAACTAGAACTTGGTAAATGTATTTCTAAGTAAGTTCTTAACCTATGATTTTGCTGTATTTGTTTATTGTTAGAGATAGTGGGAGTTAAGAGGTTGTGTTTCTAAATTGTTTACCAGAAGGAATAGTTTGAAAACGGCATACTTTGAGGTTGGCAGCTTTCTCTGTGAACATGATTCCTTTAACACAGATAAAACTCTAGATCGGGGATGTCAAACTTGCCAAGTCATGTGATGTGTCACAACATATTGTATCTTTTCCCCATTGCCAGAGTTGGGGTGGACGCAACTTCTGCATGATGCATCCAGCCCACGGGCCAGCAATTTTACATCTCTGCTCTAGACAGAGAGTCCGAGACTTGAATGTTCTTTCCAAGACAGGTAGTCCTTGCTTAACCACCATTCATTTAGCAACTGCTCAAAGTAACAATGCTACTGAAAAAAGTAATTTACAACTGGTCCTTGCACTTATGACTATCGCAGCATCCCATAGTCATAGTCATCACCATTTGCAACCTTCCCAGCCTGCTTCTGACAAACAAAATCAGTTGAGAAGCCAGTAGGGAAGGTTGCAAGTCATGGTTATGTGATGTCTTCATTAACAACTGTGGTGATTTGTTTAAAAAGTTGTAAAATTGGGCAAGGTCACAAGATGCATCATTTAATGATGCACCACAATGATTAATTTTCTGGTCTGTATTGTGGTTGTAAGTGGAAGACTACCTCTAGTCCAAATTCATGTTGCTGAATTTGCCACTGGAGCATGCCATAGCTAGAATGATATACAACATTTTGAATTGTTGGCATATTAGAGCAGAGGTCCCCAACCTTTTGGGCACCAGGGATCGATTCTGTGGAGAAAGGTTTTTCCATGGACCAGAGACTGCATGGTTGTGTGTGCTGCCTGCATCCCATGGATGGGGCTTTGCTTGTTTGTGCGGACTGGTTGATGGCATGCGCGGCCTGGTACCGGTCTATGGACTGGGGGTTGGGGACCCCTATATTAGAGCTTCCAAGCTCTAATAACTCTAAGAGTCAAAATACTGCATTAATTATACATAGTAAAAAAAACATCTATCATAATACTGTTTCTTTTATATGGAACAGGAAGCAGCTGAGTGGCCCAAATCTGGTACCCTACTTCTAATTTGGACTGGAGCCCCTGCTGCTTTTTGTTCCCAAATTGCTGTAAACAACAGCTTCAGATACAAACAGAGGTCAGGATTGTGTTGTATCCCACAGATTCACAGAGAGTAAGAAAGTACACTCATATTGTTGAGGTTAAATGCGCACAAAGCCTCTAGGCAAAAGAGTAATTTGAATCCAAATTACAAGTCATAGATATTAAGTCTGCAGATCATAAATATTAAGAGCTGAATGGGGCATTTAAATCATCAAAGTAAATAGGTATTGCCTAATGAATTTTCTAAGAGTTTCAGGGTTCATCTTGTTCTTCAGTTTTCTCTATGGAAAAGTCTGAAGCAGAATAGGAGTTGAGCAATTCTGCCATTGTGGAACATAGGCCTTCCCTGAATAACTTTTTTTGTCTTCCTTTTATTTTGAATGTTACTATATTTAAACTAGTCCCTTTTCTTATTGTTAACATCATTTGCCAATGGTAACATTTTAAGATTCAGCCATTTCTATAGTTCTGAAGTATATAGTTTTTTGTGGTGTTCTTAGCTTCTTTCTACTCCATTTCATTTCAGCCTTAAAAAAACACTTCATATGGATATTCCTACTCGTATTAGTTTCTTCTGCTTTCTTTTTTCCTTCACTGAAATTGTTTGCCATTTTAAGGAATTCCCATCCATCTGAAGCTTCTTTTCTCATGAGCATCTCTCAACATGGAAATCCAGAGACAGAAGCAGTGGTGGGATTCACCTGGTTCGCACCACTTCGGCAGAACTGGTAGCTAATTTTTTGTTGCCCAGGCCCAGAACGGACTTCCAGAAGTGGCATCCACACAGATAGTTGGTTGTTCACATATTTGAATCCCACCGTTGGACAGAAGCATAAAACATGTATCTGGTGATGTTGCTATGCTTCTGTGTCTGCCACCTGTTGGTTTTTTTTTTTTTTTGCCTTAGTTTTATCATTTGTGGGCATATCCTTGGCTTGAAAAAGCAATATTTTGGTTTACTGGGTTTGATCTACTTCAGTTTGAAGAACACTTAATTCTCCCTATGGCCCATTAGGTCTTTATTGCTGTTCTCTACCATAAACAAGACACTTAATAGTACAGTAATCTTCAATGTCATTAGTGTAACATGTAGTTTATCCTCCACTTCTTTTACTCTTTTTCAGTTAATGTTAGGAGGGGTATAAATAGGTTGATAAGGAGAGAATGGAAGTAATAGGTTCCTTACAGGTATATAAGCACTGACTAGAAAATTTGAAGAGAACTTGTGTGCAAGTAGCAAGACATGTCAATGTCTTTCCCTGTATAATTAGTAACCTATCTCTGCAAGGTTATTTTATAGAAATGTTTGTAATGCTAGATTCATGCACAGTGCTAAGACAGAATTGTTTTAGCCATGATTTATTGAAGAACATAGATCAGACATTAATTCAGAGAGTGAGTTTGCACATCATATTCAGGTTAACTTAAGCAAGCCATATTATGAAATGTAGCAATAAAGAAATCTGCTGTATGAAGAAGGCATTTGTCTGACACTAATGAAATTATGATTGTCCTTTAGGAGAAAAGAAAATCCAAAACAGCCCAATTTTTGCCCCACCTTAGCTGTTCTTTAATCATATGGATGCATACAGCAGTAGAAGAGGGATTGCAAATCTCAATAACGCACATTGTTTTGCAAAAACTATTTCATTGTCTTTAATTATGAATCAGGTTGTTACTGTAATCATGTATATGAATTCATATTACTAGGGGTGCTAAAATATTATATATAATATATATATAATGTAATATATATAATATCACCTTGGTAATTAGGAAAAGTAGCTGTTGAGTTTTCACATGTGATCAATGCAAACAAACACAGTTTCTAAGAGCTTTTTTATTTCCTTCCTTCTTTCTTTTCCTCCCTCCTTCCTTCCCTCCCTCCCTCCCAATGGATTTGGAAGCTTGCATAGTTCAAAATCCATTCTGGGTGGCATACTTTATTAAAACAGATAAAAAAGGAAGGGGGGCAGGAAGAAAGACCAGTTTTTAAGATTTTTTTTTAAAAAAATAAGTCAGAGATAGGAACCAATATGGATATATTCCAGAGGGCTAAAGAGACAGGGGCATAATTCCTGGGCCCCATCACATTTTTTTTTTAACAATAGGATCAACTTTGTCAGTGCAAACATGCCTTAAGTATTCCAAACTGCCTGGATCACCATGTCTGGGTTTGATGCAGCTTCTGAGTGGTCTTCAAGGACACTCCCATGTAGACGTTGTTGCAATAGTCAACATGCAAAGTGACCAAGTGGGAATGATTGGCCAAAGTGCCTTCCTGGTTCAGAAAGGGGGTACAAAATGAATTTGTGTGAAGGATATTTTTGTAAGACAGACAGTGACCTCCTAGAGAAAATAAAAGAGTTAAAAGGTGAAAAATGTCACCTGTTTCTCAAAGTTAAAGGTTATCAGAATAAATGTGACTATTTTGTTAGATGAAGATAATGATGAAATAGTTGAAACCTGATTTTATAAAAGGTCATTCCCCATTGCACTGATTCTAGTAAGAAAGTGACATATGCACACCAACGAAAGGATACTGCTTAATTTCTATAACAGATGACAATGAAAATTTCTCATTTGTCTAAATATATTTTAACCATAAAAAGACTGATTTAAGGATTTATTCTTTATCTATGTTACATTCTAACTTAGCATTAATGCCTGGAATTTAATAGAAGATATCACTGATTTCCACACTGAAATTGTTCTGGACTCTAAGTGGTTCTAAATTTGTAATTAATAAAAGAAAGGACTCAGCAGGTGGCAGCACCTACCCAATCCTGTTTGGATTTGTTAATTAGGAAGGTAAACAGGATTAAGATTAGTAATATTTACATGTGAGACCAACCGGGCAATTTTAAGGAAGTTGAAACAATTCCAGAAGATTGCAATGGCAAGTCACTTTTTAGGGTTTTTTTAGATGTTTTAATCCTTCTTTTATTATTTTTATAAATAACTCATGGTGATAAACATACCAATACTCCTTTCTTCTCCTATTTTCCTCACAACAACAAACCTGTGTGGTGACTTGGTCTGAGAGAGAATGACTGGTCCAAAGTCACCAAGCTGTGTTTCATATAATTTCTTGGATTCATGGTCAGTACTTTAACCCCTACACCAAACTGGCTCTCATAGTTCTACTTGGAAATATAGATATAAAAATAAAATTGATATATGATGTCACCCTATTTGACTTGAAAATAAAAATTACATTTTACAAAATACATCATTCAAAAAAGATTAGAAAGAACAAGTAAACATTCATATTTTGTACTTTTAATTAGTGCTATAATATTAAACAATTGTCCATTGCAGTCTATACCAATTTGTACCGATGTCACAGTATAAACCCATAATTTAATTTAATAGCTCCATATCAGTGGTCAATGACTATAATTTATTAAAAAAAAATGATTGAGGAACAGAATTAAAGCCAGCTGTTATGTCAGTAAAAGCCACAAAAATCTGCTTAATAAATCTAACTAGGAATTAATTTGCAAGCAATAGTTTATTATTCTCTCAGTCATGGGATTGATGTTTCCAAGCATCTTGAAGAAAATACTATTTTAAAAAAATAACAATATGTTTTTTTAAATAATTGTATCTATTTGAAAACCTTTGGGTTTGTCACTTCTAACCTTTTCTCTGAGTTTCATATCTTTCCCAATGTTTACAAAGTTTAGTTTTAATATAAATTTATATGATTTTTTAAAATTATTTTTACATAACTTTTAGAAAAAAAAATATACTTTTAAAAAGTATTTTTCATAGGCAAATGAGATTTTTGTCTAAGTTTTTAAGTACTCTGTTGCCTAAGCTTGTGATCTAAGCTATGATATCTGGTTTGATGGACTTCTGTAGAAATTCATGGTATTTTTTTAACATGCTCAATCATAAGATTCTACAATAGAATAGTTGAAGATGAAAATGATTTATTTATGAAAAGCCAGTATAATCTAATACAATTTAACCAGTCTTCCTAGCCAGCATTTTATGATTCATTCAAATAGAAATTAAATGTTCAGAATTTTTATGGCAAAAGGCAAGAAAAATTTCTTTATGGTGGATTTAATTTCTCAGCACTAGGTGGTCAGGATACTAAAAGATCCATAGCTACAGGTAGTCCTCAACTTACAAACACAATTGAGCCCAAACTTTTTGTTGCTAAACAAGACAGTTAAGTGAATTTTGATGCATTTTAGAACCTTCTTATCATGGTTGTTAGGTGAATCTGGTTTCCCCATTGACTTTGCCTATCAGAATGTCACAAAAGTGATCAAATGATCCTGAGGTATTGCAACTGAGGTATTAAACCAGTTGCCAAGCATCCAAATTTTGATTATGTAACCATAGGGATGCTGCAACAGTGGTAAGCATGAAAAATGGTCATAAGTCACTTTTTTCAATGCTGTTGTGACTTCAAACAAATGGTTGTAAGTTGAGGACTACCTGAACTGAATGTCAATGCAAAATTCTATGTCCCAACAAAGGCTGATGAGAATGATGCAAACCGGTTGTCTATGGAGATTCTCAGTCATCCAGATCATGGTTGTCCCAAAGGTGTTTTATAAAAGGCAACTGGACTTTTTTTCCCCCTTGAAGATGTTTTGCTTCTCATCAAGCAGTTTCTTCAGTTCTTCCCATCCAGCTTCCAAACCAGGATTACATGTAGAGAATTGGTAATGAAGATGGTCAGGATTAAATCTGGAAGTGCAGAAAACTGTTCATAGGAATAGTTCTGATGGAGTTTCCTGGTAGTTGATCAAAGGAGGGAATTGGATTTGCTAGCGAATGAAAGGCAGGGTATAAAGAAAATGGAAACCCTTTTAAAGATAATATAGACTTGGAACCCAAGCTATATTAATACCTCACTAGCAGAAATGTATAGGAACGGCTTTGAGAAACTCTGTAGAAAATGAATAGGTAAAGATTTTTGGTCAAGTAGAGTTGGGTGTTTGATTTACTGTATGCATATAGGTAAATAGAAGTATTGGCCAAGTGTATGGTTGAGCTCAACTGTAGAAGTGCTCTGCACAATTTGGATAGAGCTGATAAGGTATGAAAGTGGTAGATGCTAAATGTAATGAGATAGTGCCAGTGGTAAGCAATGGTGCTGGGAGTAAAGATAATGGGAATGACATTATGTCAGTGATGGGTACTATAGGAGAAAGGGATCCCCACATTTAGTGTATCTGCCTTTTAATTCAGTTGCTTCAACTTTGAGGCCAAATGGCTATATAGGCTCTGGCCCCAGGATGCTGTAGCAGCAGGTGTATGTGGTAGAAGAACTCCACACATAGAATTGGTCTTGAATGAATATGCCTATTTGGCATGTATTATAATAATACTGTCAAAAATCTGATGTGAGTTTCAGGTCCTACTGCAGCCAGGACATTTGCATGTCATTCACAATATCTTGGCAGGAATAATCATAGCATTGCCTAAAATGTAGATGACTATGAATGCCTATAAGCAAAAATGGATTATTGGAACAGCATGAGGTTGTTGCTGATGCACTAACCACCCTGCTGCTTATCAGCATCCTTCAAAACTAGTGACCTAGTGACCATGTAGCTGTCACAAGTAATATTGTCACTGATTGGCTAACCAAACACATTCTAATTCTTTTATAGTTTGGAGCAGAAGAGATATTATATGAATACGTAGAAAGTTGGCATTTTGTTTGGCATGATCTAACCCTTTTCAGGTCAGACTTCATACCTTGGGGCTTTGTAAGTATGATAATCCCATTAAAAGGGTCCTCCCTAGGCATTTACTAGTTTTCTGAGGGCACTTGCTGGAATTTCCTGATAATCTGACAGGCAGTTCCATCTCTTGCCTGTTTGATCTCTTGTATAAGGAGATGACTAGAACTAAGGATAAGATTCCTACATAGCAATCTTCTTCAGGAAGAAGAACAAACAGGTGGTAAGGCAATAGGGGAACTCGGGAACCACACAGGTTATGTAGAAAGTAAACACAGGGCTGGTTATAAAGGACTAAAAACCCACAAATGGAACACACAGCTAGAGGGATTTAAATTATTTAAAAGAAACAGACCAAATAAAAGAGGAGGTGGAGTTGTTCTCTATATAAGAAATAAATACATAGAAATAGAGCACAACAATGATGAAAACTGTCTTGAATGCATTTGGATCAATATAGAAGGGGGGGGGGAATGACATTGCCATAGGTGTATATTATAGGCCACCCAACCAAACAGAGGAAATAGATGAACTTTTTGCTAGTCAGCTAACTAAGGTATGTAAGAAGCACAACACAATAGTAATGGGGGACTTTAACTACCCTGACATCAACTGGAAAAAAAACTCTGCACCAAGTGGAAGATCAAACAGATTCCTGACAAACCTAGCAGAAAACTTTGTCTCCCAAAAAGTAGAGAAGGGAACTAGGGGATTAGCCATTTTGGATCTAATTCTCACTAACATAGATGAAATGATAGAAGGTGTTGAAGCCATAGGAACCTTGGGAAGAAGTGATCATGCAATATTGGAATTCAACATTATGGAAGCACAAGCACTATAACATAGTCAAACTAGAGTCTTGGACTTCAAGAGAGCTAATTTCAATAAGAGAGGGTTTGGGAAGGATTCCATGGATGAGAATCCTCCAGGGAAAACAACTCAAGATGCTTGGGAAATTTTGAAAAGTGAGATAATAAAAGCCCAGTCTAGCACAATACCAGCAAAAAGGAAAAATAACAGCTCTCAAAAGAAACCAGCTTGGCTGAACAAAGAACTCTCTGATAAATTGAAAGATAAAAAGGACAAGTATAGAAAGTGGAAAGAGGGACACATAACTAAGTCAGAATATCAGCAAATAGCCTGAGCCTGCAAAGATGAAGTGAGGAAAGCTAAGGCTCAAAATGAACTAAGGCTTGAAACCAAAGTCAAAAATAACAACAAAAAAAGCTTCTTTCAACATGTAAAAAACAAGAAAAAAGTGAAGGAAATGATTTGTCCATTAGTGGGTGAAAGTGGCAAGAAGGTTACAAGCAACAGGGAGAAAGCAGAACTGTTTTACTTATTTTTTGTATCTGTCTTTACACAAAGGGAAAAAGCAAACTAACCTATCAAAAATAGTGCCATAAAAAACAGAACAGAAACACAAGTTAAGATAGGCAAGAAAATGGTAAGTGAGCACCTGTCCAGCCTAGACGAGTTCAAATCACCAGGACCAGATGTATTACACCCCAAGGTTCTCAAGGAACTGGCAGATGTGATCTCAGAACCACTGAACTATATTTTTCAAAGATCCTGGAGCACTGGGGAACTACCAAAGGACTAAAAAAGAGCTGATGTAGTTCCCATCTTCAAAAAAGGGAAAAAATTGGATCCAGGAAATTACAGACCTATCAGCCTGACCTCAATACCTGGGAAGATTCTGGAAAAGATAATCAAACAACGAATCAGTGAACACCTACAGGCAAACCAAGTCATTACTAAAAGTCAACACGGGTTTGTCAAAAACAGATTATGCCAGACAAACCTTATTGCATTCTTTGACCAAGTGACAAAATTAGTGGACCAGGGGGATGCTGTGGATATAATTTACTTGGACTTCAGTAAGGCATTTGACAAAGTAGATCACAACCTACTACTTGATAAGATAGAAAAATGAGGGTTAGACAGCATCACCACCAGATGGATCCATAGCTGGCTGAGCGGCTGTACTCAGCATGTGGTCCTCAATGGAACCACATCTACATGGACGGAAGTGTGTAGTGGGGTGCTCCAGGGCTCTGTTCTGGCCCAGTGCTCTTAATCAATGATTTGGACGAGGGGATAGATGGGGAACTCATTAAATTTGCAGAAGACACCAAACTGGCAGGAATAGCCAACACTCCAGAAGACAGGCTTAGGATACAGGAGGATCTGGACAGACTTGAACACTGGGCGCTATCTAACAAAATGAAATTCAATGGTGAAAAAAGTAAGGTTCTACATTTAGGCAAGAAAAACCAAATGTATAGGTATAGTATAGGGGGTACCTTGCTCAATAGTAGTAACTGTGAGAGGGATCTTGGAGTCCTGATGGACAATCATTTAAATATGAACCAGCAGTGTGCTGCAGCTGCCAAAAAAGCCAACATAGTGCTAGGCTGCATTAACAGAGGGATAGAATCAAGATCACACAAAGTATTAATATCACTCTATAATGCCTTGGCAAGGCCACACTTGGAATACTGCATCCAGTTTTGGTCACCACTATATAAAAAAATGTTGAGACTCTAGAAAGAGTACAGAGAAGAGCAACAAAGATGATTAGGGGACTGGAGGCTAAAACATATAAGGAAAGGTTGCTGGAATTGGGTATGTCTAGTTTAATGAAGAATAGGACAAGGGGGGACATGATAGCAGTGTACCAATATCTCAGGGGCTGCCACAGAGAAGAGGAAGTCAAGCTATTCTCCAAAGCCCCTGAAGGCAGGACAAGAAGCAACAGATGGAAACTAATCAAGGAGAGAAGCAATCTAGAACTAAAAAGAAACTTTCTGACAGTTACAACAATTAACCAGTGGAACAACTTGTCTCCAGAAGTGGTGAATACTCCAACACTGGAAGTTTTTAAGAAGAAACTGGACAGCTATTTGTCCGAAATGGTGTAAGGTTTCCTCCCTGAGTAGGGGGTTGGACTCAATGACCTCCAAGGTCCCTTCCAACTTTATTATTATTATTATTATTATTATTATTATTGATCATCACACAGTCAGCCAGATGTTCAGACTGGATTTGGCATTTTGTTTACCTATCGAGTCCTTACCCAGGACCTGGGATAGGCAGATGTGGATGTTTGATGGTATTACAGATATCGTCGCAGGATGGAAGCAGTTCCTAGTAAGGCCGCCTTTTGCAATTGACTAATAGCGAATTTGTCAATGCCAATGGTGTTCAAGTGGTGCTCCAGTTGTTTTGGGATTGCACCCAAGGCGCCTATGACTATTGGTACTACCCTTGCTTGCTTTTGCCACAGTCTTTCTATTTCTATTTCTAGGTCTTTGTATTTTGTTATCTTCTCCAGTTCTTTCTCTTCTATTCTGCTGTCTCCAGGCACTGCCACGTCCACTATCCAGACTTTTTTGTCTTTCTTATCGACAATTGTTAAGTCTGGGGTGTTATGTTGTAGGTGCTTGTCTGTTTGAATTCTGAAGTCTCAGAGCAGTTTAATTTTATCATTTTCTATGACTTTCTCTATTTTTATTATTATTATTATCATTATTATTATTATTATTATTATCGTCATCATCATCATCATCATCATCATTATTATCAGGATTATGAATAAGATTGGATGGTAGGGGATAGAGAGTATATTATTTTTGCAGAATGTTTAGATGGTTTTGTGAATTTTTTTTCCAATGAAGTTTCCCATATTAGCTCAGTACTTATGCCAAATGGGCAAAGCCTGTCAAGTGAGTTACCTGAAATAGCTTAGAGCTAGGAAGGGAGCATTTATAGCTATTTACTGTGTAGTATAGATGATGCTGGCATTTTCAGAAAATATTTGGTTGAACAAGGATACAAACTCAAGAGTTTTATATGTCTAACACCCAGAGGAAAAGCAGCAGAGTCATCATCCTCCTTCCAGAGAATCCAGATTGTGGAAAAAGAGAAAATTAAAGTTGAATCAATTCAGTTTAGTTTAGTTGATGAAAGTTAAGTTTGTCTCTTTGAATTCTTTTCATTTCAGATAATAATGAACACAGGGCAACTGTGAAAATATTAGTCTGGATATTAAAATGTTAAGAATCAGCAAATTAATATTTCTGTTTTCCTTTATTCCATTTACCCTTTCTAGATTTTAGCCTGTGGACAAGGACTGTCTCCTTTCAGTGATCTGTAATTCATCCTGAGTACTTCTTCAGCTTAAAGAGAGAGCATAAATAATAGGCTGGTGTGAGGCAACTTAGATTCATCTTGATAAAAAAAATTGCCACTTTGGTGACATGATTCATTTTGTCAAAGCAAAAAGACAATAAAAATTGCTTTTACAAAGGTTATCTTTTCCTTCAACGCTTCTGTTTCATATCTTGATTTACCAAAGCTAGAAGACGTTTCTGTGTGCGCATTGTACTCAATCTGCATCCTCTTAGGCTTCAGAGAGAATTAAGGAAAGGTGGATGGGTAAATCCTTTGGCAAGTTCACCATGCTGGAAATGATGAACAATCTATGCTGGAAAAGATGAACAATCTTCCATGTTGGCTACCAAAGCTTTTAGAAAGCCCTTTAGAGAAAATGATCAGCAGGTTCTCCAAAATCCTCACTGATATTTTTGACATGTGATCTGAGGAAAACTGAACAACACCTTCTCCAGCAGCTTGCATCAAGGCAGTCCTCAGCACAAGTTCCATGTTCAGTCCCTGGTATTTCCAGGTATGGCAGGCTGCTGCAGATCAGGATAGACATAACTAAGCTAAATGCGCCTGTCAGCTTCTTAAAACAGTCTGCTTTCTCTCTTTTTTACTTTACTAAATTTCAGTTCTTACAATTTTGTAATAAAAGTCCAGAAGTGTGGTAATGTAATTTTCTCTTCATAGCTTAATTTGAGAATAGTGCACAGGTGTTTAGAAAGTGGTCCATGAAAACTGGGACAAGTTTCACTTGGTGAAATCTATATTTATCTTAGATCTTTTAAAATCATATCTGAGTAACAGTAAACATTTCCTACATCTTTGTTGAATTACATATAAGATAGTTTCACTATCAATGAAGAAAAATACAGTATCTCATTCTTGTCTTTGTCTTTAGTATCAGACTTTAGAGGGGAAATATTGTCTTGTGTGTTTGATAGATAGACTATGTGCCATTAAGTTGTTGCCAGCTCTTAGCAACCTCATAGATTTTCTCCATGATGATCGGATTCTAACCTTTAATTCTTCAGGTGTTCTAATGGTGCACTTTGTCAGAGAAAAGCTGGCAGAACCATAGGAGAGATAAGTGGGAATTTGTTTAGAGTATGTAGTCACAAGAGATGAAGTCCTACTTCTCTTGAATGCTATTGTACTTTATATAGTTTTACAAACCATTAGTATGAGAAGATTCCTTTATATAGGCTTGAGCAATAAAGCAATAAATTGAGCTCTGTATATGTGGACTTAATTATTCATGTCTGACAACTCATTGCATCTGTATTAAGCCTATCCACTTCGGTACTAGTTATCCTTGTCTTCTATTTCTTTCTACCTTTCCCAGCATCAGAACCTTTTTGAGATAGCTAGATCTTTATATAATGTGTCTGAAATAGGATAATTTGTGTCATTTGGATCTCGAGTGAGGATTATGGGTTCATTCAGTGATCCATTTGTTGGTTTACTTGGCTGTCCACAGTATTTTTCAGGAGTTGCTCAATCTTCAAAAGCATCCATATTCTTTCTATCCTACTTCTACAAAGTCCAACATTTGCTTCCATAGAGTGTTATAGGGAATACCATAGTTGGCATGATTCTGATTTTTGTAAACAACATTTCATAGGTCTATGTGTATAATAACTTTAATTTGAGTTATTGAGACATTTCATGACATGAGATAACAGTCTTTGTCTTCTATCACAGTTAGTGTTCATTTAGTTTCTTCATAAAACTTCTGCACATGAATGGTTCATATATATAGAAACGTCTTCTGATACTTCCTATAGGTCATAGGAAGCTAAGACTTTTATTTTTCATGTGCAACTCTATTCAATGAAGCAACACAGCAACTTTGTTTATCTATGTAAAAGCAAAGGGACAATTCTGTTCCCAAAGCAGCTGCAATGTAAAAAAAAACCATTTGGATATTTGTACAGCCATACAAAACTGTAGATACTTTGATTCCTTTCTTGTCTCATGTGATGCAAGAGCAGCTGCAATATTGAGAATGGAAGATGTTACCTTTATTTTTCTTCTTTCAGAATTCATTCCATATAATTAGCTGTATCGATGATGGATTCTGACAGTGAAAAAAATTGTGTCTTATTGGTGGAATAATATATTGTAGATATTGTAGATTATTTCCTTCTGAAAAGAGTTTATTTCCCCAGTGTTTGCATTAGCATTTGAAATTCATTGCTCAAAAACAAATGTCCATCAGGGTCAGTATTAGCAGAATCAAAACTGCTTGTCTCTGCATTTTGCATGAGGACACATTTGCAACAATTTTTCATTTGGAATAACATGCACACACACACACACACACACACACACAATATTTTAAAACATTTAGAGATGGTTATGAAAACAATTTGTTGTACATAATTTTTTTAAAAAAAATATTGTCTCCCTATCTGCACACATAAATTTCATCACACATAATATTGGGATATAAGATCTTCATCTGCTGAATTTTATGAAAGAATTTAAGTAATCTACTGTCAATAGTCCTAACTACAAAATGTAATACTTTGAGGACATTTGCCTGTCAAATGTTATACATATTAACAAGGCACTAAGTGACTAAGTAAAAAAGCATAATAAACTGAAATGAAAGGTAATGTTACAGGTTCTGTTCATAGTAAACAAATGTCACAGCAGTCCAAAATTACAGATTCATTGATTTGTGCAAAGGGCAAAAGGAGACAGAAAACTAACTAAGATGTTAGTCCTAGAAAATGTCTTCATGAAGCTGAGAAAAAAACAGAAATAAACCTGCTATTGGAGATGTTTCCACAGATAGTGGATCCTGATTTGGATTTTTTGTGGAGTGGATAGAATTATGCAATGAGGTGTGTGCTTTCTATGCTCATACACGGTTCAACAAGAAAGTGGTGGATTGAACCTCTTTAAATTCTCTGTTCCTAACTCTTTCATTGTATCAAACCCTCCTGGAGACAGCCTATTCAGCATACAGCCATCATCCATTTTATTCCTAAGAAAAACCCTTTTTTTACTGGTTTGTTTCACAAGAAGTATTTTCTTTGACTTTTCTCAGTAGCATAACCTCAAGGGAGTATGTTAGACTTAAAACTCTCTCAGAATCAATGGGATGATTCATCAAGAAACTTGAGCCTTTTAGTAAGTCTATCAAACTTAGGGAATGAGAGAAAGACAGGAAGATAGGAAAATAAAATGGAACAATGAACAACAAACCTAAAAAGGAGGTTATACTCCCACTCACTGATATACACAAAAAACAGTGGCAGAAAGAAGCAGCACATAATATAATAAGAATAATCCTGTCCGGGACCAGACTGAGAGGTGCCAGCCTTGCACACATGCACAAGGTATGAAAACGTGCCATTAACTGTAGCTTTTTTGGTGACGAAGGTGGGATTCTTGCAAGCTTGAAAAAAGAAAAGCTGTAAGACTTACCCAAGGAGTCCTGAAGAAGGGAAGATGGCATTAAACTCAGCATTCTCCAGCATGATTGGATGGAGAACCCACGGATGGGTTGTCTTAATCTATCTGCTCCAATTAGACTAAGTCTGAAATTTAGTACCGCCCCCTCTGTGCCAACTGCACCCCAGTTTTAGACTT
This sequence comes from Crotalus tigris, assembly GCF_016545835.1. Taxonomy (NCBI): domain Eukaryota; kingdom Metazoa; phylum Chordata; class Lepidosauria; order Squamata; family Viperidae; genus Crotalus; species Crotalus tigris. The sequence goes on along the minus strand of NW_024100113.1, from coordinate 1,125,536 downwards.
AGTCTCTTTGCCCCAAGACGCGTTTTGTCTTCGCTCCTGGAGCAGAAGACTGTTTAATTCTATTTAATTACTTAGCTCAGGCTATTATTATTATTTGTTATTTTATTATTGATTCAGAATCGATTATATCTAGAAGAAAGATCAATTATCCCAGTCTGAAGCCTATTCAGGCTGACAGACTCACAATCCTCTCCCTCTGGGGGGGGGGGAAACTTTTCCCTTCTTTGTTTTCCTCAGTTAGGGACAGCAAGATCAAACCTTTGATTTAGGTCGTTTTCAGAGCCTCATCAAGCCTGGAGGGAGCCTTCCCAGGTCCCTCAGCCCCAGCAGAGAGCAGCAGGTGAGAATTTGGGCGCGGCCCAATTTTCGGAGCCGGGAGGGCCTGTCAGGCCTTGGACGACAGCTTTTCCAGCCGGCCTAATCACATGCCACCAGCTGCTTTAGGAGCCCAGGCGATTCACCTGAACGAGGGCTCGTTGCAGCTTAGACCCTAGGCCTCAAGGCCTTCTCCCAATTTTCGGAGCCGGGAGGGCCTGTCAGGCCTTGGACGACAGCTTTTCCAGCCGGCCTAATCACATGCCACCAGCTGCTTTAGGAGCCCAGGCGATTCACCTGAACGAGGGCTCGTTGCAGCTTAGACCCTAGGCCTCAAGGCCTTCTTCCAACGGCCGTTTTTTAGGGCGCGAAATTGGCGGCCGCCATTTTGAATTGCCTCCCAGCAGCCATTTTGGGTGTGGCTGAAGCCCCCGGCGGCCATTTTGTATGTGGGTGAGGCCCTCGGCGGCCATTTTGTGAGTGGCGGAAGTCACTGGCGGCCATTTTGTGGGTGGCTGAAGTTGCCGGCGGCCATTTTGTGTGGGGCTGAAGCCTCGGTGGCCATTTTGAGTGTGACTGAAGTCACTGGCGGCCATTTTGTGGGTGGCTGAGGCCAGACTGCCTGGAACTTTCTTCTGAAGGCAGTATTACATCATCGGTGGCAGGATCGTCGAGAGAGAGGAGTCGCCAATCAGAGGCAAGTGGTAAGAGCACCACCAAGCGAGCCCGGCCAAGCAGGGAGCCACAGAGGGAGGAAGGGTGCCAAAGACTGAGAGCGGCCTCCCCAGATCTGACAGACACGATGGGAAGGTCTATTTTGGAGCCCCTTTCTTCGTACAGTGCCTCAGCCCCAGGGGCCTGGTCTCCCCCCAGGGGAATTCCTGAGTCAGATTCAAACCTAACAGTGGCTTCAGGGAGGGGTATAACCGGTCAGGACACCTCAGGGCCCCAGGCCACATTCACTCCCACTGCAGCAGGACTTCGCCCTCCTGAGAACCAGGCCCTGAACCCAAACCTCCTCCAGTCCATGATAGCCCAGGCTGTGGCTCAATTTATGGCCTCCAACACCACAGACACCCCCCCCAGGCCACGTATCATCCACAATCTCCAGATTTGATGGAGGATCCCTCATCGGATTTGGAATCTACAGGGGCTGAACAATCTGGCCTGATTTTGTTTGAGGACGAGGGCATCACTCCCTCTGACCCCACCCCTCCTGTCGGTCTCTTTGACCATTCATTCTTTAATTCCCTGCTACTCAGGGCCTGCACTAGTGCAAACCTCCCCCAAGAACAGGAGACCCCACCTCCAGGGGTCCCCACGCCATATACACCAAGCCCTCAGTCTCGCAGAACAATATTCCCTGCCCTCCCCTTTTTCTGAATATAGTTCAAGAACAATGGGAGAACTTAGGATCCTTCTTAAGCCCCGGTGCAGTAGAGAGAACATTATTCAATGTTGCCCGTTCCCTGGCCTCCCTATTGGAGATTCCTGAGATTGATGAGCCTTGAACTCATTGTCTCCCAATGTTAACATCCCTGGGGACATAAATGAGGCACTTAGGGCGGAGGATAAAAAGATTGACTCCGCATTGCGTAGTTCCCATCTGGCATCAGCCTGGGCAACAAGGGCAGCAACGTCCATGGCCTTCTTCGCTAGGGCTTCAGCCCTTGGGTTACGTGAGCTCCAGGACAGGATCCCTCCAGACCAGCTCAGAGCTCACCAAAATCTGGGTAAGTTAGTGGCTACATCCCAGTACCTAGCCGACGCTTCTCTGCACATGGCTAGATACACTGCCAGACCATCGCTGCAGACATCTCAGCACGAAGGTTCCTTTGGCCCAGGAATTGGCGAGCAGACACCAAGACCAAGTGGCGTCTGGCCTCTAAACCTTACACAGGTGGACATCTCTGTGGTAAGGCACTAGGACCATACTTAACTGAAGGTAAGGACAAACGTAAAACTCTGGTTAACTCATGTCACAGAGCAGTTACAGGAGGCTGCCTTTCGACCAGCTCCATCCTGGGACTGGGCCCAGGCATCCCTCTATTCCTTTCAGAGACAAGAACGACAGCAGGATCGTTCAGCATGCAGAAGCAGACCACAGATCCAGGCCAAGCGGCCCCTTCAAGACCGAGGGGCCGTTCCTCTGAACGAGGCAAGTGACCTCACAGTCTCACTTCCCATAGGAAGCCAGCTGGCCCCTTATTCCAGCACTTGGGCAGTCACCACTACAGATGCCGGCTGGTCCCTTATTCCAGCACTTGGACAGCCATCACTACAGATGCATGGGTGTTAGACACTGTCAACAGGGTTTGAGACTAGAAATTGTTCTCAACCACCTGACAATTCCGCTCTTGCCCTATCCCAACGAGCAGGTCCAGGGCTGACTTTATGTCAGATGCCATAGCTCATTTATTACAAATACGAGCAATTGAACCAGTACACAAGACCAAGAAGGACGAAGGTTTTACTCAAACCTCATCGTCATCCCTAAGACTTGGGGGGCTGGAGGGCAATCTTAGACTTGAAAGGTCTAAATCTTACTTGAGGTATAAGAAGTTTAAGATGCAACCACTTCAATCAATCCTGGCCAGCATCAGGCAAGGTGACTTTCTTACCTCAATAGACCTAACTGAGACATGTTTCCTAACCACCGCAAATTCCTCAGATTCAGCTATGCCCATTACCAGTACAGAGCCCTACCATTTGGCCTCTCATCGACACCGAAGGTATTTACAAGGTACTGGCAGTGCTCGCAGCCCACCTTAGACAAATTCCAATCAGAATTCAATGCTATTTAGATGACATACTAATTCAGTCATCATCATTCCGAAACGCTCAGTCAGACCTCGCCCTAGCCATCAAGGTCTTTCAGGAGCACGGGTTTTCTGTTAATTTCCAGAAAAGTCATACAACAACCCAGCTCCTCCATTTGGGCGCTGTTATAGACACGGACAATTGTACGGTCTACCTATCTCAGGACCGAAGGAACTCTATTCAGACTCTTGTATGTCGGATCCTAAGGGCCAGAGTAATCACATTGGCCTCCGTATCACAGCTACTGGGGAAGACGGTGTCCTGCGTGCAAATTGTGCCATGGGCATACCTCCATGCCAGAGAATTACATGGCTTCTCCTTCCATTTCAGAGACTTGAACTCCCTTCAATGGTGGGACTCCCCGGCGCTGTCACGGGGAGCAGTATTAGAACCAGACAGGATTACCATTACCACAGATGCAAGCCTGTTTGGGTGGGGGCACACCTTCACACGCACTGGGCTCAAGGTCGGTGGTCCAAACAGGACCTAAGGAACAATATAAACTGGCTGGAACTCAGAGCCATACATATGGCCCTAAAGAGATTCACCGATATAGTACAGGGCCAACATGTCCTGATTTTAACCGACAACATTACAGCCAAGGCCCATGTCAACAGACAAGGGGGGACAAGGTCCAGGCCTCTCATGCAGGAGGCCAAATTGCTGGGGTCCTGGGCGGAACTGAATCTTCCCTCCATCAGGGCGGAGTACATATCCGGAGTGACCAACCAGCAGGCGGACTCACTGAGCAGAGCAACCGTGGATCATTCTGAATGGCAGCTGGATCCGAAGGTGTTCAGAGAGATCGTGGACAGGTTTGGTTCCCCAACCTTAGACCTTTTGCCTCCCCCACCAACTCACAACTTCCCAGATTCCTTTCTGGGTTCCCACCTCCATCAGCAGAGGGAACAGATGCACTCCGCAGTCCCTGGCCCAGGGAACTGCTCTGTGCCTTCCCTCCTCTGCCGTTTCTTCCTGCCACGATCAGGAAGATCCTTCGCGAACGAGCAGAGGTCCTCCTGGTTGCGCCGCATTGGCCGAGACGCTCTTGGTCGCCGACCTGATGGAGCTCTCCGTATCACCTCCATGGAGGATCCCAGCAAATCACATCTCCCACATTCAGGGGGAACTACGCCATCCAGACCCTCAATGACTCCAGTTAACCGTCTGGCACTTGAGAGGCAGGCCTTAGGCTGAGACTCATATTCGTCAAGGGTCATAGCTATGATTCAGCAATCTAGGTGACCCTCGACGAATAGAATATACGATGCCACATGGAGAGACTCCTGTAATTGGTGTTCAGTTCGAAAAATTGACCTTTTGGCGGTTTCAATGCCAGTTATCTTGGAGTTCCTGAGGGATGGTCTAGACAAAGGGCTTTCCACAAGCACCATCCGCAGGCAGGTAGCATCACTTGCCACAGTTATTTCCTGTGGCAATGAATCCTTAACACATTACCCTATGATACGCTCCTTCCTAAAAGGAGCTAACAACGTCAGACCATCAACTGTACATAGATACCCCTCGTGGGATCTTCATCAGGTTTATAGGTTCTTGTTTCGCACCCTTTGAACTATTGACACTGGTTTGTTTAAACAGTTATCGATGAAGGTGGCATTTCTTGTTGCTGTAACTTCAGCGTGAAGGATATCTGAACTGGCTACTCTTCAGTGAGGAAGGACCTGTGTACATTCCATAAGGACAGGGTAACCCTTAGGCTAGGCCCCTCCGTGCCTAAGGTCAAGTCCTTGTATCCTAAATCTCAGTAAATAGTTTTGCCGGACTTCTGTCCTAACCCATCTAATGAGATAGAGGTTCAGTGGAACAAATCGGATGTGCGCAGGGCTTATATTGTTATATACAGAGAACCTCATCTTTCCACAGAACAGAGGCTCTGTTTGTGTACTATCACCCTTCATCACTAGGTCAGAAGGTTTCTTCAACCACAATACGCAGGTGGATTAGAGTTTGTATTTCTCTGGCATACCAGTCTCAGTCACTGCGAGATCCCAGGCACTACAAGAGGGATATATATGCATCTTCTACGGCTTCATTTGGCCGCAGGGTCCTAGAACACGCATTAACATTGGGTGGGAACCAGGCCCAATCTAATTCCCCACCCTAGGGACACAGGGCTTTGGTATGTCCCATCCGTGGGTTCTCCATCCAATCATGCTGGAGAAAGGGGCGTTGTCTTACCTGAACACCTTTTCTCAGCATGATGATGGAGAATCCACTCCCTCCCATTAGGTCAGTTGGCCTGGTCCCCATTTGTTCAGACGCGTCGGACTAAAGTCTGGGTATCGCCTTAGCCTAAAACTGGGGTGCAGTTGGCACAGAGGGGGCGGTACTAAATTTCAGACTTAGTCTAATTGGAGCAGATAGATTAAGACAACCCATCCGTGGATTCTCCATCGTCATGCTGAGAAAAGGCGTTCAGGTAAGACAACGCCCCTTTCTAGCCTGCCAGTACAGCGTCGCTGGAGGTAAGCTCAGCTGATTGACTCTTTCCCAAGAAAAGAAGCAAGGGTAACAAAGATAGGTCGCTTATCTGAATTTGATGTTTCACACCCAGAGAGATGGGAGTCTTATGTTGCAAGAGTAGAAAACTACTTCAGAGTAAAGCAGGTCAGAGAAGATGGCTTGAAGGCTGCAACTCTGTTGTGTGTCTGTGGTCAAGACGCATTTGAAATTGTGGAAGATTTGGCGGCCTCTGCTCCTCTGGAGTCTGTAACATACACAGACTTAAAGAAGCTATTGAAAGAACATTTCCAGCCCAAGATGTCTGTTATTTCATGGAGACACACGTTTGAACAGAGGGACCAGAGGGCAGGTGAATCAGCCAAGGAGTTTATTGCGGCCTTGAGAGGAGCAGCCAAACCATGTGAGTTCAAAGATCTGGAAGAAAGGCTGAGAGACCATTTTGTATGTGGTCTAAGGAACAGGGACTTACAACAGAGGATCTTTGCAAAGGAAGATATCTCATTCCAAGACGCTCTAAGAGAGGTGACGGCTGAGGAAGCAGCAAGTGGGGCAGTCAAGAACATGCGGCCCATCAGAAACAATCCGGAGGCAGTCAACGTTCATCATGAGGGCGTCCAAGAAGGATTGGAGGAAGATCCTGAAGAAGAGGTGGATTTGCTTTACCAGTCTGCAGAAAGAAGGCAGAAGGAAGGCAAAGAAAAAGCCCCAATAGCACCCAAACGCTTCGGGTGTGGAGGTCACCATAAGAGAGCTGACTGCAGGTTCCGTTCCACCATCTGCAGAGCGTGTGGCAGGCAAGGCCACATAGCATCTGTCTGTCTGGGTCGCCAGAAGGTACATCCTCGAGAAGCATTGCGTCTGAAAGGTACCAGGGTCCCCAGCCAAAATAGGGTGGGTTTCTATGCATCACGCAGGAGTATTTGCAGAACAGGCACACACAAACCCCTCAAGAAAAAACTGTCACTCAAGGTTAGGTTGCAAGGGGTTCCTTTAGCCATGGAGCTGGACACTGGGTCTGCTCTTTCCATTATTTCCATTCATACATTTAGAAAAATTTGCAATAGCAATGGATTTCAAGCCAAACTTAGGCCATCCAACATAATACTAACAGATTTTCAAAATTCCAAGGTGTGTGTAAAGGGGGAGGCCACCCTTACAGTGCAACACAAAGAGTTTGAGGGTCCATTAGATGTGTTGGTTGTTGGGGGTGAACGAACGAGTCTTATAGGACTCGACTGGTTTGAGGCCTTGGGAATCCAGGTTACTGGGCTACAACATTTGCAAACGCTGAGCCTAGCAGAAGTCTGTGAAGAGTTTGCAGATGTGTTTAGTCCACAGCTTGGGTCCTATAAAGGGCCTCCAGTTTCATTGAGATTAGATCCAACCATCACACCCATCAGGGTTAAGGCTAGAAGAGTACCTTTCGCACTTAAGGGCAAGATTGTTGCTGAGCTGGATAAATTGATCCAGCAAGGCATTTTAGAACCTGTAGATTCATGTCCATGGGAAACCCCCATAGTAACGCCTCTCAAGGCTAATGGGGACATATCATATGTGCAGACTACAAGTGCACACTAAACAAGGCGCTGCAATAGCATGGGTACCCAGTACCAGTAGTCAGCCATATCTTGGCCTCCCTCAAAGGGGGGCAAGATTTTGCAAAGCTAGATCTGGCACAGGCATATCAACAATTACCTGTTGATAAAGCAGCTGCTGAGGCACAGATCATTGTAATGCATAGGGGTGCATTCAAGGTCAAGAGACTGCAATTTGGGATAAATATAGCCCCTAGCATATTCCAAAGTGTCATGGAAAGCACACTTAGGGGTATCCCTGGAGTTTGCCCCTATTTTGATGATGTCCTTATTGCTGGAGAATCTACTCAAAACTTAGCAGAGAGGTTAAGGGCTGTCTTGCTCCATTTTCGAAGAGCAGGCCTTAAGTTGAAGAAGGATAATTGTAAGATTGGAGTCACATCTACTGATTTCTTAGGATTCAGGATAGATGCTCAAGGTATTCACCCTGCTGAATCTAAGTTGAAGGCTATACAGCAGGCTCCAAGCCCCAAGTCTAAAAGTGAGCTGCAGGCTTTTCTGGGCCTCTTGAATTTTTACAATCCATTTCTTCCTCACAAAGCTGCAGTAGCAGAACCACTACATAGGTTTTTAGACAAGCAGGCATCTTGGCAGTGGACAAAAGTCCACGAGAAGAGCTTCAATGAGGTCAAGGGCTTTCTCACGTCTAATGCTGTGCTTGCATATTTCAATGAACAATTGCTTGTCTGCATTGCCTGCGATGTATCTCCTTATGGGGTGGGAGCTGTACTTAGCCACTTGAGGGCTGATGGGACACAGGTTCCTGTGGCATATCACTCTAGGACTCTGTCTTCTGCTGAGCGTAATTACGCCCAAATAGACAGGGAAGCACTGGCCATAGTGGCTGGCATTAAGAAATTTCATGATTTCTTATATGGCCACCATTTCACAGTCTACACTGACCATAAGCCTCTGTTGGGGTTGTTTACAATTAACAAACAAACCTCTCACATTATATCCCCTAGAATGCTGAGGTGGTCCATTTTCCTGTCAGCATATGATTATACTTTAGTTCACAAACCAGGTAAGGAAATGGGCCACGTTGATGGCCTAAGTAGGCTACCTCTCAAACTGGTAGAAGCTGATCCTGCTCATGCCATCAATATTCTATCTATTCAGGAGTTGCCTGAATCTCCTCTCAATGCCAGGGATGTGGCTGCTGAAACCGCCACCGATCACACTCTTACACGTGTGCTTTCATGGGTGTTGTCAGGTTGGCCAGACAGGAGTCCAGGTACTGAGTTCCAAAGCTTCTGGCTCAAGAAGCATGAGTTATCCACTTTTAAGGGTTGCCTGTTATGGGGTAGCAGGGTAGATATCCCAGCCTCATTGAGGCCTAGAATCTTGGTCTCTCTGCATGAAGGACATCCTGGCATTGTCAGGATGAAAGCGCTTGCGCGCAGCCATCTTTGGTGGCCTGGGCTAGATAGGGATATCGAGGCTCAGGTGCACGAGTGTCAGTTGTGCCAACAGTCACAGCCAGAAATGCCTCAGGCCCCGGTTCATAGGTGGGAGGAAACTCAGGCACCATGGTACAAGGTGCATGTAGATTACACTGGGCCCTTTCAGGGGCAATTCTTCTTGGTTGTTGTTGATAGCCATTCCAAGTGGCTAGAGGTTGTTCCTGTTTCCTCCACTACTACTGCCAGAACAATCCAGGAGTTGAGAGGCATCTTTGGTGCACATGGCCTCCCAGATGTTCTGGTTTCAGATAACGGTCCTCAATTCACTTCTTCTGAGTTCCAGGCTTTTCTTCAGGCTTTTCTTCAGGCCTTTTCTTCGGCTCCTTTCCACCTCTCCACCAATGCAATGGCTGAGCATATGGTGTGCATCACCAAGGATGCCCTCAAGAAGGTGACTTACGGTAACTGGCATCACAGGTTAGCAGACTTTCTTCTTGCGAATCGCACCACACCTTGTACTTCTACAGGAAAGAGCCTGGCTGAACTATATTGGGGCCGCAGGCTCATAACTAAGTTAGACAGACTGCACCCTGATCGGGTGGCGTCTCAGGCTTCGCAGCCTAGGGCACCAAGGAGCTTGCAAGTGGGTGCTCCGGTCTGGACTCGGAACTATGGGCCTGGTCATCTTTGGATTCCAGCTGTGGTCTGCAAGGTATCTGGACCTTTGTCATACGAGGTGTCCTTGGACGACGGCTGCGTTCTCCGGCGGCACATAGATCAGCTGCGTACGAGACTGGACTCTTCCTCTTCTGCTCCTGGCTCTGATCTGGGGGGGGGGTATATTATGCATTTTGGGAATCAATCTCAGCAGTCACTGGCCACTGAAGAGGCCGGGGAAGGCCCATCCCAAGCTTCCACAAGTGTTCCCAACAGGAATTCATTGGGAAGGGAGACATTCCCCACACCTACATTTACTCCAGCCAGGGAGTCACACAGGGGGTATCCACACTACTCACAGACATCAAAGAGCACTCCAAACAGGGAGACTGACTGGGGATATCCAAATAAATCAAGACATACAAGAGAACTGGCATCAACACAAGACAACTGGCCCAATACTGCAATTTGAAGGGGAGTAAGCAGAGAGGCAACTCCTGACTCTGTCACCTCAGGCACAGACTGAGGGGCCACAAGGCACTGGGGCACGGCAAGGTGAGGGCTTGTGTTTCCAAGGAAGGTCCACTATGGACCTGGGGAATACCACACCTACAAGGAATGCTGGTTTGGACTTAGAGGGTCCAGCCAGCCAGCAGATGGGCAGGTCAACTGGGTATGGGAGTGAGCAAATTCCTGGCCTGCCGAGCCTGACAGGCGATTAAGTAGGCCAGGCAACAGAACCAGGGTCACCTGGGAACATGGGGCAGCAATGAGTGGGCACACCTAACTTGGTAGGGGAGCAGAGAAGCCAAGGGTGTTCCCTGGGTCCAAGGAGGTCGCAATGGGTTAAATACCCACCCAAACATGTTAGGGAGTTTGTGACATTGCTGTCATGTCCCGGGGGAGCAATGCAGAAATGAATGGTGAAGTTATTTGGTTTTGTTTTGGAAGTCAGACACAGTTATTCCCAAAACGATAGCGTGGTATCACACAAAAATGTGGTTTAAGAGTAACATCTATGTTCCACAGTCCATGCATTTGATTAACGGAATCTTATACCACGTCCCTTCATAGAGGTCACACATGTGTGCGGAGAAAGCTTTATCTGGGGGGAAGGAGTGTTGTGTCCTGAGCCTGCAAAAGCAGGCTCGGGACATTGCTATGGTCCCGGGGTTTCTGCAAGCTGCCTGGGACCAGACTGAGAGGTGCCAGCCTTGCCTGCATGCGCGAGGCACGAAAGTGTGCCATTAACTGTAGCTTTTTTGCCCAGGGATCTGGACACTAAATAAGAGACCTGCAAGTCTCACTGTTGTTGTTGTAGTGAGCAGAAGGAGAAATAAAGGACTATTACTTCTAACATGTGTGATCTTCATTCGCCATCGAACAAAGGACTTAACAAACTTCTAATGGAATAAGGGGGAAATGTAAATATTAGGTTACTGTTACGTAGTTGCTGTAAAAAAAGGAGGAGTATATATTGTGTGTGTATGTGTGTTATGTTTTGCTTTGTTCTGTTTTGTCTTGTTGGTTAAAAAAAAACACTTCTAATGGATTCTTCAGGGTTTAATTTTACTGGCCTCTTGATGGTTTCAGTCCATGATACAGATTGACAGGTTAAGATTTTATTGATAAGTCAGATGCAAATTTTCCCTCAATTCTTTCACATCTGAACACCTTGGGATGGGATTTCTTTCCATCCACCACAATTGTAATCCTGTAGCTACATTGCCTGTAAATATTGGAGTTTAGTAATTTTGCTTCACACAAAAAATATTGTATAGTTGGAAATAATGTTTTATGCAATCAAGTTTAATCTTCAGGTGCATAAAACCTTCCTACAGGTTTAAATATGTAAGTATTTTTTTAAATCACTCAGTAAACAAAGGTATCTATGCTGGCCATAGGAAAAATGGCAAAATCCTTTTTATTGCAATACTGATAATAGCTTAACCAAAATTGCACAATATAATATGAATGTAGTAAAACTCAAATGTTTGCTTTTTAAAAGAAAATAATATAAATTAAAGACAGGGATGAGAAGAAATAGGATATGTATGTGTGTAGCCTCCATTAATATTTATGGGGGAAAATGAACAATTTTAGGTCCTACAATCTAATTCTTTTTTACAGTTTGCAAAAGGGGCTTGTTCTTTTCCTAAGTACGGTTATAAAAAAAGTTATAAACAGTTAATAAAAAGAGTTGGATTTCTTAAAATCAGATTCCAAAAATAAGCTCTCAACCTAAGAGAATTCAGACTGTTTTAACAGCATGCTTTTCAGAACACTCCTTCAGATACATTACTAACATTCTAAAGGGCATATCTTCAGCTAATGTAATCAAATTTTGCAAAGCACTGCTGCACAAATTCAAATTGTTGGGAGATTGAGAAAATAACCTCAAGACTTGGGAGAATAGGCATTGATATTATTTTCTTCCACTGTGAATGTGATACAGAATTTGGTGATGCAGTTTAACCTAGGTTTTGGAACTGAAATTCAAAGATCTAGACTGGCATGGGTGTATAGGTATCTACCAAGGTTTGATGCTCCTTTTGGAAGCAGCTGTTCCTTCAACACCTCCCACCACTGTTATGTTTATATTATTGTTTTCTATAGCAAATAGTATTTACTAGAGCTGTGCAATGTTTTAGATTTGATTTAGAAAAGATGCTTCAGAACACAAAAGTAGTATCCTTGCAGCTCTTATGGAATCATGGAAAAAAGGAGTGGTATATAAGTCTAAATGCTATTGCTGTTGCTATAAGAATCTTTTCTGTGGGAAAATGTTATTTGTTTTGAATTCTTTAAAAAAAGCATGATAGGATGAGACTTTGAAGGTTGGATACTGTAGACAAACAGAAAAAACTGATGATTGAAATTAAAGGAGAACAATACTTAAATTTGACTTAGTAAAAGAAAGAAAAACATTTTAACATTAGACACATTGAAGAATATTTTGGAATAAAGGACTCAAAGTTAATTTTAAGAGTGTCTGCTTCTATAGATAGACAGCATTTAAAAGGTGGTATGAAGAAGAACAAATTTTATAGGACAAGACCGAGACTGATTTGAAGTGGATTTAAAGACAATAAGCTATAAGAATGACATGGAAAAAAGTTATTATATTGGATATACAAATGAAACCAGCTGATGTCATAATAATTAAAAGGCATGTACAAATAACAAGCCAACAGAATTACCTGGACAACCTTGCTATAGTGCATTTACAAAAAAGATTTTTTAAAGTTTTGGAAAATTTTATTAGAAAGCACAAGAAAAAAAAAGAAATCAACTTGTAGAACATTATTTGAAGAGAATAAAGATCGCTAAAGTAAATGTAAGGAATATTTAGGTTTATCTGATCAAAGTTAAATTAAATATGCTATCTCTGGTAATTCTTAATGGACTTTTGTTGACTAGGACAGAATAACAAGGATTTAAGATTTTTTTTATAGATAAGAGATTTGATTTGGGAAGAGATCACATGTTGTGGTGAAGGGGGAAGTCATTTCTTTCTTTTCTATTTTCTTCTTACTCTTTTCTATTTTTATTTCTATTATTTTTCTTTTCTGTACTTTCTATTTTTTCTTTTATTTTTTGAGTTTGTATTAGTTTTTATCTTTTAACTGTAATTTTTAATACATTTACTATAATAAATAAAATAACCTAAATGCATGTGGGTTAGTGTGCCCGAAACAAAGGCTTGAAATTAGGTGTCACCGCCAATAGTCATTGCTCTGCATTGCTCTTTCCACCCATTGTTTCCTTTGGAGCTTTGAGTACAATAGTCAGTTATAATGTTGAATGACTTTCTCTTGTTGTTCCTTTCTCCTGGCCCTCTGTTACACAGAGACATACATAAAACAGCAGAGCAAGCAAATCTGGAAAGACATTTGTTAATATTATAAGCAAACAAGTGTCTCAGAAGAAAGGAAAAGTGGACAGTGGGAAATGAAGTTGTGGTGCCTGTTTTTCTTGCCAGTAGTTGATTTTAGCTGTATTTATCTTGCAGCCGTACAAATACCACAGACTTGCTTGCCTGATGCATACAGAGAGGTGCAGGAGACACAAGCGATTAAGTGACAATGATTTTGGTAGATCTAATCTCAGCAGGCTGCCATGGATGGCATGATTTGCTCTAACTGTGGGTTTTCAGAGAAAATAGTTATATATTCTAAATGTGCACTTATGGAAAAAGGCTGGCTGCAGCAGGAATTTGATAACATGAGTTAGGGCACAGTATGCAAGAATCAATTATTTTACAATGCTTTTAAAGTGAGCACTTTACATTATTAATAGCCACTTGAAAGGATGGCAAGCACCATGGTGTGTGTCCTGTGTACCAAAACATAACAGCTTCCTGAAACCTAACAATTTAAGTAGAAGAAAACTTAAAAGAAGATTTAACCTATATCATTTATTATCTCACCTGACAATTTGTGGTGGTGCAGTGGTTAGAATGCAGTATCACAGGCTAATTCTGCCAACTGCTAGCAGTTCGATTCTCACTGGCTCAAAGTTGACTCAGCCTTCCATCCCTCCAAGGTCAGTAAAATGAGGACCCAAATTGTTGGGGCAATATGCTGACTCTGTAAATCATTTAGAGAGAGTTGTAGAGCACTATGAAATGGTATATAAGTCTAAGTGCTATTGCTATTGCTTTTGCTACTCTGTCCCCGGAATATTATGTGGGGTTTGGAAACTGAACTGGTTAAGCCACATTCTATTCCTATGAACCGCACTAGGTGGTCCATACTAGAAATCATGGAGGTGTTTGTCTGAGCTGCTTCCAAATAGTGGACTAGAATCACTTGGTTGAGTTGGGCAGCTATAGAAATTGGATGAATGAATGAAATTATCTTCTTTCCCAGGTTTTAAATAATGTTTCACCATCTTTGCCTAGGTAATGGTTCTTTCATATTTCTGTGAAGGTCACCTCCTTTACTCTCTTTAACTCTGAAGGAGATATCCCAATGATCATTTTGCAGTGTTTCCCCTAGAGCTGTGGTCCAGTCAGTTCCCCTTTAGTGGTAAACTTCCACCACTTCATTTCCTCCCTCTCCCAGTCCCCCATCTTTGATAACTGGGATCAATGAACAGCGAAGTGCCAGTCAGGAAAACTGTGATATTAGACTCCTTGTTATAAGAAGTCTTGCATTTTGAAACAAGGGTCAACTAAGGTGGGCCTTTGGAACCTAAAGATGGGCTCAGTTATCCATTTTAGGATTTACTTCTTCCTGTCTTATTTCATCCCCTTGAATCTAAGTTTGATTCTACTCCACTCTGAATATTGACTTTAAATACTTGGTCTTTTTCTCATAGATAATTCTTCGTCTTTCTTAAGGACCCAGTAAATTTATTTCTATAGAGGTCTTCTTTTTAATGCCCTAGTGGTTGTGGCTCATGTGTGCAGGCACAACTTTGTACAACCCTTAGGTCATTTGAATCATGGCTCTAAATAATTTGATATTATTAGTATGTATTAATTGGTGTATGCATTATAGTAGTGTTAGTATTACTTTCCTTTAAGAATGTAGATACAATTTTGGATTATACCCACCCATAACTGCAAATTATTTTATTGTTTTGTTTAATTCAATTAATCAAACATTTTATTTTTATTTTGTGCTAAGTTAAAGTCTACAAAAGTTTCATTTTTTGTACATTGCTAGACTTTCATACACTTAGTTCTATGTTAAATATTATTACATTGCATTCCTGTGAGGGCTGAACTTGAAGCAAGAGATACTGTACATGATTCCAACATCAGATAAGTACTGGAAAAATAGCAGTTTAGTAGGAAGGCAGAAATCACTATTCATTAAGAACATAATGCTTATCTCAAATTTCCCAAAAGGCACTTGACTGACCTGGCAGACTTTGAGAATAATATTCTATGAACAAATGAATCAGAACAAATATTTTAGGGTTTCATGAGTGTCATTATGTTTGATAGAAACCAAACACAGGTAGTCCTTAATTTACAATTGCAATTGAGCCCCGAATTATGGTTGTAAGTCATTGTGTTTGTAAGTCAAGGTATCCATGTGACTGGAAGTAATTTTCCAACCTTTTTTGTGATGGTCATTAAGCAAATGCTGCCATGATTAAGTGAATCCATTTATTTGAATAGGGATTTTTTTCTTGAAATTAGCCAAAAATATTACAAATTGTAGTTATATGACTGCAGAACACCGTGACTGGTCATAAAGGTGATCTGGCCAACACACAGTCAGGTGACCATGGGGGGATGGCACATCCATTTACGATGGTTGGGGCTGCTTTATAGCCCATAAAGCATCCAATTCCATGTTTGTTGTAACAACCAGTTATTAAGCAAGGGGTACCAGTAAAAATCTCATACAAATTGTAAGTGATGGGGTGTTAGTGTCATGATTTAAGAATTTTTTTACTGCCTAGGATGTAAAATCATGCCATGGCTAAAGGAAGTATGAATTATTCTTTGTATCAGACAAGTTTACAGGCCATTTGTCCATCAGCTGAAGCTAAAGTATAAATGGTTTATGAAGTAAGACAATCATAAGCCTACAAGCAAGACTACAAAAGAATAATGAACAGGAACAAATTCAGTGCTTTCAAGTGGCTAAATTGAAGTACAAACCTACACTTTATTGAAAGGTTGTGTCAGGACCTGAAATGAGCAATTTATGCTGGAAAATCCTTAAATTCTACTGAGTTGAAGCAGTTTCCCATAGAAAAATGGACCTAATTTCCTACACAGTGATCACCAATTGCAATTGGTCAAAGTTATCATAGCTAAATATGGTTCAACTACTTATGAATACAGCAAAATACTAAAAAGGGTGATTACTTTTTCACTGTAGTATATTGGTATATGTATGTTGATGAAATAAATGAAATAAGCACCACATTTTGTTGTTATTTCTTAAGATTTCCTTTATATACCAGTAAACTCTTGTAAGATTCAGTGGCAAAGAAATGTAAACGTTTGAAAGGAGAGTGATATTTTTCCCAGAATTATTTAGCAAACATGCCTAAAACTGGGGTTTCCTACAAAATATGGCACTGTAGGAAAACTGCTCAAATTAATTTCCTGCAGTGGTTTATTCTAATATTGTCTGTTCTTTAATCAGAATGTCTATCATTACTCTATCTGGACATTAAATCTGGTCATTTTTATGTAAGGCAGAAATCAACCACTAAATTAACAACAATTTGTAGCTACAGAATTGTGTAGTATCTACATAAGTTCAGAAACGGGCCTCTCTTGGGCTAATTTTAAAGCTTCTGGACATAAGATCCTTTAATTATTTCTCTTTTTCCTACAATCTAAGATTTTAAGAGAGAGAAAGAGAAGAGAATAAAGTGGTTTGCCACTGGCATTCATAAATATTTTTTCTTCTATCTTTCAGACATCGGGACTTGTTCTGTATACAGACTTATTATATATAGACGGAGATTTAAAACTTAAAACTCCTGTTATTAATATATTTTTGCTACTGAATTGTTTATTTTGCCACTTTGTCTTATTTACTTGGGGTTTTGTAAAAAAAATTGTTACGATTTTATCCATGAAAATCTATTCCTAACCTGGTCTTTCAGATTTTCTAATTCAGGTACACTCATCACCACTGTAACTGAGCCAATCCACCTAGCTGCTGGTAATCCTTTTCTGTTTCCTTCCACATTTCCTAGCACAAGAGGCTTTTACAGAGAGTGGATGTTTATATAATGTGCCTGAAGTAAGATAATTTGTGCCAGCTCAGTGAGGAGAAAGATGAAGATAGCCTCTCCCTAATAGGTCTCAGAGTATATGGTTGATGTAGATAGTAGGGTGCTTCAGTTTGGCAAGATTCTTTCTATAGATGAACAATAAAGAAATCTGCTTGGAAGAATCATCACGTTTTTCCTGCTTTTGGGGGCCTGACATTTTCGTGGCCTTATGGCTGCTCTAACAAATTGTAACATATTCCTTGACTGCTTGTTCCTTTAATATTAATGGTTTATCCAAAAAGGTAGAAGCTATCCATCACCTAAATATCTTCAATGCCAACTCTAAAGTTGATTGTTCTACCTGTTGCCATTAGTTTGATCTTCTTTATATTTAATTTTTGTGCCATTGTTTTGCTGTTTTTTTTTCTTTTAGTAATAGCGCTTGCATATCCTTTTATTGGAAATTTGGTAGATAAATGTACAGTTCTCATTTGGAAATTTCAGCTGTTCAGTTATAATTGTAAGTTTATGACTCATCAAAAGGATAGTTGTCATATTCATAACATCTGAAGATGTTAGTATTTGAACCAGCATGAGAAAAATATAACTGCTTGTTGTTGCATGACATTGTTCACATTTGGAAATGAGATTTGTGTATAAATATTTTAAAATAAATTGTTTAGAAACATGGATTATAGATTCTAGGTAGAGCCCCCATTAATCTCCTAGTGATGTTTGGATGGAATTTAAGCTCTTATTGAAAATTCTGAGGCTAATATACCAGTTTTATCAACAATTTTGTATCTTAAAAAGAAAACTGCTGAATTTCTCCTTTTTATGCTGTACAGGACAGAGAATAGATTGTTCAACCCTTGGGATCCATATTATTTAAAGGAAGATTAGAGAGCAATTTCAGATATAAGAATGTCACACTGGCGCAAATATATTTCCTTTCTAAACATTTGTTCCATTAACCCTCAATTGTATTCATTACATTGATCATGTAATCTTGCTACATCATCTACCAGAGTTAGGAGTTTAGGACCTCTTTCTATGATAGTTGTGTACTCCTGAAGAGATGGAGGCTATGACCAGTTCCTGATTATCTATCAGTACTGACTTTACTTGGACCAGGATGTTCTGATGATTGTAATTTGCACCCTGAACACTACATGCTTGGAATATGGTTACATGTTTATAAATCAGAACATGTTTATGTCTTCAAGAATTTAACTGAAAAAGGCAGGACAACTCAGTATCTTTTTTCCCCTCTCTTTTTTTCAGGAACAGAAAGCAATTTCATTATAAGCCAGGCCTTAGCAGAGTAGAACACTACTTTTATTTTCCCAGCTTCATCACTGCTAATTACTTCACATTCTTTTTCATGTGAAGTTTTTCTGTATTCTCTAACAAAGCATTACATAGAAGAGTCTTTTCATTTGGTCCAATTTTTATCATTTAGACTTGGGCTGATATTCAGAAGTCTTCTAAGTTTGCAAATTTTAAAACACTGTGAAGTGCGCCTTAAATATATGTGTTTTGACTATGCAGGCATTTCTCTGTGTGCCTCCAGTTATTAGAAATACTGCTATTTAACCATCTGGGCTTAAGAAAACAACCTATAACTTTAATTGGTATTTTATTTTCTACTCTCATTCTAAAAAGCTGATGGATTTCGCTGTTGATTCTCAGGTGGTAAAACTTTGATGTTCTTTCTTTGATCTATACATCCCCAGGGGCTTCTAGACAAACATCCCATGACAGTGTTATTCAAGTTATTTTCTCCAGAATTTTTTTTTTGTGTTAACATGCAATCTCTTTCTTGCTAACATGCAAAGACTTCCTCTTGTACAGCTAAGTCTGTATTTTCTCCTCCTTCATCTATGTAACAGTGTTTCATGAGAGACTAAACTACCGCTTATTTCTATTCCCCTACCAAAAATAAAGTGCAGAGTTAGAATAGGGTGTTTATTTGGGTTACTCTCTATTGTACCACAACCATTTAGGGATCTACACAAAAGTAAGAATATATAGGTCACTAGTACCAAAGCCATAGTGTCTATAGCAGTGTATATCAGACAATATTTAGCCATATCTTAGAAGATTCATGTTTATGAATGTGATCTTCTGATTATAAGATTGCTATTGCCAGCCCTACTAGGTACATGAGAGCAGAAAATCAACATCAGAGGAAGACTAGAATTATACTTTATTGAGATTGGCAACAAGAACAGAATCATGCATATCTTATAGGGTGTACTTCTGGTCTTTCTTACACCCCAGGGAATAAGGGAGGTATTTCACTGAACTGTTTCCAAATATTATCTTGCTTTCCACTTAAATAATGTTTTAACAGTTTTTTGGCTAGGTAATTGTTCTTGATATTTCTGTCAAACTCATCTTCCCTATTCTCTACAGCTGCACTGTTAGGAATAAGCTTCTCGGCTCAATTCAAAGTGTTGGGAAAATAGCACCCAATTATATTAGGCAACACTTTGTAAAGGATCATTCTAGATATCTGATTTGAATATCTTAAGTGTGGCCACTAAGATTTTTTGCTTTCCAGTCCTTGGGAACAGTCTTTCTTTATTGGAGCTGGAATCTGCTTCCTGCAATGAGGCTGTAGCACCCTTCCTATTGCATTCCACCAGGCAGTGAAAACATTCTAATTACACTATATCTTTGGCCCTACATAATGCTTTTGATCCTCCTTAATTGTGGGCATTCTATCTTAGTGTGCATGTCTTGTGTTGTATTTCTTTCTTTGTTTTCTTTGTCTTGTTTTTTTATGTACATTGCCTAGGTCCTACAACACTTCAAATGAATTAATAACCAAAGTGAGGCATGTTCCACTGGATATTCCTAGAACTAAGTTTTGCTGTTCACTACAACTGACTTAATGCAATTTGCATTCTGAGGGCAATTGCTTATATAAGTGTGAGAACAGGCTTTGCACCTTTCTAAAGTTCTGCTCATGTTTTAAAGGATGGATAAAATAAATGAAAGAAGAAACAGGAATGTGAAGGCTTAACCTGATAATTTTGTCACTGGTGCGGGTACCTTATCATAACTTCTGATGAAAAAAGAATTTTTTTATAGCTAGAAAAACTAATTAGGATTTCCACTCCTACTGTCACACAATTCTGCATCAGTTGGTGAATGAAGTTTAGGACCACAACAAAATGTCTTAATCAAATTTGAATCAACGTGTGCCAATGTGTGGATCATGAGCGCCATATTGAGATTACAACAGCTTCTGAGTTTTGAATCAGGAAAGAAGCAAGACTGAAGAACTTCTGAAGTACTGATTTATTCTGCTCACACTGAATGCAAAACATATCTCAAAGAAAAAATGAGAAAGAAAAGACATTTTTATGCCTTCTATCATATTCTTCATTCAAAAATGGGAAAATAGGAAGAGAGGTTCTCTCGAATATTATTGAACAATGTGGAAGGAACATCCTTTTACATCCAAGCCTTTAGCTAAAACATTCCTACCAACATTGTTCAACAAATTGCACTGAATACTTCTTATAAAAATGAGGCAAACTTCCCAGGGTTAAGCTGTTGCTGCTTGTGAAATTCAGTAAAAGCTGATGGGAACAGATAATGAAACAAAATGCCAGCTATAATATAAAGACTGTAAAGTAAATTAAGCAGTGCACTGAAATAAAAGGGACTATGGCATTTTTGAAGCAATTAATTAATTAAAAACTACAGTAGGTAGGAAAAAAAATACTAACTCTGAGGATGTTTTCATTCCAAGCCTGTTAATAGCCAATTAGATGGCTCTAATATACTTAGTTTTTATATATATTAAAACAATTTTCATTATCTCCATTTAAACAAGCTTGCATAATTTAGATCAATACTACTTCAGAGTATTTTCAAGCTTTGAGCACGGAGATGTGTCTATACATTTTCACATTAAAATTAAGGGAAGTAGGTCACTTAAAAGTTTGTATAACTAAACCTACTTTATCATGGTTCTATAGAAATTAATATTACTTGTTCAGGTACGGATTTGCACATGAAAGATTATTTCACATTAAGCCATATATATCCTTTAAAAATGCATTCCAGATCTATCTTCATATTCAATGAAATATGCAGTCTTTTTAGATTTGTAACTTTTTGCTCTTTTAATGTACAGATAATAAGAAATCACAGTATTGAATACTATACTGTATTCAATGTACATAATACCCTATCTTTTATGTTTTAATTTTCTACATTTGCAGATCATTTTTAAATATATGAAATCACTTTAAAAGCAAAATTCAGTTAGCAGTCAGAAATGATATGATAATAAACAAACAGCAAGCCTACAGTTGTGATTATTATATCTGTATGTGGCAGAAATATATCAGATTTGCTTTCACTGTTTCTTACTTTTTTAACTTTAAAATTTCAAAGTTGCTGTCATATCAATTTGAGATTTTAAAATAAGAAATAAATGAATATTGTATTTATATGCATTTTGTAAATATACATATTTTATATTTGCATTTTATATTCTCTTTTATTAATGTACACACTTTACAGTTTTCAATAATTATAATATATTGCTAGGTGCACATTTCCCTAACATATAAAGAAAATTGTGTTGGGGTTGCATATAGATGAAAGAAGTGCATAATGAGTAAGTTGTGATTAAAACACAAACTAAACAATTTCACTCTTATCCCTGGTGGATAATTAGGTTATTTGTACTAGGTAGCCATCAGCATTATGCTAGATAACTGCAGCTGTTTTGATTCTTCAAAGTCTTAATCCCATTATCAGACAGAATCCTAGAAGAAGATTTCACTGCTCTTTTCTTAATGGATATTCCAATATTTACATTATTGCTTCATATATTTTATATGAAGCAGGAGGCATGAGCATGTCATACAAAAATGAACTTTGCTTCTGCATCTAGTATTGCTTGTGATAATTTTGTATTGATATTAACCTCTTTTTCAAAGACTCAGCAGCTGCAGAAGAAATGAACAAGAATAATCTTCAATACACAGTGTAAGGACTATAACAGTCACTATGTAGGACAAACAGACAGAAGACTAGCAGAGTGCATCCATACTGTCTACTGGGAAACTGTGAACTTCCTAGACCAAGCTAAGCCAAAAACACTACAGAATTCCTGGAAGTCTGGCACTCAGACAAATCATCCATCAACAGGCATAAACAGACACATAGAGATCTATATATCATTCAAAAGAGACAATCAAAAAGGAAACAAAACACCTCCAAACCTGATAAGAAGAGATTAATCCCAAGATTAACACTAGGCCAATAATTAAGCAGTAAACAATATCACAATCAAGAAACTAACCAACTTAGAAAAATAAGCTAACAGTGAACAACAACAAGGAACCATCAAGAACACTCCACCAACACTGAAAAGGCAGTCACAAGTATATAGACAGAGAGCAAACTCTTTAACACTGATGATGTTACCTAATTGGGTAATGAAATGTCTGCAAGAAAACAACCAAGCTCAGAGAGCACTAATGACGCCCACTGTTCGTCTAAAAGACTTACATGAACCAATAAATTGCACTAAACTTAGTGTTGGAGAATCATTAACTTATTGCTAGAGAACCATAAATTAAGATAACTTCAGTGGTCTGCAAGAATATAATCCATAGTTTTAAAATATGAAATCTAAAGTTGACTAGAAATTTTTTTTCCAAGGAGATATTTGTATATCATCTAGTTCAGTGATTCTGACTAACAATGATACTGAATGTATTAATCTTTTAGAGGATTTTCATGTAAAAATTTTACAGCTATAAATATTTGGACAAATATACATTTTGGGAGGGTTTTTTAAATTTATTAATAATGCATATTTTCCTTCTTTAGCAAGTGAACTTTCCTATATTTTTAAACTTGGCAAATAAACTCATTTCTAGACAGAAGCAAAGGACTGAAGATACAAATCAAGATAGAAGCATATAGTCCCCCTAGAAGAGTTTGATTTGTGCTGAGCATGAACTAAATCATAAACTCATTCCTTTAGAAACAAGGGCATGGATTTTTCTGGTGGCTCTTTAAGATTGACAACACTAAATTGCAGCAATTGCTTCAGAATCTAAACAATTTTGATTTTTTAGGAAAAGTTGCTTAATTCTATCTTAAAACACCTATATTATCTATATTTACCCAAAGAACCATCTCATCCCAATGAAATTGACCCACCTCACTCACTTCAGCAGAAGGGTGCTCCAGATCCCATCAGCCATGGTATTGCAACTAGTAGGGCCCAGGATAACAGCCTTTTGTGCCTTATTAGCCTTTTGAAAGAGCCTGAAAACCTGGCTCTACCATTTTGGAGTTGGAATGTAAATTAGTAGAAGATCCCTCATCCACCCAGTCTATGCATTGGTTCTTTTCATCCAATTGAGGGGTCTTTGGTGCCTTCTGGGCTTGTTGTTTTCTTGTAGACTTTTCATTACCTAAACTAGGTAACATCATCATCATAGAGACTAGCACTGATGATGTTACCTAGTTTGGTAATAAAACAACTGCAAGGAAACAATCAAGTTCCAAGAGCACCAAGGACCCCTCATTTCAACCTTGAGTTACAGATATTCTCCTTTGTTGTCAATTATAATGTTTCAATTTTCAATGTCCAATGTTTTAATGTTTTAATTGTTTTATACTGTTATTTATGGCATTGTAAGCCACCTAGAGTCACTTGATAGTGAGATGGGTGACATATAAATTTAATAATTAAATAAAAATGTATATTACTAAAATGTCTTATTATCCTGACCTTTTACTGTGCAAAACACCCCTTAATTTTTTAATATAGCTGATAAGAAACTCTTCAAATTACAATATAATATAACTATAGGTCCTGGGCAGTGTTTAATTTCCAACTCTATCTAATATTGTCTACAGCAATATATTTGTAGCTTTTACAATCTGCTATGACTTTTGGGATAGGAAGTTTGAATTAGGCCCACACTTCTAATTTTCATTTATTCTCATTTGAAATCCAATGGAGAGGATGCTACTGTGAAATGAGAAGGAAACTTTGATACAGATTCATACTATTGATTCATGCAACTCAGAACTGCCTTATGCTGGATGAAATTAGCATGTTCAAAGTATTTTCCCATTTACCTGGAGAGTCTTGGATTAGACATCAGCATTTTGTACTATTGCTATGTTACATTCTTTCTGAATCGTAGATCTTATAGAAACTGGAAACATCTCATCCTCCCATTGTTGTGGTATACTTTTCACTAAGTCTGTCATTCCAGATCTATGCTGTCCTATATTATGCCCATTAGCATTTGTGCCTCAGTATACAATTATATTTTTTAATCTGGGGAAAAATGTATTATAGAGAACCCATATAAATTTCTCTAAGCATTTTCTCCTTAAACCCTGTATTATCCTTCCAAAATGGATTTTCTCACAATTCTACATCCACTCCTGATGCTTTCATTATTTGTCCTAATTATTTGCTCTACTGTGACATAGTTAAAAATAATTTACAGATCTCTCCCTAAAATTTTGTCCAACTACAAGAATTCTTCACCTTTTGTCACTGAAGACTAGGCCATTTTAATAACATTCTGTGAACCAAATCTCATCTTGATCCCCCAGCACAAGGTTTTTCTTAAAACCACAGGAATGATAAAAACAATTTTATCATTACATTTTCAAAAATAAGCCAGATTTCAATAGGATGATTTAAAGGGACGATAACCAAATGATTCTTTTGCTGATGGGCATATTAAATTTCTTTGTTTGCTCTATCCCAATATTGAAGATGCTATGTCTTAACAGCACTGAATTCTCAAATGATGCCTAAAATGTTACATGTAAATAGGTAAATATTTTTAACCCTTCTTCAGCAAGAAAAGAAGATAGAAGGGAAGTAACTAACAAAAGATAGGAACAACAGGAGATCACAAAAGCTATTTTGAAAATGCACTTCTGAGGAATAACAATGGATTTAAAGAGCAGTTTGCACATAGATCAGATCTGGAAGAAGTCAGCAGCTTTTTAAAAAACATAACTCATTAAATGCAAATTGGATATCTGGACATTCATGTAAGCCAATTAATGGACCATCTGATTATGTATGCAGATAATAAAATCTCATTTGTGAGATGTTTATTGTAATACCATCATGATCCCTATATTAATACACAGTGTAATGCAATGTGGTAAGTCAATAGAATTAGTTGCCAATTTTGTCCTTGTCCATTCTTGATTCCTGTATCATAAAAAGATGACAGCTCAGGCAAAATTATGGCAAGCGAAGCTGAGAATTTGAACTGTTCAAACACAAGAGCACAATCTTAGTTCCAGATGGGGCTAAAGATGCTTGTTCAAGATGCTAGGTAGGAATCCTGTATAAAACTAATACACAAGTTACATTTCTGTCAGTATCAACCTGGAGGAAAGTAGCAGGTTTTATGTTCTGGCAGGATAGTTCTTGAAATTCATGTCCCGAGTCTTACATTTGATTAGGTCAAAGGGCCTTCAAGGACCTTTTCTGCAGTTGTTTTCTAAGGAACAGTTTGGAATCTGGTTTTAAACTACATTCCCCAGCAACCAACATAGATTAGGGTGAAGAATGTTGCACAATGCAATTCTTTCTCTAATGGTTTCCCAGTTTTTAAATAAATACAGTATAAGGTATACTCAGAATCCAGTAGTAAATAAATAGGTGTATTTTGTAACCATAGAGTCATAATAATGTAATCCAGTATAAAATACAATAAACAAAATAAAATAAAACGAGTGCCAGAAATAAGATTAGACCAGTGTTTCTCAACCTTGACAATTTTAAGGCATGTGGACTTCAACTCCCAGAATTCCACAGCCAGCAATGCTGGCTGTGGAATTCTGGGAGTTGAAGTCCACATTCCTTAAAATTGTCAAGGTTGAGAAACACTGGATTAGACTGAGGGAAACTAAGGCTACATTTAACTTCTTACACTTTTCAAGTTTCAATGTAAACAAAGCAAAAGTATCAACCTCTATACTAGCTGTTTGAAAAACAGCTCCAGGAAGATAATTCAGTTGTTCAAAACCTGATATCCAAACACCTGAGTTCAAATCTGCTCAACAGTTCAACTTTAAACTTATTATAAATGGGGCAGTGGAACACATATTAAGTAATGTCTACCATTTGATGAGTACCTCATAGACACTTTTCAATAGATACTACCACATGTCTTTTCAAGATATGCCAAATTCATGGTCTAGACAAAAGCATGTAAAAGCACTCCTCAGTGGTGTGCTCTGTCTTTTACAAAGATGAAACCAAAATGAAAATTTGGATGACTGTACTATGGTAGCATGTTCCCTGGTATTCCTTTCAAGCAGCCTAATATTTTTTCCGTTCCAAGAGCTAAGCTCCCCACAAAAGGAGGTAAAACACTGGATAGGTAACAAGGGTCCATTGATTCCCAACAGTATAATGGAAAAAAACAACAACAAAATCTTGAAGCTTTTTTGTTTCTTATAATGCCCAACAATTCTATGCATATGCTAATGACAATAGAAAAGCCTTTGTTCACTTTTAGATGGGTAGCAAGGGTTCCCTGAGCATATCATAAAATATTTTTATGAAGTTATTTTGGACCACTTTTACTTGGGCAATAATTCTCATACTACTCCAACCTGCAAAGATGAAGTGAAGAAAGCCAAGGCTCAAAATGAACTAAGGCTTGCGACCAAAGTCAAAAATAACAAAAAAAGCTTCTTTCAACATGTAAAAAACAAGAAAAAAGTGAAGGAAATGATTGGTCCATTAGTGGGTGGAAGTGGCAAGAAGGTGACAAGCAACAGGGAGAAAGCAGAACTATTTAACTCATTTTTTGCATCTGTCTTTACACAAAGGGAAAAAACAGACCAACCTATCAAAAATAGTGCCATAAAAAACAAAACAGAAACACAAGTTAAGATAGGCAAGAAAATGGTTAGTGAGCACCTGTCCAGCCTAGATGAGTTCAAATCGCCAGGACCAGATGGATTACACCCCAGAGTTCTCAAGGAACTGGCAGATGTGATATCGGAGCCACTGAACTATATTTTTCAAAGATCCTGGAACACAGGGGAACTACCAGAGGACTGGAAAAGAGCTGATGTAGTTCCCATCCTCAAAAAAGGAAAAAAAATGGATCCAGGAAATTACAGACCTATCAGCCTGACCTCAATACCTGGGAAGATCCTGGAAAAGATAATCAAACAACGAATCAACGAACACCTAGAGGCAAACAAAGTCATTACTAAAAGCCAACATGGGTTTGTCAAAAATAGATCATGCCAGACAAATCTTATTGCATTCTTTGACCAAGTGACAAAATTAGTGGATCAGAGGAATGCTGTGGACATAATTTACTTGGACTTCAGTAAGGCATTTGATAAAGTAGATCACAACCTACTACTTGACAAGATAGAAAAATGTGGGGTAGACAGAACCACCACCAGATGGATCCGTAGCTGGCTGACCGGCCGTACTCAGCGAGTGGTCCTCAATGGAACTGCATCTATATGGAGGGAAGTGTGTAGTGGGGTGCCCCAGGGCTCTGTTCTGGGCCCAGTACTCTTCAACATCTTCATCAACGATTTGGATGAAGGGATAGATGGGGAACTCATCAAATTTGCAGATGACACCAAGCTGGCAGGAATAGCCAACACTCCAGAAGACAGGCTTCAGATACAGAAGGATCTGGACAGACTTGAACACTGGGCACTAACTAACAAAATGAAATTCAATGGTGAAAAAAGCAAGGTTCTACATTTAGGCAAGAAAAACCAAATGCACAAGTACAGCATAGGTGGCACCATGCTCAATAGTAGTAACTGTGAGAGGGACCTCGGAGTCCTAGTAGACAATCACTTAAATATGAGCCAGCAGTGTGCTGCAGCTGCCAAAAAGGCCAACACAGTGCTAGGCTGCATTAACAGAGGGATAGAATCAAGATCACGTGAAGTATTAATACCACTCTTCAATGCCTTGGTAAGGCCACACTTGGAATACTGCATCCAGTTTTGGTCACCACGATGTAAAAAAGATGTTGAGACTCTAGAAAGAGTACAGAGAAGAGCAACAAAGATGATTAGGGGACTGGAGGCTAAAACATATAAGGAACGGTTGCTAGAATTGGGTATGTCTAGTTTAACGAAGAGAAGGACAAGGGGGGACATGATAGCAGTATTCCAATATCTCAGGGGCTGCCATAAAGAAGAGGGAATTAAGCTATTTTCCAAAGCACCTGAAGGCAGGACAAGAAGCAACGGGTGGAAACTAATCAAGGAGAGAAGCAACCTAGAACTAAGGAGAAACTTCCTGACAGTGAGAACAATTAATCAGTGGAACAGCTTGCCTCCAGAAGCAGTAAATGCTCCAACACTGGAAGTTTTTAAGAAGAGACTGGACAGCCATTTGTCCGAAATGGTGTAGGGTTTCCTGCCCGAGCAGGGGGTTGGACTAGATGACCTCCAAGGTCCCTTCCAACTTTACTATTATTATTATTATTATTATCTAAGCCCCCAAGTAGTATTTAGCCTATCACCTTTCCCTGGAATAATTTAATTGAAGGGGCTATCAACTACTTTCCTTTGGACAAGAAAAGCTTCAGACATTTGTCAATGTGTCTTGGGCAGTTGCTGAATGGTGGTTAAAATATATTCTGATAAAGGAATCTAGAATCCAATAGCAATGGTTCCCCTCCTGGGATTCAAGTGTCAACTTTGCTCTATAGAAAAGGAGGTCTAACAGTTTCCTTAAAACTTCTGTCACAAAATGCTCTGCTTTTGAAGGCCCTCCACTTGGGATCCTCTCAAACTGGTGGTGAAAATTGTGATTCTATTGCAAGTAAATGCCTCAACATCCAAATAAAGGATTGCTGTTGAAAAAAAGCACTGCTGTGAATATACTTGTTATAAGAATTTTTCTTTCCCTGCCAGCAGCGACCAATCTTGGGAAATATGATGACAATATAAAGTCATGTAGTGAATTTTGTGAGTAGTAATAAATATGGATAAGGCCTTTTTCAATGGCATAATGGCCTTTTTTGACTTGCAGTTTTACCCTGTAACATTTCAAAGTTTGTAGACAAGAAGATGTTCTATTCAGCTATTCTGTTTAATCATTAGCTGGTTTCGCAACTTTTCACAAATATAACAGTAACAATAATACAACACTTTCCAACCAGTTCATGTGAAACTGATTAATGTCTGGTCATTTAAGCCAGAAAAAGAAGAGGCCAGTCTGGTGATAGGCTCCATTCTTCAGATTATTTTTACTGTGTTCTTAGCAGAGGGGAAAAAAAGGAATAAAAGCTGCTAATGAATTTTTATTTCTTTTTTTAGTACATATCAACAGCTATACCAGTTCTCTCTGTTTGGCTTCCAAGCTTTTTTTAAATGGATAGTATCTTATAAAGATATATTTCTTCCTATATATTACAATTCTGTCAGTAAATTTGCATTTCATAAAATTCATTATAATTGTTACAAAGTTTTTTTTAAAAAAATGTGTACGCAAAAGGGAAATGAAGAAAAACGGAACAAAGAGATGTGTGTTATAAAAGTTTTTATTAAGTTAGCTAGATAGTGTTCTTAGCAAACTATTGTAAAATATGAATTCTGAGATTGATGTAACATTTTTGTAAATTAATTAAGCTGAAAATGTATCATAAAAATGATAGAGATTAAATAAAAGATTTTAAAAAAATAAGACTGAAAGTACCAAGCAGGAAGAGAATAGAATAACTCAGTTGGAAGAAAATGGGGACCTTATAGCTATAATCTCTTAATTGATTTATTCAAACCTAATAAATTCTTCAAATTAAAATATTTCATTTGGAATATCACTCTGATCATACATCTAATCAATGTATTTATGATTAGTCTGGATTACATTACTGAATTTGATATTGGATGCTGGTAAAGCATTTATTGAAGTTAAAATTATCTAGGCACTTCTATAATAAAGGAAAATGTATTTAAATTAAAAAAGTTTCATGCTCAGATGAGAAAGTTAATTTTTTCCAATGAATTTATTTATTTATCAAAATGTATTCAAAGTACAGTAAAAGAAAAACAAAGAAAAAAGGTAAAAAGATAAAGAGGAGGCATGTTGAGATATTTACAAGCATTAGCTTAAACAAATAAAAATGCCCTTAATATAAATCCATGCATTCAAGTACTTTAAATCATTTTGAAGTTTTACCACAATATTAAAAGAAAGGACTATATAAATTGGATTACTGTACAATATTTGAAACTATAAAAAAAACTATAAAAACTATATAAAACTATAATTATGACTTAGAAGCCAAAATATAAGAAAACTACAATAATAAAAAATATATTATAAAAATAATAAAAAAGAAACTGTAATAATATTTACTTAACCTAGGAAATTTGGCAGATTTAAAGCTCATGAAAAAACTGAATATAATCTTAAGAAAAATCAAACATTGATGTGGTCTAAAAGGTTTTCACATTGGGTTAGATTTGTTTTTCAAATATGAAATTAATTTTGACATTGGCCTATACTTCCATAATTGAAGCAAATCTAAAGGCAGTTTTGCATACTTTGTACGAATATAAGGTAATCTATTTTAAAATGTATTTCATTTTATTGTAATCATTTTCTAAAATTGTTGGGGTTTACCACATTGCCAGCAAAATTAATACATAATCTGTTTATCTGTTTGTCTGTCTGTCTCCAGTATGATTATTGATCATTCCTGTCTACTAAATAGTTTCATGGTAAAGAATAGAAGTGGGAAAATTTATATCTCTTTTCTGTTACCATTATATGTAAAAGGGGGCAAATGTATATCTCTTTTCTGTTACCATTATATCTAAAAGGGGGTAAAATCTGGAATAATCAAAGCAAACTCCTTCTGAGATTATCTGTGCCAGTGGTTATTAAACTGGCAATTACCGAGGGAATAATTTGGGCATATCCAGGGGGTAATGGAACAATTTGTAATTGCTTGTTTGTGACTCTCTGATAGAGTCATTGTGCAAATCAGAAGCATTCTACTTAATTTCAGTTGCTGATGCAGGATGGAGACTGGAATTACTGAGACTCGATAGATCAGTTCGGTAACAATGTCTTATAATATACAGTATAAAGTTATGTGATTTACAGGCAAACAGATAAGATAACTGGAAATCTGCTTAGACTTTGATGTAAGGCTTAAGGAATTATGGATGAGTGTGGATGGTAAAGGAAAGTGTCATTATTTGTTAGCTTTTTCTTATTTATAAACACACATTAATTATGGCTAGCCTTTAGAAGTTGTGTGTGGTCTGTCACTGGAGGTTTCTAAGAAGAGGTTGGAAAACCATTTGTCTGAAATGGTACAGGGTCTCCTGCTTGAGCAGGGGTTTCGACTAGAAGACCTCCAAGGTCCCTTGAAGTCCCAACTTCGTTAGTTTGTTAATTTGTTTGCATTTCTTCCTGTACCTCTCACCATTTAAAGACTTGCAGATTAGAAGCTAGCAGAACTCCATTGTTTTTCTTTCTCCCAACACAAAGCACATGCTTATGCTCCAAAGATTGTAGTGACTCCAAATGAGAGAAGAAGAGAAAGTTAACTACTCCTAAACAGTTCATGAAATTGTGGGATGGGTGGCATCTTGCCAGCAGATGCCCTTCCTACCAAGTTCCAGTTTGGATTTACGACAGGAAATGAGACATTCCTAACCACAAGAGCACTAAGACTGGGGAAACCTCTCTCTGAAAAGGACCAAAACTTACAGATCAACTCATTGTTACTTTGGTCACTCTGAAAATCCAAACTAGCACCAGAATCTACCTTGAGGCTTTAACAGACTGGTGCAATTAACCATTTTGTAGATCCTTTTAATGAATGATAAATTCTTATTCAGCTTGTGTGTCCGGCCTACCTTGTTTGAAACCACTTGTAGAGAACCACTGCAACTCATCTTTAGGATGGCCCAGATTGCAAAGTCCTTAATTCTTTAATCAGTTGGGATGACTGTTGTGTTCTGAATTGTAAAAAAAAAAAAAAAAGAAGGAAAGTCATTATTTGTTAGGGCCATCCTATTTATAGGTACACACACACACACACACACACACACACACACAAATTATGGCTAGTCTTTAGAAGTTGTGTGTGGTCTGTCACTGGAGGTTTCTAAGAAAAGATTAGACAACCATTTGTTTGAAAAAAAAAAATCTGTCCCAGAACCATAGCATTAACTGAATTGACACTTAATAGATAATAGAAATCTTTATCATTCAAGTGGTAGATGACATTCATTAAGGTTTAAAATTTCTTTAATGCTTTTTTTCAGCTTTACTTAGTATATTTTTATAATAGCACATGCAATAATGCAATTTCAAATACTTTTGCTTTCCCATAACAATTCAGCAATTCCATCAAATATGTTTTAGTAAGAAAATCATTCTACAATTCTCCCCATCTGTTTAACAAGTATTCAACAAATACACATGAATAAGTTGTCTTCAGATGTATTTGTTATCAAATAGGATTAAAATTTCACATGCATGTAATCTGATTTAAGTAGGGCATCTTTGTCACATTTAACATTGGATACCACTTTACAGGACTGTTTAGCTATTTACATTAGATAACAAAGTGACAAACACTTCTATTTTTTTTGTTCCACATATCTGATAATCAAAGAAATGCTGATTTTTTTTAAAAAAGAATTCCATCACTTTGAAAAACAGCTCAGAAAAATAAAACAGAAAAAAATATTTTGGAAAGTCATAGAAGCATTTGCTTCTTAAAGCATATTGTCAATTTAGCACCACTTTGCATAATAACCTTAATCATACACAGGTGAAATAAATGTATTTATTTTAGTTATTTGACTAATTGCCATTGTTAGACTATATCATGTATCCAAAGGTTCACTATTGTAAACAATCCTACTATAAATAGGAAGCATAACTGCGATTATGTTGGAGGAGAAGATGATAATATTTATCATTTAATGCTGTTGGCATCAACATTAAAAAGTACCTTCTTGTATTCTTCCAGAGTTACTGGTCTTCCAGGTTTCAGGAAAACTGGCCACAATGAACCTTTGATTTACTGAAGAGCTGTGGCTTTTGCTTAACAACTGAGGCATTCACTTTAATGACCACTGAAAAAGGACATAAATTTGGATTAGTCATGTGAATGATCCAATTTATGATCATCACAATTTACAACCCTGATGAGCAGGTCTATTATGGTCATAAGTCAAGGATTACCTGTGTATATAATAATAATAATAATAATAATAATAATAATAATAATAATAATAACAATAACAACAGCAATAATAATAATGATGATGATGATGGGCATGGAATGCTGAAGTACATCAGATGGTTGAAGAAAAAATGGCTTTGGAAGAATATCTGAAGGACAATGATGAAGATGCACTGAAATTAGTATATCAGGAAGGTTTACTGATTACTAGAGAGACCAACTGGCCTACAAGAAAGACCAAATGAAGAACAGAATAGAGGCATGGGAAGACAAAGCACTACATGGCCAGTACATTAAAAAAAATAGCTGGGAAAGCAGATAAGAGCAAGAAAATTGAAGAAAGAGACCAAGGGACTAATTTTGGCTACACAAGACCAAACCTTAAGGACAAATGCATACAAAGCCAAAATTGAGAAAACAGCAACAGACAGTAATTGCCGCCTAGGCAAAGAAGCTGAAGAAACAGTGGACCACCTGGTAAGTTGCTGCAAGAAGATCGCACAGAATAACTACAAACAGCGGCATGGCAAAGTAGCAATAATGGTGCATTGGAAGATCTGCAAGAAATATTGTTTGCCTGTAAATAAGAACTGGTGGGATTATAAAATAGAGAAAATCATAGAAAATGATAAAATTAAATTGCTCTGGGACTTCAGAATTCAAACAGACAAGCACCTGCAGCATAACACCCTGGACTTAACATTTGTTGATAAGAAAGACATAAAAGTCTGGATAGTGGATGTGGCAGTGCCTGGAGACAGCAGAATAGACGAGAAAGGACTTCCGGTTCGTCACACAGCCGCCATGGATGGTTGGGAGACTTGCTCTCTCTCCCCCGTTCAGTTTTGCATTGCTGGGGGGCCCTAAAAAGGGCCGAAAGTCACCCCGAAGAGGCGACCAGCAAGGAGGGGCTTTCGCTGGATCCCGGAAGAGCAGCAATTTTCCCGTCAGATCAGGCGATTCCTCCAAACCGGTGGATGAAAGGACTGGCCATAGAAATATGGCTCATCCCTAGGCTGCAAACAGCCGAAGTCACATCTGGCAACTTCAAAGCAGCGTGGACAGGACTGGGCATGGTTTGCCTATCTTACATCCTAACTACTTAATTACCTGCATAAGCTGCTAAAGTACTTTCCCCCCTGTGGTGAGGGAAGAGGGATTTTAGCCCTCCCTCCAGAAACAGTGGCTATCAACCACTTGGGAGTTTAAAATGTTGGAAAAATACTGAGATCTTAATTAGACTCCTACTTCCTAAAATTGGTGGATTATAAGATTTGCAACTTTCTGCTCTTTCACTATATATTTCTTCCTTGATTTTTATTCTAATTACTATTGAAGATTTGTTTCTTTTTCTCCCTTAAAATAGAGGGGAAAAAAAACCCTAAAAAGATCCAACTAACTCTAAGATGTAACTGGCTATTCTCTAAGAGACTTGTTGACAGCTTTAAAAATAGATAAGATACAAAATAACTTTGAAACACCATCTGCAAAATTCAGCTCAGCTCCCCATTTGGTGGACTTTCTGACTGTCAGTTTCTTTTTCTTGAGTTTAATATATTATAATGGAAGGAGAAGAGGAAAGGATTTCTTCTACAGAGGAAGTACAGGAACAAATTCTTTGTATGTTAAAAGTGATGATCCAAACTCTACATATGCAAGTTCTGGATATACAAACTCAAACTATAACTTCAATCAAAGAATTATCTATACAGAATTCTATAGAGAAAGTGAATCAACCAAATGTTATGACAAAAGACTTAGATACTCAACAAATACAGACAATAGAAAATACAAAAAAGAAATTGATAATAGAGAACAAGGAAAGGACATTTCTTATAAACCAGAAGGAATTTGAAGATAAACAAGAAAAACAGATGAAAGAGAAGATAAATACTTCGGGACAACTGCATCGAACTGGAAAAATAAAGAGACTACTGGCTAAATCAACTAGTCCTCTTAAGAAAATATCAACTGGATGTTCTTATTAACATCAAATGATAGCCACAACAATACAAGGAGATTTTTTTGATGATTTAAAGGCAAAAATACAAAAAATGACCTGGCAGAGGAAAAAAGCTAGAATAAGATTGAAAAATATTGGGGTTCTGATCTATATATGAGATCTAAAATAGAATATATCTAAATAGATAGAATATGTATTCTATTAAGACATCGTAACGATTTGAGATAAAGAAAAGTTTGGTCATATAAAATCTAGAAATATGTTGAAATAAGAATATTATATTGTCATTAGATGGGTAAGATAGATGGTAGAATTTATATATAAGGTCTGTATTTAAAATATTAGAATGTATGAGCAAATTGAGATAAAGGAATTGTGTTTAATTAAAAATTTGGAAAAATTAAATATTAAATGTAATCTGAATGTCTACAAATAATTAAGATTGGAATTTAAGATATTGTTATGAGTTGAGACAAAGGTTAAGTAAAACTTAAAAGTATAAGTACTAATAATTAAATTTGTATATGGGTTTGTGGTATAAATGTTGGTGGTTTATTTTTAATTTTTTTTCTCTTTCTGGAAAGGAAGAAAGGAAGGAAGTAGAAGGAAGAAAAGAAAAGAAAAGAAAAAATATTAGCTCCAAATGTGAGATAGGAGACTTAGAAATTGGGAACATTTAAAACCTGGAAATGATAAAGATTAAATGTTAAACTTAAATATCAATGGGAAATTAAAGTTAAGAAAAACTTACTAGATTATTGTCTAAAAGGTGGAATGTCAAATTAATTAAGATATGTATAGACTGAAGATTGTTGATGAATACTAGAAAGATATTTTTTGTTTGATTAATAGAATAAGAACTGTATTGGTTTGAACATTAGATATCATGGGGGAAAGAGAGCGAATTAGTTTGTTCTAATAATTTGAGATTTGTACTGATGATATTGAAATGTAACGGAATTACTGTGCTCAGCCGCCATGCTACTTTTCAAATATGTAAATGTAATATTGTAAAATCAATAAAAAACTTGAAACTGAAAAAAAAAGAATAGACGAGAAAGAACTGGAGAAGATAACAAAATACAAAGACCTACAAATAGAAATAGAAAGACTGTGGCAAAAGCAAGCAAGGGTAGTACCAATAGTAATAGGTGCCTTGGGTGCAATCCCAAAACAACTGGAGCATCACTTGAACACCATTGACATTGACAAATTTGCCATTAGTCAATTGCAAAAGGCGGCCTTACTGTAATATCATCAAACATCCACATCTGCCTATCCCAGGTCCTTGATAAGGACTCGATAGGTAGACAAAAATGCCAAATCCAGTCTGAATTCTGGCTGACTGTACGATGATCAATAATAACAATAACAATGATGATGACAACGATGACGACGATGATGATGATGATGGAAGGTATCTTGGAGATCATCTAGTTCAACCCCCTGTTCAGGCAGGAAATCCTATATCATTTCAGACAAATAACTGTCCAGTCTCTTCTTAAAAACTTCCAGTGTTGGAGCATTCACAGCTTCTGGAGGCAGGTTGTTCCAATAAGTGGGATGAGGAAGGGTATTTTTTCTTCTGGTATCAGTTTATTGTGATTCTATTTATGGAGACCAACCACTTTTCCACTACATTCCTTGTAGCTTTATTGTAGATTTATGTCTGTATGCATGTTAATTATGACATGCAAAGTGATTAGAATCCTTGACCAGTAATATAAAATGGGACTAAGAATAAGAAATATGGATAAAAAAGAAACATTGGTATTTTTTCTTATTTTTATTTTTATCATAAAAAGTAAAATAGAAAACAGAAAAACAAACAAAACAAAAGAAAAGCATACATTCAATATTAGCAACAACAAAAAATAGTGGATAAGATAAAATACATTGAACAATTAACATGTAGGATCCATCCAAAAACGGTTTCTAGTCTCTTGTAAAGCTGTCTAGTAATTTATTTATTTTATTTCAACTTATAGTATTAAAAGTTCTGTTTTTTAATGACACAGAAGCTTTCCTCTTTGGCTGTAGATCTATTATACAGCAAAGCCAACAGTGTTTTCTTCTGTACTTGCATGGCATTTTTAAAGATTCCCATAATAAAGTTGACTTTCATATTAAGAAATAAAGCAAATTCGAAGATTGCATGGTCTATGAATCAAAACAGCTGCAAATTGATGGGAAGTATATTAAAACAATTTCACTCTGTTTTTAGCATTTCAATATTCAAGAGATAGAATTGTTTTCAATATTGGAAAAGTATAGAATAGAATAGAGCTGGAAGGGACCTTGGAGGCCTTCTAGTCCAGCCCCCTGCTCAAGCAGGAGAACCTATACCATCTCAGACAAGTGACTTGTCTAGTCTCTTCTTAAAAACCTCCAGTGATGGAGTGGCCATGATTTCTGAAGGCAAGCTCTTCCACTGGTTGATTGTCCTCACTGTCAAGACATGTCTCTTTAATTCCAGGTTGCTTCTCTCTTTGATCAGTTTCCAGCCATTGTTTCTTGTCCTGCCCTCTGGTGCTTTGGAAAATAATGTGACCCCATCTTCTTTATGGCAGCCCCTCAAATACTGGAATATTGCTATCATGTCACCTCTATTTCTTCTTTTCTTTAGACTAGCCAAACCCAATTCCTGCAGCAGTTCTTCATATGTTTTAGTCTCCAGTCCTTTGATCATCTTAGTTATATAAAGAAGTGTTGGAAAATAAAAGAGATTGTATAGGCAATAATTGCTGAAAATAAGGGTATGTTATAAAAATAATTCAGCTAAAACAAAACAAGCAGGTAAATGAAGATTTGAAGTAAAATAAACTTACAATTTAATTAAGGTTGTGGGAAATGTATTTATTATCAAGGAGTTTGCTTATAAATACAATATTTATCTAAAGAAGATGGCCCTGAATTTAAGACAATTTCCTTTTCCCCTATAAAAAGAATATTGTAAATGAAATATAAATTGAAGGATCAGTGTCTGGCTTCTAGCTTTGTAATTTCATCTGAAACCAGACCTGGACAATCCTTTTTAGCAAGTTAAGTGTATCTCATACATACCACATGCATTTTAAAATGGGCTATTAATTGAATTAAATAGTGATATAAATTAAATGGCTATGAAACAAAACTTTTTATTTAAATAATAGGTTCCCAACTGCATATACCAATTGTTTCTCAAACTGAACACTACATTATACAACACACAAACACATAAAAGCAAGCACACCAAAACAAAAGAAGCACCAGTAAAGAGCTTGGCTCCTGTAAGAGGGTCTACCACGCTAAAAAGAGAAGGGAAAAAAAAAAGAAGTAAATTGGATTGGGTAGAGGCAAGGCAAAAAGGCACATGGGCAAGGAATGGAAGTAAGAGAAGAAGAAGCCATATTCAGGCATTATGTGAAGTGCTAAATTCACCATGCAAGCAAGGAGATAATCTTCAAAGGCTTCTCTTAGCTGTGTCTGCTGTTTTCCTTTGGTGGTGGGGATGGAATGGGATTATCTTCCTATTGAATAAATATGGCATAAACATAAACACTAAAAACATATTTTAACTCCTTGTGTAAACAGTCTGGGTCTTTAGAGCTATAAAAGGATAAAAAGCTGTCTATTGAGATACAGATCCACCCAGCTGGCTTGTATCTGTGGGAAGATTTGGAAGGATAATTAAAAACTGTAGGGTGGAAACTTAATGTCTCAATTCATAGTGTCAGCAGGTGGCTGCATCTGGCTGACCTGGCCTGGCTTGAAAGCTAACCAGGATTGGAATCCCTCAGTGCTTTGCTGGGAGAGCATCACAACATCTCAGGGATAGAGGCTCAACTGGGAAGAGAAAAAACATGCTGGAAGAAGGGAATAACAACCACATTCCATACTGTTAACAGTAAAAGTACATGAGCATCTTCAGGGGTTAATAAAGGGAAAAAATAGTTTTGAGAATCAGTGTACTTAGCTGATTGAAGTGTTGGACTGACAGATTCTAGTACACCTTTAGCCAAGGACTTTCATGGGGTAATTTCTTTTTTTTAAAAAAAATCCAACCTTCCTTGACTGTTATTATAAGAAAAACATAGGAGGATGGAGGATTGTGTATGTTGCCTTTTGCTCTGGAGTAAAAAGAAAAAGAGACAACTAACAAGCAGATAAATAGATGACAGTAAATATTGTGGCCTTGGGGTACTTTGTGAAAATTCCCAATCTTTAATCATTCCAACTCAGTGCTACTGCTACGGTATTCCTAACCATGGCCAATAATATCTTATAGAAAGTTTGCTGATAGTAGATGGGAACATTTTTGGGAACAACAATTCTTAAATATTTAAATATAATTGGTCTGCACAAACTGAAAAAAACAAGTAATGTGCTTAGCTGATGTTAAGACTGCTTATATTGGATGTGTGTTCGGCCTCAGTTCTTAGGTGGCACTTTGCCAGCTGCCCCCCCCCCCCCCCGTGGACTTTGTTGCTATCTCTGTCAATGATTTCCTCTAGCTAACCTCTCCAGAAAGAGAAATATTGATGCTTGCGGAGACAAGGGATTTCTATTATCTTCATTTTGTCAAAATGCAGTCCTCATCTGAAGTGCAGTAATGATAACCAACTGCTATGAATTCAGATTGTCACTCTCTGATGCTAAATGTGAATACTGGCTTTGTCTACTGTCTGCATGAGTTAGTTTGAAACAACAGAGTGAG
Source organism: Crotalus tigris (assembly GCF_016545835.1). NCBI lineage: Eukaryota > Metazoa > Chordata > Lepidosauria > Squamata > Viperidae > Crotalus > Crotalus tigris. The sequence goes on along the minus strand of NW_024100113.1, from coordinate 1,085,664 downwards.
AAGATCAATACCAGATGTGTGCAGGATGCAGTATCATTTGTTCCTAAAAGGTCTGCAATTTGCAAAACAGGGTTTGGTAAAGGGAAAGAAAAATTCAGAGTAATAAAAGAAAGGAGAAAAATAGAAGAAAAATAGATGGAATCATAGGATTAAAAAAATAGGGCTTTATTAATAATTTTTCATACTTGTTACTCAGACAAAAGGAATTAAGTGTATAGCAGAAAAAATAACTGGACAGAATGTAGCAATCGTCTATATGATGTGTGTAGATGGTATTATGAAAATTGCTTCTTTATGGTGCAAGAAAGTGAAAATTATTTTTCCTTCAACTTTTAGAATTAGTAAAACTAGCATCAAAACAAACCAGATGAATTGTAGCATTATAGTTATATACAATTTAAATATTTAGCTGTATCTGGGGTTCCAGTTTCTAGGCTAAGGAAGATAAGCAACAGGGAAAAGCTGTTGTCTTGATATACCTCTAATGAATGTCACCAAGACATCTCTTATTCTCTGCTGGAAACACTATGATGGAATATTTATTATTTATTTATTTATTTATGAGACTTATATACCGCTTTAAGTGCAAGCACTCTCTAAGCGGTGTACACCAGTAAGCAATGTATATATATATTTACATTGCCCCCAACAATCTGGGTCCTCATTTTACCTACCCCGGAAGGAGGGAAGGCTGAGTCAACCTTGAGCCTGTGAGATTTGAACCCCTGACCTGCTGAACACAGTCAGCTAAAGTGGCCTGCAGTACTGCACTCTAACTGCTGCGCCACCTCGGCTCTTTTAAATGGCTATATATATAAACTTTACTCTGAAATTAAAAGAAAAAGATTTGATTTTTTTTAAAAAAATCATGAGTAAATTAGCAACTGTAAAATGTGATCTTGGTAAGTCATGATCTTTATTTTATTCTGAAACTCAGTGTTACCTGTGGAAAAAACAGTTAAAAGGACTGTGATAGTGGTAGCTGTTTTACATTTTACACTTCAACAAGCTTACCTTCTTATAACAATTGTAATTCAATACAAAAGTTTGTGATTTCTAAATGTCTTCATCAAACAAGTAGCTTTATCTTGGCCAACAAGGAGAAAGGGGAGGGGCTATCATCAAATTCTTGCTCTTATTTCTCTGCCATCTGTTGGGCCATCAGGTCTCTCTTCTCCTCAGAATGGATCAGCGGAGCTTATGTTCAGGCCAGAAGAATAAATACAGTATGAATATCAAAATATGGATCACTGCAAAGCATGGATCTCATCCTTTAACTTGAAAAATAATAGGAGAATCTTCTTTTATCTTGTCCAGTGGAAAAGGAGGTAAGGGGGAGAGGCATTTCTCCTGTGACTCAAATTCTCTCAAGGCCAGAAATGACTCCTGGAATGGGAGTGCAGCTCTGGAAGCACCTCAAGGTTAGGTTGCTGGGAGGACAGAACTTGTCTGGACTTTATTTAGCTTACAGGACAGTGTCTTTTGAACATCTCTTTCTTGGGGTTATGCAAATTTCTTGAATATTGCTGGAGTGGAACTCGTAGACCTGTCAGTGTCACTTCTATTGTTTGTGTGGATAGGAAAGTCGGAGTAGTTGTACTGTTCGCTTTCTGCACATCCATGTTACAAGGGAAGCAATGATATGAGGTGATCTTGGAAGTTCACAGCATCAAGGAGAACTAAATTAAAATGTATTACTTTCTCCCAGCTTGCCATCTTGAAAACCAGTGCTTTTTTTGTAAAAAAAAAAAAAAAGTGCCAGAACTCACACACATCATACAACCCGCCTTGCCTACCCTACAAGGTTCCATACAAAAAAGGTGCCGAAACTCCGTTCTGGGAGTTCTATAACAAAAAAAAGGCCTGTTGAACACTATTCATGCAGTCTTCTGGTCTTCAACAAAATATCTCCCTCTCCTTCCACAACCTAGATTTGAAGCATTATCCCTAATGAAGAGGCTTAGAGATTATGAAAAAAATGTGTGAAGCTTTGATTAACATAACAAGGATATTATTTAGTGGTATATGTGGGTATAGCCTATGGATATAGCAGCTAAGACACTAAGTCATAATTTAAATGGGACAATTTCAAAATTGTAAAAATCAAACTTTCAAACTTTCCAGGATTATTTGTTAACTATATGTATGTGTGTGTGTGTATGTGTGAATTTTATTTCTAAATATGCTTGAGGTTCTTATGATCAAACACAACCTGGGAATGTTGTTCTTTAAATGTTGTTGTGTTTATCAATGCACCTCCCCTCTGTTCACTGATTAGGTCCCAAACTGTAAAAAAGCTATCTCTCATTTTCACAAACAGTAAGGAATCAAAATAGGAACGAAAAGGGTGTTTGCTGCAGTGCAAACTTGAAAAATGATATTTGTCATTAGCTTTGGGTGGTAAGAAGATCCCTTGTGGTTCTTTCTCAGCATATGTTATTTCTCATGCTGACACTGTAGGGGGTATCAATCATATACTTCTTCAAAGGTGGAAGAATTTTTTTTTTTTTGCTTTTTATCATGCTTGAGAGAACTGTGTGTTTTATTGAATATCTGCTGCATTTTTGTACACACACATACTGTTACCAGCATTTCATTAATCCATCAAAATCCAGTACGTTTCAGTAGCCTAGAAACTGAATATTTCTTAATATGTTTTTAAAGTAAATTAGAATGAGATTAAATAAATAAATAAATACATTTAAAAAAATCAGCGGAATCAGGGAGGATACAGAATAAATCTCTTTCTAATACTTTCCCATTGCCTGACAAAGGCATGCTTTTCCACATTTTGGGGTAAAGTTTCCGAATAGTTTGTCCAAGATCATGTCCATATTTTCCTACAAAGAGTGAGGAACTGAGCTAAAAAAAAATTTTATGAGCATTTTTTCTTTTTGGAAGCGGAGGGTCACATTTATTTGTAATTTAATAATGAAATAATCATTTGTTATATTAAAAGACTTCAAAAGCAAGCCAAAGCATCAGAAAACAAATGTTGTATGTCCAATTTTCAACCAAGAAGACCCTCATACTTTGGAGATGGAAAGAGATGTTTCATTAAAAAAATATTTTTGGGGGGTGGTAGTGGAAAGCCAGAGCTGGAATGGTCAGATGATTATGAAATAGGTGTATCTGTGTCATACCCGCTGGGATGAAGACAGATGAGTTTTCTCTGTTGTTAAAAGCTGGGTAAACCATATATTAGGACTTACTCCACAGTTTATGTGTGTTTCTTGTTTCAAACAAGAAACATACAGATTATGGGAAATGGGGACATCAGTGTCAGCATTGATGCTACTGAGGTCTGATGGCATTTCAAAAGTGGTACCAGGGACAATGAAAATGTGATTTGTGGACCACCTATTCACAAATATATTAGATTCCCTTTGCCTATTTTAGAATAAATATCCTTATTTGGGGGAAAGTGGCATAGACGTTTGCATAACTAGAGCTATTGAGCACTAGAGCATTTTTAATGAAAGTGGATTCAGTTTTTTTCTTTAAATCATTTTAATTTTCTTTTTAAAATTTATTGCTGGATTAGAAGTCAAGTTGACTGTTAAAAAGTTGATTGTACATGAATAATCCGTATTTCCTGTTCCTAGCTTCTTTGCTGGCTAACTCCTGCTAAAAGAAGATATTCTTCTTCCAAACTTCTTCTATAAGTAATTCTAATTCCATCAGCAGCAAATAAAAAAAGATAGTCTTGTAAATCAAACAATTCCAGGAATTATTGACTTTAATTATCGTTTTACTAGTGACTGGGGATAATGTGCAATTTTACTTAATGTTGTTAAACCAAATCAGGAATGGTAGAACTATTTCAGTAAGAGGCCAAAGCATTCCATTGCCATTTTTGTTTATTTGCCTTCCTTGTAATCTCCAGATTAAATCTACTCTCTCTAAACAAAATTAGAAGATTTATTTGAACCATTAGATTGAATTGAATGCCTCCAATTCAGTGGCGTCTTCAGGGTGGAATTAAACAAGTCAAGATAGCTGCCACAATAATGTGATCAAGTCTATGCCCACTTTTTTATGTATTTCACCTACTCCTGATCCAAAATGCATGCCCAGAAATAGCTTTTGCTGTTTGCTATGGAATTTGAATCAAATCAAAACTCTTAGACAATATAATCTGAATGTCCAAAACTGGATTGATTTCCAACATTGGTTTGAATAATCAAACCAATTTTCTGAATTGATTTTCAATTTAAATAGGTTTTTGTCCACCTCTCATCCCTGCATTTTCTGCCATTTGTTCATATCTTTGTTGCTTCTCCCAATCACTACCACCTTGTTTCTCTGCCTGCCTCCCAGTGAGTTTATTCTTAGCTGCATCAGACAAAGAAACCAGAGCATGCTTCAGAATCACCTTTTCTTTCCTTTTAAACAGGTTACAGTTGTACTTCAAAAGACAGTTTCATAACCCATTTTCCATTATATTTTGGAAAATCCTCCTCATATAGAAATAAATCAGTACTAAGGCTGATATTCTTACATACTTTCCATTTGCTTTCTCATCTAATCTCTTTTCTCTTCATTGCTAAATTTCCATCATAATTGTTTTACATTTAGCATGTCTGAACCAGAAAATTGATTGAAACAGTCTCCAAACAATGATTTTGTCATGGTTCTGATAGATAGAGCCAAATAAACCAGAATTAAAATTAGAATTCAAGATTGAAGCCATTTTCCAGTTTAGATGTAATGAAACCCTGTGGCCTACAGATTCCTGGCTTATGACCATTTGTTTGGTGACCCAAATTATAATAGTTCTGAAGAAAAATGCACATATGAGATCCTTGAGGTTCATGCAAGGCCATATCACACCCCTTTGTTAAAATGATTGCAATCCAGGATTATACCACCATATGGAGCCAAGCTGTTTGTGACCTTCTCTTACAAAGTCAATGGGGAAGCTGGCAGAGACAATTGAAGTCCCTCCAATAAGTTCCTTCCACTTTTTCTCTCAGCTACATTTCTCCCCCCCCCACACACCTGTGTGCACCTCTACTAACCTTCCTAAGCCTCCCTGACCTCCTGTGACTCACATACAGCCTGCACTGACCTGCCCAGGCCCTCCCTCTCAATCTTTCCCTTGATCCTGGTACCCTAGAACTTTTCTGGAACTTCTGCCACTTCCTCCTGAATGAGGCTACAATGGCAACTGTGAATACCTGGATTGCAGTCCCAGTTCCAACTGCTGTCATAACCCTAGGATTACTGGTATAGCAACTACAATACAAACAGTTAAACTGACAAAGAAAAAAAGTGAACAGAAAACATATGGACATAATGATTATGCTTTGTTTAATAAATTACTGGTTCCAAATATGATTACATACCGACTGTTTCTTTAAAGGGTTGCATTTAGTTAAGCAGCAGAGTGAAAAATTCAGTGAAAAATGGATGAATGCTGTATAATAGTAGACTGAATTGTTCTTATATCTCTGAAAGACCTCCAACAATCACAGATTTATAGCTAAAATTACAGGGAGCAATCATTTCAAAGATGCTTGGAAACAAGCTAGTTAGGTTGTTTGGCCTGAAAAACAGAAACATTGAAAACTATAATAGAAAGAATCCTGTGAAGTAAAGTTTATCCTGCACTGTTTGCTAGAGAGAAAAATCAGCCAACCTAATATCTATAATCTTTCTAAAAATATCAAGATTGTACTATATGATACAATTAGCAACCTTTATGAAACATTCATGAATCATATAATTACTTTTCTATTTAATTTCCCTGATGGTTATTATATATAAAAAAAGAAAAAAGAAAAAGAAAGAAGATTTCTTTCTCCCATATTTGGGCCGACAGGGTGCATCAAGAAACACTCAAGGTAAATATGTATATATATATATATATATATATATATATATATATATATATATATATTTGTAGTATATATATATTAGTACATGTACTAATATATATATATTAGTACATGTACTACAAATATATATATATATTTGTAAATTTATGCACATGCTCCCCCTTCTCATTTAGCCCTTTGCTCTGATGATGTTAACAGGTTGTTAACGAAAGCTCAGCAGTTAATAAAAAAAAGCCTTTTATCTTACATCCCAGAGCTCTTTGTTTTTATCTGATTGACTTTAAATGTCCATACCTGGGATTCCTATATTCAAAATTATTAAAGATATATATATATATATATATATATATATATATATATATATATATATATATATATATATATATATATTTGTAGTACATGTACTATATTTGTAGTACATGGGGTCTGTAGGAATTGGATATGCACAAGATTTCTTGATTTTTTAAAATGTAGATAAATATAACATAAAAATTTAAAAATATGGGAGAAACTGATTCAGAGCCTCTTTATTATTAAATTTTTCCATATACAAGTACATGTATATAATTCATGTATTTAGTACCAATGGTATTGTGTGCCGGCCCTGTTTCTATTTCAAATAAGCTGTAAAACTGTGACATTAACAATACTGCCTCTCTACCATTACAATTTCATCTAATTGTTTTGTCCTGATCCATCCATTATGTTTGCTCTCTGTCTCTTGGCACAAAGCAGAATCATTTATCTCTAATATAAATAGTATGAATCAATGGGACATCACAGATATTTGTACAGTGGAATGCTGTGGAAGCCAACTACCTAAATTTATATAGTGTGGACCTATATGTAATCCCAGAGAAACAGACCGCATGTAATAAGTATATGATCTGAGTCTTACTCTGAAAACATGAATGAATGATTAATGTCAGTTCTCCTCATCCCATATAGAGTACATATCATCACAGTGTCCATAACTGGTAAACAATATATTTTTAAAAGTCAGTTTAGTGTCTATTTGACTAGAAAGTATTCAATACCAAGCACTTTCATTCTTTCTTTATCACATGATTGCTGTCACTTTCAGAGATATTCTTCTTATCAATAACACTCCTTGCATATCTCAGCTTTAAAAGAAAACATATTCTATTAGTCTTGTGTCATCCTGCTGTGATTTCAATTGAAAACATTTATTTTCAGGATTATTGTTTGCTGTAATATCTGAGTGATGCATTCAGAAAGTTAATCTATATAAGAATTATGATTTCCATACAAATTTGTGACTATCATACAGAATGTTCTTCTCTTATAAGAAGATATAAATTTAAAACAAACTCCATAAGCTCTTTCCAAAATAGTTTGTTATTTTCTTCGGTAATGCTCTTGAACACATTAACCACACATTGAAGTATGAGATAATAAGAGAGATATTATTTATGGAACCAGTAGAAAAATAGTAGTGAAATGCAGTGCATGAGAATTTTGGTAAAATATTGAAATTTCTTTCCTTTTTTCATAAAAGCCACATTAATTATAGAATTAAAGCTTGAGCTCTTCAAAGCTATTTTTTAAAAATGAGATTGTTTATCCATATCTAACAAGATTATGGATCACGTATGTTAATATGATGACATTATGTTTACTTCTATTGATAATTGAGAACAGCATATATAATTAATAGACCTCTGTCCACTTCAACAATGGCTCAGAATGTATTCCAAACTACTTCCTACTTTTTATTAAAGCAGCCCAATATTTTTTCACATGTTATTTTAAGATTGTATTTAATTTAAAGAGTGGATTCTTTAAAGTAGCTTCATTCTTTTTTTTTAACTTTGCACTGAGATCTGCTTTCATGAACAGCAAAAAGATATGCTTACACCAAGTCTAAAACGCTCCTTCCAAACTGTTTTTGAAGTGTGTAGAGTCATCATAGTGAACACCTATGACAAATCTTGTTTTTAGTAGTAGTGTGATACCACAAGCAGCTCTTCAGATTGCTTTCGTAAGTGGAACAAATGTCTTTAAATTGGTATATATTCTGCCTCTGGCAATAAGAGGCAGCTGGAGGCCAAATAATCAGGCAAATGCAGTCAATTCAGTGAATTCACAATTGCCACAATTCTCTTGGTCAGTTCTGCATACAAGTCACAAAAAGAGTTCAAAGTAAAAATGTTGCAAAATTTAGGATAGTAACTAGGTAGCCTGTCACCCATTGGGTCATCATTTCAAAGATAAAAAAAAAAACCAATGGGAACAGGAGAGACTTCTACTTCCTGTTGACTTCATTGTGTTTCCTTCTGGGAAGCTGCAATGAATATCGGAAATCTTCCCTGTTAGAGATGAACATTCACTTTTTTTGTGAGATCATATGTCAGCTGCATAGGGCAGTTGCACAAGTATGGAAAAAAAACCTCAGTTCTGTAGTAATACATATATACTGTGGTCTCATATATAAACAAATAAATGCTAGCAGGCATTGTTCAGAATATATCCTAGTGATAATTATTATGTGCCATCATATTGTTGTTGACTATTAGTGATCACATAGATTTTTTCCAGGATGTCCCCAATCTGGTGGGTTTCTTGGCAAAATACAGGAGTAGGAGTATGAAATAATGCCTTTGCTGTTGTCATTAAAGTGGTTCTCCCCTTCTAACATCTTCCTACATAGCTGCTACCCAATATAGGTACTTGTTTGCTTTAGCTGGATATCTGGGATGACCTTCACAGCTTGAGTGAATCAACTAGTAGTATATACTGTCGGCATGTACTCCTGATATTCATCATTCCTCCCAGGATTACCTCCTGCCACAATGAGGCAGCAGAGTCCAGGAGCAAAATTCTCTAACTAAAACATAACTAGTCTAATTTCCATCTGGAAAAATTACACCATTTGCATCACTTATACTTAGAAGATCTTCTTTCTATCAGAAATAATAAATAACATCAGTTTCCCACCAGGGAACAATGAGGGACCATATGTTCCAATATAGTATAACAAATTTTTGGTATATTTTTCAAGAGTGGGTAAGATATTATCTAAAATAATTATGTTTTTCTAGGGAATGTTTGTATTTAAAGAGTGGATCTTCTGTTTAATATTTTTCTACACTTTTCTAAACTCTAACATTGTTTGAATGGATTTATATGCCACCAAATTCTTACAAAAATAAGCATAATATAGTAAAAATTAAAACATCTATAGAAAACTTCAAAGTACCTCTCAAACAGCACACATGAGCACACACACAGTCAACACTGTAGAATATATATACCACCACCATCACCATCCTGTTGGCTAAAACGTCTCACATTTATTGGTTTCATAAGAATGTACAATATTTTTCGCATCACAAGACTGCATTTTTAAACAGAAGCACAATGTAACAGTCTGTTATGACCCAGGTCAGGGATAGGCAACCTTGGCTCTTTTACGACTCGTGGACTTCAACTCCCAGAATTCCTGAGCTAAGGTTACCTACCCCTGACCCAGGTCACCAAGGTAAGGCAGGCCTCTAAAAAGTCCTTTATTACTCTAAATAAATGGTCCAACAAAAATGACCAGTAAGGCTCCATCCCATGCTACCCTGAAGGCAGCCACCCTCAGTCCCCCAAATAATAGGCCATATATAACAAAGAAAGTCCATAGAGTAGGAGCACACTCACAGGACAAGGTCCAGAGTCCAGTCCTCCTGGCTAAGTGAGTCCATGAGGCAAACCATAGTCCATAAGGCAAAGTCAAGGCACAAGACAAAAGGCAGTCCTCAGGGTGAAGGCAAGGTAAAAGGCAGAAGGCAGTCCTCAAGCCTAGGAAGGCAAAAGATGAAAAGCAGTTCTCAAGGCAAGGGCATGGTACAAGACAAAAGGCAGAAGGCAATCCTCAAGGCTAGGTAAAGCAAAAAATGAAAATCAGTCTTTAAGATAAGGTAAGGCAAAAGGCACGAGTCAAATCTGGGGGAGTGTAAGCCAAAACAAACAATTGTTCCTGGCAAAGACTAATTCCCCACAGCTTTTTCTTAAATCAATCTACTCCAGGTGTTCCCTGTGAGGATGGGTGAGATGACCTTCTCCTGAGTAGTCTTGCAGCCTTTCACTGAGCTTGCCTACACTTCACTCTCCATGCCCTTGGATCAAGTGGAGGAGGCAGCTGTTCCTCATCAGAGGGGATCTGCTGCCTATCAGCACCACTGCCTGTCAGAAGCCAATCCTCCCCTGTATCTGCAAAGACAGGCAGCTTTCTATCTGGTTGACCACCTCCCCCAATGCCTGAGGGGCCTGGGACAGCATCATCCTCAGCCCCTGGCCTCTCCAAACATGCCAAGGGAGATATGCTATCCCTGTAGGATGGTCCCAGTTCCAACTCTTCCCCCTCCTCTGTACCAGGCTCCGATGGGCCATGACACAATCATAGCAAAATAAAGAAATTTAATGCAACACTTGTCCATATGGCAACTCTGATGTGTTGTGGAGATTGTTGGTATTCTTATTCAGAAAAAGGGATACTCTTGAAGAATAATATATGAGCAAGATAGATATACAACAAATTGTACAAATACAATAATGATAATTAAAATGGCTTTAGATGTACAATCCTATTTCCCCTCTCCCCAAAATCAGCTCTAAATAGAGAGAATGGAAGGTACACCAGGGGGCTGAGTTCTGAGAAAACAAATCACTGCCATGATTCTGGATATTTTATTGCAGAATGCATCAAATTACATTCATTTTCTACTCTGAAGTTTATTGTTCCAGAATCTGACATGGCAAATTGAAATTTTAAGACTGGCAAAGCCAAGGGTCATACAGTTCCACCTCTTGACCAATTCATTATTTATGTTCTATGATATCATGGTTGGGATTATAAAGAACATTGATTAAATTCCAGGTATTTATTCAGTTTTCCACCCATTTTACCTGGCTACTTATCTTTAGCAGTGGGACTGCTGGTAGTGAATAAAAAAGAAGTACATAGCCCATGTATTTTTTCTTAAATAAGTAAACCTAGATGTACAATTTATATAATAATTTGTATTATACATTGTAGTGGGGAGATGGAAGAAGGCCTCTGTAGTACATCACTTACTGATATGACTTCAGTGAATCAAGTTATTGAAATTAAATTTTAATTAGTTCATGGGTTAAATATAATTTCAACATTTTGAACATATAATATTGCAGAAGTGAATGTAAATGTCTATTTAATATCCTAATAATGTCATTAGCAATTGGTGTTAATATATAATAATAACAATAATAATAACAGTAAACAATAACAACAACAACAACAACAATAACAACAACAACAACAACAACAATAATAATAATAATAATAATAATAATAATAATAATAATAATAGAGTTGGAAGAGACCTTGGAGGTCTTCTAGTCCAATCCCCTGCTCAGGCAGGAAACTCTATACCATTTCAGACAAAATATTGATATTAAGTGTTATTAATCCTTCCCAAATCCATACTATAAAAGCACATATCTCCCCTATTGCCTTTAGAGCCCAAGAAACTAAGAAGGATCCTTTCTGAGATGTTTGCCGTGGCTACATTACTTTTGTAGGCTCAGCTGCCTCTTAATCTGATTGTTCCCCAATCTGCGGCTTTCCCCCCCTGTCTCCCAAGGTCATTTTCACATAACATTACATGGGGTATGAATATTGCCTCTGTCAATGCCTTCTAAAATCAAACATGCAGGGCTGGCTCTAGGCTATGGCCAAATAGGCACTTGGGGGCAAAAAAATAAAAAAAACTTGTGAAAAATACAACAGAAAACCTAAAAAGTAGTAACGGTGTACTCTGAGCCAGCAGGCCTGCTTGAGGGTTAAATAAAATTAAGACACAAGGGTACCACATTGATTCATTGGTTTATAATATATTTATGACTGATATTTTTCTCAATAAATCAGTGCCCTCCTCATTTATATTGTGTTGTTAATATATCTGTGTATTTCAAATAACTGATAATTAAAAGTAATTATATAAAAGATTGTAGATAATTAGTTGTAATTACTTTTTATCAATGTAATGTTCATCTGATAGATGAAATAATTAATTTCAGAATAATATACTTGAAATACCATATGTTTCATATTATACCTATATTTTCTATTTCATAAGCTAAGTAGACTACAAAAACTAATAGATTCTAAGCAGTGATATAATTTTTAAAATCTGAAATGTTCTGGAACACATTCAGTTGTTACTCAATAATAATGTATCTGGCACTGAATAATAAGTACAGCATATCTTTATTTATTGTAAGAAGAAAAACCATAGTTAATATTAGAACATTTCATTCCTGCAAGGATTTTGCTTTTCAACCAGTGTTAAAAACTGAAAAAAAGTGGTATGCAATTATTTACAAAGATATACAAGAAATCAGAATATTTATAGAAACTTGTGGAGTTTAAGACTTTTATAGAAATGGAATGATGGTGATGAAATTCTTTGAAAGGTATGCTTTAATTCACAGATCTGTATATATACAGTATTTATGATATTTGTGTGTGTGTGTGTGTGTGTATTTATATATGTATGTGTCTGTATTTCCAAACTTGGGTTACATTTTCAATAAAGGAATGCTACTGTCATTTGATTTAGAATGTTGAATTCTCAGCCAAAACACAGCAAAATCCAAGTATTTGTATTTTGAAGCAGTTATGTATTTCCAGAGTACAAACTTTTTTCCAAGTTTCATCTATCATCTATCTAATCCTGTGAGCTACATTGGCTGAGCTCTCCCAAAGACCCCCAGCCAGCTTTATGCCTAAGGTGGGACTAGAACTCACAGTGCCTTAATTGATTAAAGTTACTCTTTCCCCCCTCTATCTTTAAGAATAAGATAAGCAGGCATATCCAGCAATCTGGTACATGGGTACATCTATTTCCAGTCAAGGAAAAATGACTAACTAAGCTCTGATTTCCATTATAGTAAGTTTATTGCTAGGTACATTGGCAGAGAGGCAGTAGGTTGAAGCAGGCATTATGGAAATCCTGCCTTGAAGCATGCAAAGTAATTTTTCTCAGAGTAATACTTTCCCATGGTGAAATTAAATTTAGTTATCAATTTTCTATGGGGAAAAGCATCTTGTTTTTTGCTTCAGACATTAAAATATCTCTATAATGCTCATGGAAAATGCAGCATAACCCTTAGCACAACCCTGTAAGTCAAATGAATAGAAATACAGTATTGTTCCTGAAATGTATGAAGGAAGTAAATACTGGGAAATAATAGCTTATCTAATATGTCTTCTGCGTTTGTGACAGAGATGCAATTCATAGTAGCAGAACTTGTGTATAAAGTGACTTCAGTAACAGAACAGATACAGAAATGCTGCCTGTAAATAAATCGTACAAGCCCTCATTGGACATTATGATATAACTAAGTAGTCTACGATTAGAGTGAAGGATGGGATACATTTACTCCATTAACTTCCTATCTGATCATCCAAGTTCCTATGCTTCCAATTTATCTCCACAAAACTCTTTTCCTGGTCTTGCAACTTTGATGTACTCTTTTTTGGCACTTGTAAAAGTCTCAAAATGCTTCTGCACAAGCATTGATCATGAACAGAAGCTTCTTCTTCTTTTTAATAAATATTTTATTAGGTTATTAGGGTAAGGGAGGAGTGGGGTCAATATGGGTATTGGGTAGGGTTCGGGAATGGGATTAGGGTAAGGGTAGGTAGAAAATTGGGGTTGCCCCCAAGGATAATTCCACACTTTAGCAAGCAGTCTGTCGTCCGGCTACAGGTATTAAATAACAGTAATTAATATAATAGTAAATAACTATAGTCGATAACAATAGCAATAATCATAAAAATAATAGCTAATCAGTAGATGTCATTCATCCTATTAAACTTCACAATCTTTTCTTGCTAGATCGTGTTGCTAACCACTGATAAAAATTTTCCCATGTTTTAAAATAAACTGAGTCTTCTTTCTCTTTGATCTCTAAGGTTAATCTATCCATTTCTGCACATTCTAAAATTTTTGTAATTATAATCTGGTCAGAAGGTAAATTTTTATTTTTCCAGAATTGGGCAAATGCTATTCTCACAGCAGTCAATACATGTAATATTAAATATTCATTCTCTTTTCCATAATTAAGTCCTAGTATTCCTAACAAAAACAGTTCTGGCTTAAATTCTATCTGTATTTTAGTCATCTTTTCCAGCTATATATTGATCTTAAACCAAAATTTCTTAGCGCTAGGACATACCCACAAGATATGATAGTAAGTACCTAGTTTTTGTTTACTTTTCCACCAGTTATTTGATACATTTTAAAACATTTTCACTAATCTAACTGGTATAATATGCCATCTATAAAACATTTTATATAAATTTTCTTTGTAAGAGGCTGCTTTAGTAAGTTTGATGTTCCTATCCCAGAGCTTTTGCCAATCTTCTAGATCTATCTTCTTCTTCTTGTGCCATATCCGTTATCGGATGTTGGCGATCATGTTGGTGATCCTGTTTTTATCAGCAGCTGCACGAAAAAGTGCTGCTGAGTTTTGTCCAAACCAGTCCCTTAGATTTTAAAGCCACGATGTTCTTCTGCCTGGACCTCGTTTGCCTTCAATCTTTCCCTGGAGGATTAAATGGAGTATGCCGTATTTTTCTGGGTGTCACATCACATGTCCAAAATATTCTAATTTTCGTTTTTTAGTTGTTTTGATGATTTCCCTTGGCTTTCCCAGGCAGCTTATCACCTCCTCATTTCTGATCTTGTCAACCCAGCTTATACGTAACAGCCACCTGTAAATCCACATTTCAAATGCTTCTAGTCTCTTCAGGTGGCCTTCTGTCAAAGACCAACTCTCTACTCCATAGAGCAGGATAGAAAAAATATAGTATCTGACAAGCCTGATTTTCAGTCTTAGGCTTATGTCGTGAATGCAGAAGACCTTTTTCATTTTGAAGAATGCTGTTCAAGCTTTTTCTATCCTTGTCTTTACTTCAATGGTCATGTCCCAGCTTTCATGTAAATTAGAACCAAGGTGTGTGATCCTTTCAACTTTTCCTAATGGTATTCCTTCTGAAATTATTGGTGGTAAATTAATGGGTTGTTTGCTGACAACCATGATCTTGGTTTTTGAGGTGTTAAGCTTCAAGCTGTATTTTTCAGATATTTCTGTGATTCTGTTGATGAGGAGCTGAAGGTCTTCATGCTTACTGGCAAGCAGAACTGTATCGTCAGCATATCTTAATGGTCATGTCCCAGCTTTCATGTAAATTAGAACCAAGGTGTGTGATCCTTTCAACTTTTCCTAATGGTATTCCTTCTGAAATTATTGGTGGTAAATTAATGGGTTGTTTGCTGACAACCATGATCTTGGTTTTTGAGGTGTTAAGCTTCAAGCTGTATTTTTCAGATATTTCTGTGATTCTGTTGATGAGGAGCTGAAGGTCTTCATGCTTACTGGCAAGCAGAACTGTATCGTCAGCATATCTTAAGTTGTTGATCCAAACACCGTTTACTTTGATCCCAGCGTCAATATTCTCCAGTGCCTCGTTGAAGATTGACTCAGAGTAGATATTGAACAACAGTGGAGACAGACTATATGCTCTTCTTATTTCTGCATCAGCTGAGTATTTTTAGCCTAGTCTCACATTTGCTACCTGATGCCAATGCAGATTCTTTATTATTTGGATGTCTTTGGCATTTAGTCCCCCTTGTTTCAGGATTTCTAATAGTTTGCTGTGTCTTATTTTATCAAAAGCTTTTTCAAAATCAATGAAGCACATGTAAACACTGTGACTGACATCTCTACAACACTGTACAAGAACCTGAATGCTGAACAGTGCATCTCGTGTACGAAGAATGTTTCTGAAACCAAATTGTGTGTTACCTAGACACTCTTCAATTTTGTTGTATATTCTTGTGTGAATTATTCTCAGGAATATTTTCAGGACATGACTCATTAAGCTTATTGTTCTGTATTCGGTACACTTCTTTGCATTTATTTTTTTGGAGATTGTCACAAAGGTTGATCATTTGATATCTTTCCTGTTTCATAAATCTGATTGAAGAGCTGCAGTAAAAAATTCTTCCCATTGTCTTCCAGCAATTTTAAAATTTCTACTGGGATATCATCAGGTCCTGTGGCTTTTCTTGTTTTTGCTAGTTTTATTGCATGTGCAACCTCTTCCATAGTGATATTTGGTCCAGTTGTTATACTTCCCATATCTGTATCATCCCTAGTGTCCTCAAAAAGTTCTTCAATATATTCCTTCCATCTTTTTAGCTTTTCATCCTCATCTAAGATAATTTTCCCCTCTTTGTCAACTAAGTTGTTGGTGTTCTTTTTGTAGAGGCCTGCTGCTTCTTTCAATTTTTTATGTAAATTGAAATTATCATATATATGTTCTGTCTCTTCTATTTCCTTGCATCTCTTTGCAAACCACTTTTATTTTGCCAGTCGAATTTTTCTTCTAATTGTTTTCTGCAATTTGTTGTATTTTTCTTTGTTTTTATTTTTATAAGATCTTCTTTCATCCATGAGATGAAGAATTTCCTCCGTCACCCACTGTTGTTTCTTGTGGTACCCCTCTCTCTGTTTTGAATTTGTTACCTCTATTATTGCATTTTAAAATTTATTCCAGTTCACTTCTACATCATCATTCAGGTTGTTGGTTTCCCTTAAATGATTTTCTAATTCTTATTTAATCTTACCTCCATGTTTAATCATGAAGTCTCTGTCGATTCTTGGTTTAGCAGAATTCGGGTTTCTCATCTTTTTTAGTTTCAGCTGGACTTCAGCAAGTAGTAGATTATGATTGGATGGTACATCTGCTCCTGGGTATACCTTTACTGATTTTACTGAGTTTCTAAATCTTTTGTTTATTGTAAAATAGTCAATTTGGTTCCTTACTACATTATTTTGCATCTTTTTGGCAACTTGAAAAAAGTATTCATCACATATTACCTATGTTCCTTGCAGAAGTCTACAAATCTGTCATCTCTACCATTTCTGGTTCCTAAGCTAAAGTTTCCAACTACAGAAGCATCACTTCCTTCTCCCACTTTTGCATTGAAGTCCCCCATGAGTATTGTGATATCATTACTTTTTAGGGTTTTCAGTACATTGCTTATATCTTCATAGAACCTCTCTAAATCCTGCTCATCGCTGTCAGCTGTGGGAGCGTAAATTTGTATAACATTCATATTTACTGGAGTAAATATGGATCATTATCACTCTATCAGATACCGGAATAAAGGACTTGATGCATTTATTTACAAGATTGTTTACAATTATAGCTACTCCATTTCGATGGTGTTTGCTATTCTTACCAGAGTAGTAGATAGTATAATTTCCTATTCTCCACATTCCATTTTCAGGCCAGTGCATTTCACTCACTCCCAATATAGAGATATTGTATTTGGACATTTCTTGGATAGTGTTGTGTGTTTTCCCAGTTTTCTATAGGCTTCTCATATTCCACGTACCAATTCATAGTTTTGGATTTATCATACTTCTAGTGGACCGGGATATTCTTAGCACCCCTGCCCCATTTAATGGGCGTCCGTACTCGGGGCTATTGTTAGGTTTTGCTGCCATTAACATGATTTTCCTGGGAAATATATAGTGTAGTAGTCTTCCCTTTGCTTTCTACACTGCTGTGCACATGCTGTTCAAGTGGCTGCCACCACACCGTGTGCTTTCTTCTGAATCTGTTCCAACCAATATGGTCTCCGCCTTCAGTCGATACTGGGGAGCCAACTGCCACTCATCAGGCCTGTTGGTCCACAGGAGGTATTTGATTCCCTCCAACCTGCCATTACAGTATAAAAGCCATAATGGGTAGGGTCCCCCAATCCGCCACCTGGGCATGTGCTCTGTGGGGGTTCCAGGCTCCCCCTAAGAGAATATATAGAATATCCAATTTTTTTTGTCCAAACTAACATTGTTGTTTTTTTTTACTTGTTCTAGTAGAAGTTTCTTCTGTTGCTTCCAACATTTGACTAGAAGAGATGAATGTAATTCCTGCATATGGGGAGTTTATAGCAGAAACATTATCTGGGTATTGGTGCTGGAGAAAGCTTCAGAGGTAGGAGTCCAGAGAGGCAAAGCAGAGCAACCTGGCTGCTTCACTCTATCCATAGAAGTGAGGGGTCAAGGTTGCTTTCTAAAGCAGTTTCAAGGGGTATTCTGCTCAAGCCTTCATTGAAGCAAACCCTCCATCTGAAATGTGCACTACTTCTAGTCATCTAGACTGCTTTTGTTCATATGAAAATAAGTAGAAATATTTGTAGACCATACTACTTAACCCATAGTGCTTGGAAATAGGAGTTTATGTAGCCTGTTCCTTTATTTAGGTGAGTAGCCTATGATGGTCTGATACTGAAACAGGATCATACTTTAGCATCTTCTCTCAATATTTTGCATACAGACAAATAAATAAATAATATAATTATTTGTATTAGTATTATTTTGTTCCCATGAAGAGTTAGGGGACTGAAGCTGAGAGAGGCCAATTCTCAACAGCTGGTCAAATTGTTGTTGAGTATCTGTATCTCATTATAGTGTTGTGTTCCTATTACAACTCAAAAATGATATGAATTAGATCTATATCTCTGACTTTAGTATTTTCTCTGTAGCTCATTTCAGCTTTTGACTACCTCTTGTAAATCAAAAGAGGATTCCTTGTCTGAATACAACAGGTGTACTAATTGCTTTGTTTGTAAAAAAAAGTGGTGTGCTGATTTTATTATGAATGTAGTAGGAAGTCTGAACTGCATTTTTATTTATCCCTTCTAGAGTTAAAGACACTCTTCATCACAGAGATGGTAAAATGCCCAGTTTAGTTGTAATGATGGAAGTGATTTTTCTTTTATGACATTGAAATATAAGAAAACAAGTATTCAGGCTTATGAGTCCTATATTACTATACACAAGACAATGTGAATTCACAGCTGCCAGTTCTTCAGCTGGTGTTGACCTTCATTTGCATCAAGTTTTTCTTAAGAACCTAGGGTGTCATAATGTACAGCATAGTATATATGCAGATCCAAGCACTGTGGTGTTTTGCAATTGACAGGTGGAAATTCTGTCAGTGCATAGATTTTTTTAAGTGTTGTCCAAGACCTTTTGATATGGCACCCAGTGTGCCAATAACAATAATTAATTTCATTATTCCCATTATTGCTAAAATTCCATTTTATAGATGATAGAATTCAATATGCATAATTGATAAACATTTGAAACTTTTCAGGGTCTATTACAAGCAAAGGGAAAATCATAGCATATCAAGATGTAACTAGATATTCTAAATGAGGTAACCTTCTGTCCTTCCTTCATCACTGTCCTTAAGAATTATTTTTCTTTTATATGCATATATAATTTTAAGGGATGATTGAAAGCTTAATATTTTTTTCAGAAACAATTATTTGGTAATGAAAAGAGTAACAGTACATCTGTTTCATATTTTCCCAAAGCAAATATAGCCAATTTGGGACTCCATTCCTCCAGAAAAAGCTAATCTGTTTATGTGTTTGGCTGCATGTCAGAAAAGAAAAAAGTCATTATTTAAGTATTATTTAAATATATTCATTGTCAAATATATGACATTATGAAAACCAAAGAGTCTTAAGGACATGGAAAGATTCTTAAGGACATGAAAGAGACTGCAGCAATAACAGATTCAACAGAATCTAGATGAATGTTGGATATTGAGTTTAGGCATGGCACAGACTAAAGTAGAACAAATGGATTAATAATGTAGTTTTATTTTATATATGATAATTACGGTGAGATTATAATATGCACAAAAATGGAAAGACTTTAAAATACTCACAATGGAGGAATGACTGCTGAAGAATAAGTAGAGGTGGCAAAATTATTTTATGAAATAGAACATGAAACATGTTATATCCCACCCTCTCTTCCTGTGCATATCTATCTGTAGTGTCTGTCTGTCTGTCTGTCTGTCTGTCTCTCTCTCTCTCTCTCTCTCTCACACACACACACACACACACACGCACACACACAGCCTCCACACAGACACACCTCCAAATACTACTGCATGTAAAGTGGCAATACTGTATTATAGTTCGCTTCCTTTCATTTTGTCATACTCTACTGAAGCCAGATAAGGTTGTAAGTGAAATCATTGTAACTCTTTCCCATGCTTAGCTTAGCTGTACAACTTTGGTGAAAATTTATTTTCTTAGCCATTTAAAATGTGTTAAAATTCTCTGCAGAGATTTGAGTTATATATAGCATACTTTAGAATAGAATAGAGCTGGAAGGGACCTTGGAGGCCTTCTAGTCCAGCCCCTTGCTCAAGCAGGAGGACCTATACTATCTCAGACAAGTGACTGTCCAGCCTCTTGAAAATCTTCAGTGATGGAGCACCCACAATTTCCAAAGGCAAGCTGTTCCACCAGTTAATTGTCCTCACTGTTAGGAAGTTTCTCCTTAATTCCAGGTTGCTTCTCTCTTTGATCAGTTTCCAACATTGTTTCTTGTCCTGCCCTCTGGTGCTTTGGTGAATAACATGATCCCCTTAAACTATGCTAATATAAATGTACTGCTTAGTAACTTTAAAAATGGCTTTACTGTCCTAGATATTTTGTTAAACTATTTCTTTTAAGCTAAACTGAATATTTTAAAATTATCTTTACATATTGCATTCTAAAGAAGGGCACAACCTTTCCAAATGTCATTTATTCTGTTCTAGTTTTGGGAGGAGGGAATGGAGGAGTCAAGAGAGAAAGCTGAATACATCCAGTGGAATCAATTCTTCATCAGTTTTTGAATCTTAGGGCAAATTCTTCTAAGGAGAGGCTTGGTTAGGTAGTGTTACCACTATACTATTTATGGGTCCTGCAGCCAGCATAAACATACATATCTTCTCTAATATTTGCCTTTATAACTCAGATTAAAATTATTTTGTGACTGGGGTAATCCTGGTTGAGGCTCCAGGAATAACCAACTTAGTCCTCTATTCCATGCTATCATCAAGGTAAGGGAGGTTGGGACAACAGGGAATCAAGGGGTTGCATAGAAGACTGGAATTTTTAAAACTTGGATGGATTTGATTGTTCTTATGGTATATCAGCTGTAAATACTGTACAGCTTTTATTGATGACTGTATACAACTTTAATAGTATGGTTGAATAATGAAAACAACTGAATTAATAATGTGGTGATTAACCGTTGTAGTAGGCCTGGCTATAGAAGAAGCATGCAGATTTCACACTTTATTGTATCCACCAAAATACTTTTGCCATAAAATGTATTCCTTCTATATTGTTTAAGAATTCATGCTGTTGAGCACTGTACAATAAATAATTACATTAGATAGAATAGAAATTATATGCAATGAATTTAACAAAAAAAATAAACATTATGCATTAGTATTGCAGTTGCAAAGTTACATTTTAAACTGTTTTTGATTTGGTAGTCCTCTCTAAAGCCAAATTTCTATTTTCACTGTGAACTGGGCATAATGATTATAAAAAAAACCCTATATTTTACACCCTTTCTTTTTATTATCCTCTGTTCTCCAGGTGGTGTCTGTATTGCTCAGTCATTAAAAATCCCCCGTGAACCAAGACCAGGGGAATTTGAAAAGATTATCAAGCGCCTGGTGGAGACTCCAAATGCTCGTGCTGTAATTATGTTTGCAAATGAAGATGATATAAGGTATGGGCCTTTTGGCTAGAATAGGAAACATTCAAAGTCATGGTTTTATTTATACATGTTATTCAGAGTGGATTTCAGTTTTGTAGCTCATCCCAATTTTCTGGCAATCCTTAAATGCAGAGGGAAAAAAACCCACTGGGGTTTACTGGGACCCAGTAAAAATAGGGAAGTTAACATGGTAAATACCATGGTAAATACCTAGGGGGAAAGGAGAAAATCTTGGCTCAATTTTCTTTGGCACTCTGGGTTCTTGCCATTCTCATAGAATCCACCTAATACTCTTCCCTTGACTGCAGAGATGAGTGACAATGGAAGGTGCAAGTGAAATGAAAGCATTCAAAAGCAAGCAAAATGACAAGTCCACATCTTCCCCCCTTCTTTTCTCCCCTCTGATCTTTTTAAATAACAGTATGTCAGGGGACAAATTTAGGTGCATATGAAAGAATTATGTCTTTCATAGTTACCCAATATTTACTCAAAAAGTCTTGGGTTAAGCTTGACTTCAACTAAAGACTTCAAACCTTCTCCATGTAGTTATTTTGACAAATAGTAGTATTTGTCAAAATAACTAGTAGTAAAATTTTGCTATTTTACTTGCTCCTGGGATATTCTTTCAACATCCTATCTAGCTGATATCTCTGGATTTCCTTGGAAGTCATTCAGCCAGGTTCTAACAGGTCTGAGATTGCTTAGCTTCAAAAGTTTAGCCAACTAAGTTCACTAAGTGCTGCTACCTGAATTTAAGAAAACAAATGAACCAGAAAATTCAGGTAACAAAAAGTAAAGGCAAGAAAGGAAGATCTCTTCTCTCTAATATTCTCTTCTTCCACAAACATTAATAATAACCCTCCAGTACTTGACAACAAATAAAGCAGAAAGAGAAGGTATTGGTTTGGAACTGATAGGAAAGACAGCTAAAAGAGGCAGACAGAAACAAGAGAAAAACAGTCAGCCTTTCTTTATTCTTTTTATTTCTATTGCTTCATTGCCACGATACTTCTATGTATCGTATTATGTAGGCTTTATATTGGATTTTTTTCTGAATAAGCTGCTGCGAGTTGCTTTGATTGTGACACCATAGAAATATGATAATGTAAATAAATAAATGTTGTAAATAAATAAATATTACAGAATTTGTTCTATACTCTTTTTTTTTACAAAGAAAACCAATATGGTCCTTTAAAATGTTTGATGAATTGATAAAAAACAACTCATTTTAAAAGTTGACTTAAAATAATTGTTTTTAAATCATTGTTTACAGGAGAATTCTGGAGGCTGCTAAGAAATTGAATCAAACTGGACATTTTCTTTGGATAGGCTCAGACAGTTGGGGTTCTAAAATTGCACCTGTTTATCAGCAAGAAGAAATTGCAGAAGGGGCTGTCACCATTTTGCCCAAAAGAGCTTCCATTGATGGTAAGACTGCATAGATGAGACTTTAGTGGGATGAGCACCTGGCATACATTTATATAATTCTGGTACATCACACAGTCATGAAACTAGTTTATGTTTTTCTGACGATGACAGCAAATAAGTTTAAATGGTATTTTCATTCTATCTTCTTTAGGTGCATTACTGTTTGGTTCCCATACTATAATTGCAAAGTAAAACAGTTTTCAAGGCCACTCAGTGAAGCAGTAGCTTTATAGGTAATCCTTGCTTACCAACAATAATTTGGACTGGAAATTCCTCTGCTAAGTGACAAGGTTGTAAGGTGCAGTATCACATGATTTATGACTGTGACTATGACTAGCCAACTCCCATGCAGTTATAGAGATCTGTGATCATGTGATTACCATTTGCATCCTCCTGACAGCTTCCGCATTAACTTTGTGTGTTGGAAGCCAGCAGTAAAAGTTGCAAATGGTGATCATATGACGGCAGGGATACGCTGACAGTCGTAACTATAAGAACTCGTTGCTGAACCAATGGACATTAAATGAGGTTTACCTGTATTGTGTATTCAATTTATGACCATTCTGAGTAGAACGTATTATGTAAACAGTTCAATTTATTTATACTGAAGAAGCTTTCTTGTACAACAATAGCATCATTTTGTGCCATTGCTATTTGTAACTTATTTATTTATTTAAATTTGTTGGCCACTCAACTCTGGATGGCGTACGAAACTAGAAAAAACATAAAACAGCTGGAAACCTAGAATCAAACACATTGCCCACTAAAATAATCCAAGAAACACAAAACAAATGATAAAAATTAAACCCACATCTGGAAGCAAAGTCAGGTGTTCAAAGTTTCATTTACTTATTTAAAATATCAGTTTATTGACATTATCTAGTTAGTGAAAATAAATTCTATGCTCAATGGTTCTGGTTAGTGTTTAAATTAATTTCCTAAATACTAAATTAGTAGCATGATTGGCAAAAAATCTACCATCTAATTAAATACATAATAATTTTCATTTATTAATGTCAGCTGTCTTTATATCAGTAAGGTACATGTCCTGCTCATTGTCAGTTCAGTTTTTTTCTCTGTTGCCAATATATAATAGTCACTGGAACAATATTTAGAATCACATTTACAGCTGATTGGATCTGAGAGTTATAGGATTATGGGTAAATGACATAATAAATTTAGATAAAAGGTGCCAGATTCAGTTTGTTTAAGAAGGATTTGTAATTTGATGTGAAGAAGGAGAGTGCAAAGTTGCCTTGAATCTCAACATTAAGAAAACCAAAATCATGGGATCCAGCCCTCTCAATTCCTGGCAAATAGACAGAGAAGAAATGGAGGTAGTGACAGATTTTATTTTCCTGGGCTCCAAGATCACCGCAGGTGGGGACTGCAGCCAAGAAATTAAAAGATGCTTGTTCCTGGGGAGGAAAGCTATGGCAAATCTAGACAGCATACTAAAAAGCAGAGACATCACCCTGCCAACAAAAGTGCGCATAGTCAAGGTCCTGGTTTCCCAGTTGCAATGTATGGCTGTGAAATTTGGACCATAAGAAAGGCTGAGCGCCAAAGAATTGAGGCCTTTGAACTATGGTGCTGAAGAAGACTCCTGCAAGGCATTCAAACCGGTCAGTCCTAGAAGAGATCAACCCTGACTGCTCTTTAGAAGGCCAGATCCTGAAGTTGAAACTCAAATACTTTGGCCACCTTCCATGAGAAGGAAGGACTCACTGGAGAAGAGCCTAATGCTGGGAAAGATTGAGCGCAATAGAAGAAGGGGACGACAGAGAATGAGGTGGCTGGATGGAGTCACTGAAGCAGTAGGTGTGAGCTTAAATGGACTCCAGAAGATGGTAGAGAACAGGAAGACCTGGAGGAATGTTGTCCATGGGGTCGTGATGGGTCGGACATGACTTTGCAACTAACAACAACAACTCAGAGTTGATAATACTGTGTAACATGAAAACTGTAACTTGTCTATATACTTGAGATAACTATTTTTCAGAATTTCAGCTTCATAAAGGAATGAGCAATCATATTCTTTTCTAAAGCAGAGGTGTGATTTCTAAGACTTCTTAGATGTAATTTGAGGTAATAGCAAAGCAAGATGAAGGTGAAATGGAGGAGTATGAAGACTGCCATTTGCAAAAATATTGAGACAAGAAACTCATTAAAATACCTTAATCTCTGAATTGCTGAATTAATTTATTACAGTTTTGGTGATGTTCAGTCATTTCATAAATATACACATAGGAAACCAAATACATGGTAGGCTTTTAAAAGAATTCTCCCAGTTGGTCTCAGTTTATATCTGGAACATGATATTTCATGAGTGGAAGTAAGCTACTTTATAACTGAGCAAGGATACTTTTTTTCAGAAATCTATTCAAGCAATTGGAAGCATTATTTTTTTAGGGTGCTGCCCAAACTCTGCATTGTATTAATGTAATAGTAATAAGCATAGGGTTTAAATTGCTCTAGTGTTGAGTGGGTAATGCTATAAGTTACAAATGCTATAAGTTACAAATCACTAGTAGGGAAATTTATAAACAGAAAAAACCATATCATATAAGGCCAAAGACCTTATCACATTCAGCATACTGTTCTGATCTTCATGTATGTATATCTGTATTTTCAATTCAGGTTTTGATAGATATTTTAGAAGTCGAACCCTAGCAAATAACAGAAGGAATGTGTGGTTCGCAGAATTTTGGGAAGAAAATTTTGGATGCAAGCTGGGTTCTCATGGAAAGAGGAATAGCAACATAAAGAAATGTACAGGTAACTGTTTGAGTATGCACTTTGTTCAAGTTATTTTCTTGTTGGTGGGCTTTGTTAATCTGGGAGTCAATAGCCTGATTTTGTCTTGGCTCAAGAGTTAAGGTGTGGCTAAATTGGGAAAAAGAGAATAGCAAATGACATCCATGCTGTTTTTAAGAGAAGTGCAAGGTCTTGAGAATGACCTAAAGGAAACTTTAACTTTCAAAACTTACTCTTTTTGAATTTTATTCTGATAAAAGTTCCTTAACTCTCAATTTTCACAGCCTGAATCGAGTAGGCTTTTAGATATTTGTTAAGATTTTATATTGATCCATTGCTAATTAGATTGATGGAATGAATTTATAACTGCTGAAAGTCCTTTGGTGATGACTTAATTATTTACACCAACAATATTGTAGATATTTATCTGATATGTGGCTAAAGGGCTCTGTCCTGATTTATTACTTGAAGTTAGCCATATTGTTTTCATGGGCCATATAGAGTTTGTTAATGGGAAGTGACTGATTTTCATGTATATTTTACATACTCTTTTGCAATGATCAAAAAGCAGTAAGGGAAAAGGCATAATATTTTCATTTAGTTTGCTGCTGTTAGAATTAAAAGAAACAACAGTGAATGATACTTTTTATTATATTTAAGTTTCATTGTATTTAATGGGTTTATCTAGGCTCCAGTCTTTAAGATATTTTTCATCTGTCCACTTAGAAATTTTGTTGGTAATATGCAAGTTTATTCATGTAATCAATGAAATTGCTGTGAAAGCGCATGGATAATCCATAATCAATAATCCATAGTCCTAATAATTTGCAGTATTTTGTAGCAATTCCTTAGTAATTAAGACACTTGTAGGTTAAAGATATAAGTTAAAAGATCAGTACAGGGCTAAATATAAACTATGTCCTCATTCATTATTAATGAAAGGTGTGTGTGTACATATACATACATATCATCTCAAGTTGTGTCCTACATATAGGTTCATTTCCTTGCAGCTAATCAATATACTATATGACAGACTTTTGCATTATGTTAAGCATAGTAAATGGGAACAAAATTGGTTGATGTACGTATAAGTAAGCCTTACTCTATTAAAACTATGGTCACATTTTCAAACTAATAGTGGTCCTATAGATTTATTTTATACTACTGTTTAAACGTTAGGGTATAGAAATGCTCTCCTCAAAATCTTACCTAAAATGTCAATTAAGATTACTACTTCTTGCAAGCCTTTTTCTATAAGAAGAACAGCTTATATTTCTTAATGCTTTGCATTTTGTTTTAACTGTTCAGCAAAACTAATCAGCCTTTAAATGCTTATAATCACTGATGGCAGTGTTAAAAATAGAGATGGGAGAAGAGATTTCATGAGCCATGTACAACAAGTTCAAATTTGGCTAATTTGCACAGGTCATGAACAAGCCATAATATTTGTTTCTTTGGAAGACATTTATAGTACTTTATAATGAACTTAAAAATGTATTTGAAGGTTAGAAACCTTTTGGTTGCAATGTTTAAATAGTTTCTATTTTACCAATGTTTAAATAGTTTCTATTTTAATTTTAAGGTTTAATAAGAAATAAATATTTACTGCCACTTTTAAATATAATGGAGCAATTTTATAGAATTTAACTTACATCGTAGTTAGGATTATATTATTACTCTTTACATATTGGAATTCACAAAAATAAGAGCCATTTTGATTAGGAATTAAGCACTGGATTTGGAACAGGCAAAGTTCTAGTCCTGTTTGGGCACAGGAGTCAAATAGGAGATTTTGGGCCAGTCATTTACTCACAACAAAGAATGGGTTTCTGAAAATGTTGCTTTGTTTATGCAGTTGCTAGCAGCCAAGACTAACTAAAAGACAAAGTCAAAATACAATTAAGTTAATTTTATTTTAATTTAAGGGCCATTCAAAGCTGCCAACCTGATGTATTGGGAGTGGGCTTTTCAGGGAATGATGGACAGTCCTTGAACCCCTTTATATGACACTGATTATCATTATACGATTGCCCTTATGAAGTTAAAGGTATTGGTAACACAATGTATTAAAGCTAACACCATCCTGGGTTGCATAAACAGGGGCATGGAATTAAAATCACATGACATATTAGTACCACTTTATAATGCCTTAGTAAGGAATCTTAATCTTAATCTCCCCCATCACATGGGTTCAATAGCATCTATCAGCACAGTGCAGATTTTGACATAATGTGAGAAATAGTTTGAGGGCAATTCGTCTTGAAAAAAGCAAATATTCTGGATGGATGAATAGTATGCTCTACAACTTATTTGAATGGCCTATGCATAGACTGTACATGCATTCAAAGGGTGGCTTCAAAAAAGATATTAGTGCAAGCAAAGTACCCCTCCTCAAAACAATGAGGTAGCTGTAATTTCTGGAATAGCAGCATGGTTGTACATGGGTTTTCCTAGTTGTTTTCACATATGGGTACATGCATAATTTGCTTCATTTCAAGCTTTTGCCCAAATATTGTCTATGCATGGAACTGAGAAAGCCAGGACATGTCTTCTGCTATAAGAGGATGTCTTGAAATGTTTTACACAGTCCTACTAATACGATATGTATGTTTTCTCTTTAACTGTCCAGCTTTCATTACATCAGTTTGGGAACTGCATTTGTTTTCTTTCCTTGATTCATATTTTGTCATTAGCTCAGAACACTATGAAGCTATCTACATAAATTCAGTGGAAGCACAAAATCCCACATTATTTGATGTAGCATTAAATCAACCTGTCTCTTCTCAAAGTAAACTATACGGGTGAATAACATTTACCATTGCCTTTTATATGATAGATCATGTCTAATGTAGGAATAGTAAAATAAGATGCATATCCATTTACTGCTGATAGTTTTGTTCAATTTCCATGTGTTCAGTTTTTGTTAAAAAAATAAGTCTGACAGTTCGATGGAGAAAATAGGCAGATTTGTGTTATGAGAGCATTAGAAAGAAGACTTATGGACAGCCAGGAGTTGTCTGTTTCTAAAAGTCTCCATCTCTATATTTCAGGATTGGTTTCTTAGACAAAGAACATAATAGATGCTGTATAAATAAATGTTCACTTGCTGTTCATTCTAATTCCATTTTCTGATGAATCTGAAAACAGGTTAGGGATATCTGAATTAGGAATGTACAAAAGTGTCAGTTTTGGTTGCACTCAGTTTCATTTTTCTATGTTTAAAATTAATTTGTCCCATTCCACCTCAACTTGCACTTTTCTTAAATTTCTTCATTTTTGTGTGGATTTTTCCTGACACTGTTTTAAAACATAATTTGAATAATGGATGCATTTCTTCCAAGTAATTCCCCATAATATGACACATTTGTATGTTCTCTTTTTAAAATGAATAATATTTTTGTGCTCCTAAAATACAAACATTTAAAAACATACTTAAATTGAACAATGAAATTTCAATTTTTTGAAAAAAGTCTGACTATTGAAAGATAACTAAAATTTTGAAAACATAAATTCATACATTTATTTTTTTATAAAACACCAAAAGACCAAATCTGTTCTAATGCCACTAAATATCTGATTGCATTCAGAACGTGTTTTTCTTCTTTACTGTTGTCCTTACTGTGTCTTATTTCCCTTTCTGAAATAGTTTTAGTGGTAGACGGTCACTGTTAAACAAATGGCTCAGTGGGTGGAAAGATGTACATATGGCTCTTCAGTTCCATCTTTAGAAAACTCATGAGAAAGACTATGCTGAATTTGACTAAGCTGTATCTGAATTATCTTCTAAGTAAGCAATGTAATGTGACCGTTTGATGGGCAAATATACACACTGTATACACATATTGCTGGGACTTTAGCGCAGACCTTTTGACCTCACCTTTGTCTAGAAAGACTGTATTCTAAGATGAAGCACAGGTTTAAAAGTTCCTTCTATTTTGAAGGAAAATGCAGAAAAATAAAATGCTGCTGTTTTGGTTCTATTTGTATTCATGGAAAAGAATCTGAACATTTTTGTCAGCAAATGGTCTCCTCCTCCTTTCCATTTTCTCTCCCTCCCACTCTGCCTCTCTCTCCCCCAATCTTATGACTCATGTGCCAGTTCATGTGTATTGACTGTTTATCTTCTCAATTTAAAAATAGTACACTTCCTGAGATAGAAGCAATGGCTCAAAGCCTATCAAACATACCTATGGGCTCCATTATAAAAAACAGGAAATATTTTCCTCAGGAATGAATTTTTGAGTTTTCTGCTAAACCTGTAGCTGTTGTTTGATTAAATAGGGGTTGCTTTACTCTGTCTATTTTAATGTTATTTATACTGGCTAGTACTGTCCAGCACTTAGATAAAGGCTTTTCTGAAGAGATTCTATAGCTGAACTAAGAACTATTTCCTGCAATCTATGCACTGTGCTGGTGAGCAACACAAATCTTTGCAAGAGCTCTTGCTTTTTAGATTGTGCAGTCAATGATTGTTCATTGTTCAATAACAGATGTCAAGTTGAAGTGATCAGGTTTTCCTGTTGACATGTTAGTTGCCACATCCCAGATGGAGTTTTCTTGATACAGTGAGAGCTAAATGAAAAGAGCATGCAGTCCTATGACCCTGTGTTATAATATACCAAATTGGGTTGGGGAGAGGGTTAGTGTGACATGGGAAGAGCATAAAGGAACATTTATCTCAGTCAACTAATCCCTGTGGGAAGTTGATTTAGCTCTAAACAAAGCAGGCAGTACAGTACATAATCAAACTAACTACACCCATTCCACCCACTCAGTCTTGTGGTATGTGGTGAAGAACAGGCTGTTGAACCCTTAAATTGCTGTCTGACATTTGTATCAATGACTACAAAAGATTACACACTGTGTTCTAATCCTTCACTATTGTTCAGTACTACGGGCTTCAAATGTGCTCAAACCAACTCTGGTAATAATTTGGATAAGAGGAATGAAAACCTAACCTTCTGCTTATTGCTTTCTGAAAACCTATCTGAGAGATCATGGCAACAAATTCAATAGTTTATGCTACCTCTTCTTTCACTGTTTCAGTTCACTAATGGTGAACTGGAAATTAGGATATACAATTGATTTGTTTCTGTACTGTAATTTGCATGAGCGATCAAACTCATACAGTAGAAGAGGAAACCCATTATACTTACCCAAATATAATTCTAGCAAAAAGGATTTGTGTATTAGAAATATGAATGTCATAGTAAATTCTTCCTCCTCTCTCCTTCTCCTTCTCCTTCTCTCCCTCCTCCCTACCTCCCTTCCTCCCCACATCTATATAATGTCTGACTGGACATAAGTGATGATTAAGTACACTAAGATTTTTTTAAGTAATGTTATTAAAGTTTATATGTATAACAGTAAAAACTAAAAGAAAAATAGAAAGAGTAAAATTACCTAATACTCTTGGTTTATTGTTTGTATGCCCCTTTTAATTATTAAAACATCAGCTTTTAAAAAAGTGTATCATCTCTTTGTGTGTCATTTTTATAAATCTATTACAACTCAGCCTTGGTTTTGTCAGGGATATCAGGGATATATCTTCAATAATATCTTTTAGACATAGGATACATAGGAGTTTATTATTATTAATCTATATTTCCAGTCTTTGAATATTTTGCAGTATTCTGTAACTGTTAAAAGAACTATTTGTTCTTTTACTTTAATTAGAATTCTTACTTCCCTCAAATGTTCAACTTTTAAATTATCATATTTTTTAAAGATTCAAAACAAAATCGTTTTCCCAAAGGAAATATTCTTTATAATTAATTCCAAAATCTTATTTCAAATTTATCTGGATCTGTACTCCACTTATAGCTTTTCAAAATCAAAGTTTTAATCAACCTTTTGCTTTTTTCTTCAATTGTTAACAAAAGCTCTTAAGCTTATAGTGAAAACATTTTTTCATTAAGGATTGACAGCAAATTAACCTAGTGCTTTCAAACTTCTTGATCCAAAGAGTTTTGAAAGCTGAAAAGTAGTTAACAGGGAATTTCCAAAAGCAATTATAAAAGAAAGTGTGCAAACTTAATGTCTTTCAAAGCGCCAATTCTGGTTTGAGGAAGATGATTATTTCTTTATTTCCCAGTGCCTGAACCCACTAGAGCAATGGTTCTCAACCTTTCTAATGCCGCGACCCCATAATACAGTTCCCCATGTTGTGGTGACCCCCAACCACTTATACATCACCGGGTGCCAGGGGCGTGGCCAAAGAAAAAGGGGAAAAATAGCAGACAGCCTTGTTTGGCGACCCCCGTGAAATGGTCGTTCGACTCCAAATGGGGTCCCGACCCACAGGTTGAGAACCACTGCACTAGAGATCACTGTTTGTGGAACACTTCTGGGTGATCTCAAGTACTCTCTTTTGTTCAGAAGTTTGAAGCAGAGATGTTCAAAGACTAAGTCTACTTGCAGATTCTTTGTTCTTTGCCACAGTTGCTGACTCTGCTTGGAATTGTCATTCTTCTTCCACAAGTCACATTAGGACATTTTCTATAAGAACAAACCTGGTTTCAGTAGCACACTGATTACTTATGAATAAAAGGAATTAACCACCATCAAATGTCCTGAAAAATCCATGTTCTATATAGCCAGGCTTATGAATAATGCTCTGTGTCCTAGAAAAAGGTAGGTTTATCATTTCAGTTTTGTTTTATTGCTAACAAGAAAGCTAACTTTATTCACATTGCACTTAAAATATAGATTACATTACACAATAAATATTAAAAATATATCTCAGCAGTTTTCTACTTTATGTAACCTTACTAATTCGTACATTATATGCAAAGTACCATTATGTCCCCCAAATAAGCTGATTTGCAGCAAAAATGTGACAAAAGCAACACTCTAGACTGGTAATTTAAATTTCATGGCAGATCATTTTATTTGACCTTAATAAATTACAGCTATTTGTAATACTATTTACAGTTTGGTAAGACTATATTTGGAGATTTAAATAAACTTTGGTTTAAATTATGTTATACTTAAAAAAAGATAAATAAAAATTCATTTGTGCATGGATGATTTACATGCAAGGATATTTCTCAAAAACCTATAGAAAAGATACTGGATTTGTAAAATTTGATAGTGAAATGATCATATCATATATGAGATGTAAGTAATTATTTGTGGCTTTATTTTTTGCCTCTGGTCAAATTCTAGTAACAGGGGTCTGACTGGTGTCAAAGAAAAATCAAATGGAAAAGAAAAATCGACTCTAAGTAGGAAGCTTACATTTAATTTGGGTAAATGAAATGATGCAAACCCCACTTGTTAATAGGAATAGATAACTATTGCTTACCTACACAAATGTTGGTCAATTATATCTATTCTACATATTCCTCTAAAAGCACATGGTGGCCTTAATATAGTGAAGAAGTGAAATGAAAGATCACAGAAGGACTATTGTCAAAAAGAAGAGAGAGTAATTGTTGGCACATGATCCTATATCCTACTATAATGGTTTCACATGGCTGAGAAGTCTTCTACATAGTTAATAATGAAATAATGATCTTATGTTTAAATACTTAGATAACAAACCAATCTAGTATGTGCATGGGATATCAGCAAGTTTAAGAGTAGGACAGACTAAATTCTGAAAGTTCAAATTCCAACCTAGACTATCCTAATTTGAATTTCCAACATCAAATTGCCAGTGAGATTTGGGGTCACTTTGGGATCCATGTTTCAACAAATTCCTAAATATTTCCTTCCTTCTTCCTTCCTTCTTCCTCTGTCCCTCCCTTTAAAGAAACCATTACTTCTTTTAAAAACTGATATCACTGAAAGTGGTGGCAGATCATCATATTGGTAGCAGGACAAGAACATGAGATAACCATGTTTAAAATGTAGAAGAAAGTTAAATTTTATTTAATAAGCAAATCTTTTAATGTGTGTCAAAATACAACATTAAAGACATTGGGGATAATTTCCTTAAAATATAGAATAGGTTGCACTCATTTGCATTTATTACTTGGAGCAATTCTAAGATTTACAAAAATAAAACAAAATAAGAAAAAAAAAGAAACTTGAAAGATATCTCAGGGAGAAGCAAATCCTGAGATAGGTGGGGAAAAATAGAATTAGCTGACAGACTGAAAATAACTGTACATGAACTCTAAAAGGTAATAATTGCAGAAAGTAGGACAGAGAACCTGAAAACAGCCAAATGATGTCTGAACATGCTCAACAAATGATGAATGCCAGAAGAGAAGGAAAACTAGAAGGAATGGCTGATGTCATCCCCTCTCTTATAAAAGGGCTTGGCTGGAATCTTAGAGAAAAAAAATACAATGTGGAATGCTATATTTTGCTGCCAGTACTCCTGATAAACTATAATATTTATTCAGTTACCCTTCTATTAACATTTTCATGATAAAACAATGTTCAAGCTACTAGACAGAATAAATTATTGAAATATTTGTCAGGAAAAATAATGATATACATTATCTTAATTACATTGGTATTGATTCTAACTGCAATGGACTGGATAGTATTTCAGGTTTTTTTAAAAATTGCTTTGAACCTCTTCAGAGTCTGGAATAAGTAAAGTGACTGTTTAAAAATCAAGGGTGGGGTGGGGTGGGGAGAGAGAATAGTACTGAACAGAAATCATGGAAGGCACATTGAGTCATTGTCTTCCAGAAAGTCTCAAAGTACCTGTGGTACAAATTCAGAGTAGAAACAAATCTCTAAAAATTACCAAAAAGAAGTTATCAGAATAAACTTCTGCTGAACTAAGTCAGATAAATGGATAAATAACAATCCTTTACAATTTTACAGGGAAATCCTAAACCCTGCTGGATAAGAGTAACAAACATGGAATATAAATGCCCTTTTCCTGGAAAAAACATCAACCCTATCGTTAGATGTGAAGAACCACAGAGTTAGATAGAGTCATTAAGGTGATCAGGTCCAACCCCCTACCCAGTGAGTAATCAAAATTAAAGCATCACTAACAGATGGCCCTCCAGCCTCTTCTTAAAAAACATTTAGGGAAAGGAACTCACTACCTCTTTGCATAATTGATTTTGCTGTCAAACCGCTTTTACTGTTAGGATTTTTTTTTCCTAATTAGAAAGTACCTTCCTGTACAGTGATTCCATGAACAGATCTTGTTCATGTGACATCCTTTCAAAGATCTGAGGAGGGCTAATAGTTCCCTGCTAATTAACACAAAATGCACCACATCAGTGTCTCTTGGTGGAACTTGTCCTCGATCATCTTTTTTACTCTTCACTTGCCCTTGATTTCACTGCATGCTTCTTATGGCGCAATGACTAGAATGAGATACAACAGTCAAATTGAAATTTGACAAATGCAGAAAAAAACCTATAACAGAATGCCTCCATTCATTTGGAAACTATGCTTCAGTTGATGCAACCTAAAATGACATTTGACTCTTTTGCAACAGTAACTGCAGATGCATATTCAATCAGCTGCTGTTCCAAAATCTTTCTCACAGTTATTATTTCCAAGCTTACTCTTGTAACATTTGCATTCTGTATCCCAACTGAAGAATTTTCCATTTGTATATGTTACATTTCATTGTGTCCCTTGGTTTATTTTTCAAACCTATCAAGATAATTTTAATTTATTTAACCCTTTGAAGGCATTAATTAGCTTGCCTAATTTTGTGTTAACAGACGATTTGATTGAATCTGTTCAAGTGAGTAATAAAAATCTTGAAGAGTCCAATATGGAAGATTGAACTCTGTAATAGGCTCAGTATCCCATGACATAATAGATGTAAATGTCATGCCACCCAGCTTATATTTAAATAACTCTAGTAGTTTAGAAGGTATCACATAATTGCCATGTGAGATCTATCTCCGTAGTTTAAAATAAGAGGAGAGATTACTTTTCAATTATAATAACAAGAGCTTTACAGATGCATGTGTATTTGGAATTTGAGCAGATACTAAATGCTCTTGGTAAGGAATATCATTAAGTATTCCCAACAGTACCATTATTGGAAAAGAATCCAAGTGTTCCAGTATAACAGTACTCTAAGGTAATGGGTAAGTAGATGATAAAAAATATTTAAGGTTGATAAAAGGAGGATGTGAAAGTTAATTGTAGCAGAAGCATGAATTATCAGTTCTATCTCTTTGTAACAACAACAACAACAATAATAATAATAATAATAATAATAATAAAAAGTTGCAAGGGATCTGGGAGGTCATCTAGTCCAACCGCCTGCTCAGGCAGGTACATTGAGGTCAAAGATTTTTGTTTGAGTTTCTCCAGGCTTCAACCAAACCGAGCATGGACACAAATCAGTGGGTGAACCTGCAAAATAAACCAAGTTTCAATTAGTAATGATCTGAGGTTTTGCATTCCCCTTGCCCCTTTAAGGTGAAAGTGGTTAGAAACTGCCTAACACTGAATATTTTATCTGAAACACTCATTAAGTTACTGGATAGATGGCTTGTAAAAATATCTTATTAGCTATTTAAATGTAAATGAATCATATCATTTTGTAAGAAATTTAGAAAAACAAATGAAGTTGTGCAACAGAGCTTTTTTGTTTTGTTCTTACTTTAACTTCCTACTCAAAGTATTTGAAAAAAATAGGATTGGAAGTTGCAGCTTTGTTTATGGCACCAAGTATTTTTAAACCAAGCAGTTTTCCTGTCATCTATTTCTTCTAGTTTATTCATGAGAATAAAATTCTTACAAATGTGAATGGCTGATATATTGCTAATGTTTGAGGCCCTATTTAATTCATTAACATAATTTGTTTTGCCCACTTGCTCTGTTATAATTGAATTTAATAAATTTAACTATCATCAGTTTGCACTGGAATGCATAATTGTCTACACTGAAATAATATAATAAATAATACAAATATGGCATGGCATGGCTTGGCATAACACAGCAATACAACACAATATAATCAGTTTGAACATTTTTTTATTGTATGCTCCAATTTGTCAGTTCTGTGTTTTTACTGAAGTCAAAGCAATTATAAAGTACCACAATAATATTCATATTTATAGCATTCCAGTAAAATAGTAATTTAATTGATAGAAAGCTGATATTGAGGGATATTATTCAATAGAACCTACCAGGTTGAAGTTCAAAGTTCAGACAAATTTGGTTGACAGTTTGTACAACATAGTTGAGCTTTGGAGCTAAGTGACTAGAACACTGGGAGAAGTAGCAATCATATCATTGCCACCTCTGCCCCATTTTATACTTTGATTTTGGACTGCTAATAGGCAGTGGGGATTGCTCTCCGTTTATATTCTATTGGCTTGCCCTGTGAGTATTGATGGGTGTTGTTTGGCAGTTCCTTGATGGGGTAGTGTTTATTTCTTGATTGTCGGCCAGACGTTAATCTTGGAGTTAATCCTGGGCTCATTTGGGTGCTGATTGCTAATGGAGAGGTGTTTTGGTTTTTTTATTCCCCTTCTGGCTTGTTGATTGTCTCTTACATAGTATGCAAATATGATTTATATCTATGTGTCTATTTGACAGTTAATTTGTCAGAGTGCCAGTGTTCTAGAAATTTCCTAGCATTTTTGGATTTGGTTTGGTCTCGGATGGTCACAATTTTCCAATTGAGACTATGGTTAAATCTGTACATATGTGGTGAAATTAAAAACTTTTAATCATGTCTTCTGACTGCTAGTTGGTGTTCATGGATGTATTCTGCTAGTCTTCTACCTGTTTGTTCTGTGTAGTAGTTGTTGCAGTCATTATACTGTATGTTGTAGATGACTTCTGTTTCTAATTCTGGGCTGCTCAATCTTTAACCACATGTAGCACACAAACCAACTAAAGCCCCTCAAAACAAAAAGAGTCAGCAGTCCCAGAATATAAACTGAGAGCAAACCCAACTCTTTCCTAGCACTGATAAGATTACCTAGTTTGAGTAATGAAATGTCTGCAAGAAAATAACCAAGCTTAGAGAACACCAAGAACCCTAGGTAACATTATCCCTGCTTAATCAGTACATGGATATTTACAAGAAAAAAAAAGTGGCATCTCAATGTACTGTGGAAAGAAAAATCTTCATCAGGATCCAGTCCAAGCTGGGAATAAACAAATTGGACACTGCTTTAGAAAGAAGGTTGCAGTTTATTGAAGAGGAGAGCCAGACAGAAAGATTGCTCTGGAAAAACTGACCACATGTAGCAGAAAGTAGTGGGATTTTATACCTCCTTTGGGCTTTGTATTTGGAGTTCTTCCTGTTTGAGGCTTTGTATTTCCTGTGTCATGTACTTTGACCCGAGTCTGAGAGTGTCCTTTCTGGTATTCTGAAGGTGGTGGGTTAATCCTATTATGTCTCAGAGGTTACATAATCCTATTATGTCCTGTCCTTAGAATTTGGGTGAGGGTATGTAGATTTTAGGGGTCTTTGTCTTCCTAATTTCTTCAGTTTCTAGCTGGAAGGCTCAAACCTTTCTGAAAGGATTATTGAATTTGCATTTCTAAAAGCTGGCCTCTGCTGAGTTTTCTGTTTGGGGGAAAGAGGCGGGGCTGGTTTCTCTCTTTTTAAAGATCTTCTCCATTATTCATTTCGGGAAATATATTCTGCCTTTTTAATATCCCCTTCCCAAATTTTTCTCTGGATTCTTCTCACAGTACATAAAGCTGCAAAATATCAGCATCTTTAAAAAAGCACCAGTAATGCAACCAGATTCATTTTGAGTTGTTTATTTTGTTTTTTCCCTTGCTTTTTCTTTAAGTCATCAAAGGTTAATGAAGAACATAAAAGCAATAGCAGCTGAAATGACATAATCTACTCTTTGCCCTAGAGAGAATGAGAGTAAGTTTTTAAGTCATAAGCCCAGGGGGAGACAAACAGTGCTTATAAAATCTAAAGTTGCAAATGAAAAGTTGTGCAGTTGATTAAAGGCAATCTTTCTGTATAAAAAGGAATTGTACTAATGGAGAATTTGGGGTCATTGTGATGGGAACTTAAAAATTAATTTGTGCACCCAGTTCTATTTTCACAGAGGATTTGGTGGAGAGGTGACCATCTCAGCAAAAACCACATTTAAGATGAAATGTAAAGATTCCCTTATGTCAGGCTGAACTGCTAGTGATGGCATTCAGGCAATTTTATTAGCAACATTACCAAAGTATGGTTCCAAGTGCTCCTCCTTCTCCTTCTCCTTCTCCTTCTCCTCCTCCTCCTCCTTCTCCTTCTCCTCCTCCTCCTCCTCCTCCTCCTCCTCCTCCTTCTCCTCCTCCTCCTTCTCCTTCTCCTCCTCCTCCTCCTCCTCCTCCTCCTCCTCCTCCTCCTCCTCCTCCTCCT
Organism: Crotalus tigris; assembly: GCF_016545835.1. Classification (NCBI taxonomy): domain Eukaryota; kingdom Metazoa; phylum Chordata; class Lepidosauria; order Squamata; family Viperidae; genus Crotalus; species Crotalus tigris. Next base: position 1,046,718 of record NW_024100113.1, on the reverse strand, counting down.
CCTCCTCCTCCTCCTCCTCCTCCATTCCTTTAACTGTAGAAATGAGATAACTCCCATCTTCTCATTTTATGTCTGCAGAATCCCTCTTTCTCAATTTGTTTCTCTTAATAAAAAAGGGAACTATAGAGAAAGATATTAAAGTGGCTGTTTATTATTTTCTTTCTATTTTTCTCTGAGTTCATATGCTCTTATTCAAACTAATTGTCAACTGAAGTGAAATTTTGGAGATGGCATAGCATCATTGTTGTTTTTGATTTCAATGTAGATATTCAGATGCTGTGATTTGCCTAGCCTTACAAAGATTAGAATCATTTCCTCTAACATTCTATGGAAATGAAAGTTGGACATAAAGAATCAGGATAGAAAGAATATTAATGCTTTTGGAATTACATGTTCATTCTTCAGACTCCTGAGAATACCATGGACAGAAAGCAAATAAATGGATCATTAAACAAATCAATCCAGAATTCTGACTAGAGTCACAAATGACCAGGCTCAAATTATATAATTCAGATACCTTATGTGAAGAACTACCTGTCTGAAGAAGCTCTAATGCTAGAAAAGGTGGAATTAAGAGAAGGTGTAGATGACCAGAACAAGGTGGAGCCAATTTTAGTTGTGGTGAATACATTGTTAGAATATCTGAAGGACTAGGTTAAGGACAGAATAAAATCTGTGTGGTTATTGAGAGTGCACACATGAACACACATCATGTTAATTTGCCATTAGGGCTTTTACTTCACAAACAATATTTCAACATGCTATTTAAAAGGAGATGCATAATATTGGACAATGGAAAAACATTTTCATGTTTATTTTACCAGGAATAATTTCTCATAATATTTGCTGTAGCTGAAAGTCACCACAATGTAACTGAGCATAATCAGACCAGAATTGTGTTAAGAAAAGGTCCTAACCTTAAAGTATAGAACATTTATTCAGTGATAAATGTGTTGATCTTCTTTACTGATTTATTCTGTATATTTCTAAGAACAAGGATTTTAATGCAATTATATGTGCTAAAAATATTTAACTGCTCATTTGTTACCTATGCTCAAGCTTTATTTATGATCGTTGTGTAACCAAACTCAAAGAATAGGTATCAAAGACTTGGGAATTAAATTTAAAATATATCTGACATAAATGTCCCTGTCATAATATTTCTCATAAAGACCCTGTAAGAAATTGGACCTGTTGTCTTTCTTAATAAAAATATCATGAATGGGAGAGAAGAGAGATGCAATGGCTGGTTATCTGAAACATTTCTTTCTTTGTCACATGGTGGAAAAACAAATCAGTGGACAGGGCTATTCAGATTAAGGACCTGAAATGGTCCATTATAATTTAAGCAAGTCATAGTTAATGGCATTGGTAAAGAAGAGTGTATCCTTTGTCATTTGATAGTTCAATCTATTTTAGATTGAAAATGTGAAATGAAGTATGATAAGAAGTACCAAACAATTTTACTAAAAGAAAATCAAAATCATACTAGCAAAAACTTTTAGTAGATTTCATTTTTTCTATATAAATTTTATTGGGAAAAGTGTGAGACTGAAACTAATTAGATGCCCTTTAGTAGTTGGAACTTGTATTCAAGTGGTGTGACAAAGGGAATTTTGCATTAGAAAGGCTGGATTCTAATGAAGTTAGTGAAGGAAAGACATTCTTTCACCATGTACTCTAATCTTGTTGATATATCCTTTTAGTGGGATGATTAATGAACTGCTTAGCTTACATTACCTACTTTATAAACTTCATGATACTTTTTATTGTATATTATACCTTCTCCCCTGTCCTTATCAAATCTATACCACAAATTTATAGCCATTATAGCTTTTTCCCGAAGAAATAAATGAATTGGAAGTTTTAATGGCAATGAACAGTATGCTTACTTTATTGAAATGTAACCATCTGTGTTTCCTTCTTTAGGAAATAGTGGGTATGTTTCACTTATATTGACATAGTTTCACCTTTTATGTTAATAATAATTATTAATTATTATTTTAAATATTAATTGATTAAGGATTTGTTTTAGTTTAAATAATAGTTATATTACTAGTTTCTAAGTAATTTCTAATTACTAAGTAAAGCATTTAATGTTTAAAATTTAAAATTTATCTAAAGAACTTGCTGTTGATTGTACCAACGAACAGGTATTTATTTATTTTTATGAGGTAACCTTGCTACTCTTTGAGAGCACAGGGACCACTCATTTCAAGCCTGAGCTACAAACATACTCCTTTATTTATTTTTTATTTATATATCAAATTTATATATAAACACTGGGTGGTACACAATGAAAAACATAAAAACCATATAAAATATTTTATTTCACTAAAAGAAGGCAATTAAGATAAGGACAGAATAATTAAAGTTAAAAGGGCTATGTCAGGGGTAGGCAAACTCAGCTTTTTTATGACTCATGGACTTCAACTCCCAGAATTCCTGGGTCAGGTATGCTGACTCAGGAATTCTGGGAGTTGAAGTCCATGAGTCATAAAAGAGCCGAGGTTGCCTACCCCTGGGCTATGTGAAGGCTTCAAAGCACTAATCAACTTCAAGGTGACCCCCCCATGCAAGTTGACAGAGCCTGGCCTTCAATCCTACATCTTCTGGATTTATATGCTCAGTGTTAACTAGCCATTAAGCATTTAACTTGAATGTTTAATTTCAATCATTCTATAAATATTTTGAATTTAATTTTTTTTATCCAAAGGTTTTGTAACATTTTTATTACAGCCAAGGCCAATAACTCTATCAAAGCTAAAAAGCCCAAACAATCATGCAGAACACAAGAAAATAGGCAGCAACATAAATGGATCAGGGAATTATGACTATGACTGGCAGGATGACTGAAGTACCAATTATACTGAAATATCCTCAGTGTCACTTGTCTTATTGTACAAAATGGAAAATGTACTGAAGTCTAAGAAGTGCCAAGCTATGTTTCATGAACTACGAGTCAGGCCCCAAATTAATCTGGCAAACATGGGAATTTTACTAAGAAGGGCTTAGTGAAATACTACAAAGGTCTCCAAAACATTTATAACAGACCAAAATATATTCAAATATTCTGATTGCCCCTGAGCCATAAAAACTCAAATACTCTTTGTGTGGAATCTTAAGTAGAACAGACAGAAAAACATTAAAATTAACCCTTGTTAGAAATGAATTTCAGTTTTGTGAGTAATTGCTGATGGAATGGCAGATCTTTTGCACGCAGATTGAACTGATTTGCTTGGAAATAATAAGGCATAAAATACCAGATTCCTTAGCAAAATCTTTCCTCGGCTGTTTTCATTTATAATTTGGATTGAATTTTATAATAGTTCATTGGCTCTGTTTTGACCCCCCCAATCTCTTTTAAGCTGGGTACAGTGGATGGATTAAGAAGCAAGGCTTTGGGATACTATAGGTCAGCTTTCCCAGTTACCAGAAGTGTGGACTTTGGTTCCCAGAATTTTCCACAACAGTCATTAGAACTCCAGTATCTGAGGTGGACTAGATCTGCCTTCATGCTATAGAAATGACATTAAATCATCTTACTGAGAAGCTGAGAGGGGAAATGTGTTATCTCAATGAGGCATATAACTTTGCTGCCTTAACTGAGTACTGTGTAGCTCAAAGAAGCAGTAAAAGAGACTTCTGGGCATTTCCAAAATCTCTTTTGGTATTTGAATTACACTGGTCTACAAATTTTAGTTAATTATAAACCTTCAAGATAAATTGTGTTAATTCTTACATATTTTGATTAGATGAATTAGAAAACAGGTAGTAAAGGTTCTGGTTGGCTAAAGTATTTTAATGGGTTGAAAATGGTCTGGTGGTGGGGAGAAATTTTCAGAAAAGAATTTGTGCTTAGCCTTTGGCTTATTCATCAGCAAAAAGCAGTTGAGAAAATGTAAACGTGTGATAAAAAATAGAATCTGATACAGTGAAGTAGAATGAGTTTTAGGGCTGCATGTTTGTCTGCTAAACTTTGAGGGAACAAACAACAACCACAAATCCCTTGTTTATTTAACCTGGGTTTTTGGGGGGTGGAAGGGGGAATTGGTCAGGGTGACCTAGTTTCTGAAATAATAACACATTCTGTTCAAAATGTATGTTTTGAGTTCTATCTACTTAAAGAGCATCAGTCCAAATAATTTTAGGTTTGTAACTAAAGACCAATGTCTGGTCTAGTTTATTGTCAACTGTTCTGCAATTCTAATTGAATCAATTTGTAAGTGATTTGTCAGTGAGCAATTAATTGTATACAGCAATGCCGGAAATCTACTAGACCATTAAAAAGGGAATCCTCTAACCTTAAAGAAGTTTTAATGTTGTGTAATTTACAAATAAAATTTCAGTTAAAAGAATGAACTGCAATGAATACATATAACCTCTGAGTCTAACATGAGAATTAGGGCTGTTGTAGTGTTTCTCTAGAAGCAAATAGAAGTTGCCAAGAAATTTTCTATATCACAATAAAGGGGGCAACAAATACTATGATGAAGCCAGATGAGATACTGTAAATGAAATCACATACTGGCACAATTTTTCACTTTTCTCAAGAACTTCTTAATTGCAATTACTTTTGGTTGTAACTAACTGAGTTTCTAATGTTCATTATTTTATTATGTGTTATTTAATGCCTATTTTGCCCACTGATATACTGAATACATGTAAAGCAATGCATACTTTCTTTTCCCAGAGTTTAAAAATAGAAATGAGATGGGATCTTTTGGACTTTTGATAACTTACGCTTTCTTACTATTATGCATCCCTACTAGAAATCTTCACTTTGAGACTTACATAGTGGTGAAACTATTTTAATTTTGTGAAATCTTGAATATGAGAATCAGTTTGCCTTAGGGGTTAAAAGTACTAGACTAGACATTGGGAGATTACAAATTCTTAGGCAAGGAAACCAGTCATTTTTTTCTCAGCCTTGGGAAAAAAGGCAGAGGCAAATTACATACCAATATGCTGCTAAGAAAACTGCATGGACTTGTTTGTATAGCCACCAGAAATCAAGCATTCCTCTAGAGAAAACAAAACAAGCAAACAACAATTTTGAAGACACACAGTAATAGAATAATATTATCAAGCAAGTTTATTCCAGAACAGAAGTTCAGATCCTGTGCATACTATTAAATGTCTTGTATATTATTTATTCTTTCTTTTTAAAGAATTCTTGTTTTGCTCTCCAAGTATAGGGGGAAATTGCTATACTTAAGATTGTTAACACTTTGGAAGATAAACTTAATATTCAGAAGAATCTTGACAGACTTGAACATTGGACCTATCCAACAAGATGCAGCTCAGCGGTGAGAAAAGTAACCAAATGTACAAGTACTGGAGAGCCTCTATTTGACTCAACAGCCGTGCTTGTGAGAGGGATCTAGGTTTCCTATTGGATTACCACTTAAGTATAAACCAGCAATGTGCTGCAGTTGCTAAAAGGCCAACACAGTCCTAAGCTGTATCCACAGAAGGATAATTATCAAAAATTACATTAAGTGTTAGTACTGCTTTATACTGCACTGGTAAGACCACATTTGGAATACTTCATCCAGTTCTGGTCACCATGATGCAAAAAAAAAAAAAAAAAAAAAAAAAAAATGCTGAGGCCCTAGAAAGAGTGCAGAGAAGAGCAGCAAAGATGTTAAAGAGCAGGAAAGCTAAATCATATAATGAATGGCTAAAGGAACTAGACATATTTAGCTTAATGAAGAAAAAGCCTAGGGGAGTTCATGAAAGCCATCATCCAATTAATAATAATAATAATAATAATAATAATAATAATAATAATAATAGCCTACAAGAAAGACCAAATGAAGAACAGAATAGAGGCATGGGAAGACAAAGCACTACATGGCCAATACATGAAAAAAAATAGCTGGGAAAGCAGATAATAATAAAACCTGGCAATGGCTAAGAGCAGGAAAATTGAAGAAAGAGACCGAGGGACTAATTCTGGCTGCACAAGACCAAGCCTTAAGGACAAATGCATACAAAGTCAAAATTGAGAAGACAGCAACAGACAGTAAGTGCCGCCTATGCAAAGAAGCTGAAGAAACAGTGGACCACTTGGTAAGCTGTTGCAAGAAGATTGCACAGACTGATTACAAGCAGCGGCATGACAAAGTAGCAACAATGGTGCATTGGAAGATCTGCAAAAAATATCATTTGCCTGTAAGCAAAAACTGGTGGGATCATAAAATAGAGAAAGTCATAGAAAATGATAAAATTAAACTGCTCTGGGACTTCAGAATTCAAACAGACAAGCACCTGCAACATAACACCCCAGACTTAACAATTGTCGATAAGAAAGACAAAAAAGTCTGGATAGTGGACGTGGCAGTGCCTGGAGATAGCAGAATAGAAGAGAAAGAACTGGAGAAGATAACAAAATACAAAGACCTACAAATAGAAATAGAAAGACTGTGGCAAAAGCAAGCAAGGGTAGTACCAATAGTCATAGGCTCCTTGGGTGCAATCCCAAAACAACTGGAGCACCACTTGAACACCATTGGCATTGACAAATTCGCTATTAGTCAATTGCAAAAGGCGGCCTTATTAGGAACTGCTTCCATCCTGCGACGATATCTGTAATACCATCAAACATCCACATCTGCCTATCCCAGGTCCTGGGTAAGGACTCGATAGGTAGACAAAATGCCAAATCCAGTCTGAACATCTGGCTGACTGTGCGATGATCCATATAATAATAATAATAATTGCCAAGCAGTTCAACAATATACTACAAGGAGGAGAAATTGAAAAGTGGCTAACAACTGGGAAAACCTACCTAATAATGAAAAATCCAGCAAAAGGGGCAACACCAGGCAACTAGAGGCCAATTACCTGCTTACCAACAACTTTAAAATTACTAACTGGTGTGGTAGCTGATGCAGTACAACAGCATCTAGATGAAAACAATCTCTTTCCACCTGAGCAGAAAGGAGACCGCCCCAATAGCTGAGGAACAAAAGATCAACTCCTAATAGACAAAATGATCTTGGAAAACTGCAAGAAAAGGAAGACCAACCTGAATGTGGCATTTGACTCTCTGCTACATGACTGAATAATCAAGTGCCTAGAAATAACAGGAGTCAGTAGAAACATCAGAAAATTTGTGCAAAGATCGATGGCACAATGGAAGACACAGTTGAAGATCAGAGGTAAGAGATTGGGAGAGGTTAATATCAAGAGAGGAATATTTCAAGGAGATTCATTGTCACCATTACTATTTGTTATTGCACTGTTTCCTCTGTCAACAATACTGAATAACTCAGGACATGGCTATCAAATATCAAAAACTTCTACCAGACTATCCCACCTCCTTTACATGGGTGATCTGAAGCTGTATGGAAAAACATCATCTGAAATAGAATTGCTGCTCAACACTGTCGTATATATAGCCAAGATATTGTTATGGAGTTTGGCTTGGACAAATGTGCCACACTTACTATCAAACAAGGAAAAATAGTGAAAACTGAAGGAATCAAGATGCCCCACGAAAATAACATTAAGAGTCTGGATGAGGAAGATTACTACAAATACTTGGGTATCCTTCAAGCTGACAACATCAAGCACACTGAAGTCAAGAAAAAGATTAGAGGTGAATACATCAAGAGAGTGAAGAAGATCTTAAAGTCCAAACTCAATGGAGGAAATACCATAAAGGCAATCAACACCTGGGCAATCCCAGTCATTAGGTACACAGCTGGAATAGTGGACTGGACTCAAGCAGAACTAAAAGCAATGGATAGGAAGACCAGAAAAATAATGACAATGAATCATGCCCTTCATCCACGCAGTGACATTGACAGACTTTATCTACCAAGGCAAATAGGTGGGAGTGGAATGCTACAAGGACATCAGATGGTTGAAAAAGAAAGAGTGGCTTTGGAAGAATATCTGAAGAACAATGATGAAGATGCACTGAAATTAGTATATCAGGAAGGCTTACTGACTACTGGAGAGACCAAACTGGCCTACAAGAAAGACCAAATGAAGAACAGAATAGAGGCATGGGAAGACAGAGCACTACATGGCCAATACATGAAAAAAATTATCTGGGAAAGCAGATATTAACAAGACCTGGCAATGGCTAAGAGCAGAAAAATTGAAGAAAGAGACCGAGGGACTAATTCTGGCTGACCAAGACCAAGCCAAATGCATATAAAGACAAAATTGAGAAGACAGCAACAGACAGTAAGTGCCGCCTATGCAAAGAAGCTGAAGAAACAGTGGACCACCTGGTAAGCTGCTGCAAGAAGATTGCACAGACTGACTACAAGCAGCGGCATGATAAAGTAGCATTGGAAGATCTGCAAAAAATATCATTTGCCTGTAAGCAAAAACTGGTGGGATGATAAAATAGAGAATGTCATAGAAAATGATAAAATTAAACTGCTCTGGGACTTCAGAATTCAAACAGACAAGCACCTGCAATATAACACCCCAGACCTAACAATTGTCGATAAGAAAGACAAAAAAGTCTGGATAGTGGATGTGGCAGTGCCTGGAGACAGCAGAATAGACGAGAAAGAACTGGAGAAGATAACAAAATACAAAGACCTACAAATAGAAATAGAAAGACTGTGGCAAAAGCAAGCAAGGGTAGTACCAATAGTCATAGGCACCTTGGGTGCAATCCGAAAACAATTGGAGCACCACTTGAACACCACTGGCATTGACAAATTTGCCATTAATCAATTGCAAAAGGCGGCCTTACTAGGAACTGCTTCCATCTTGCGACAATACCTGTAATACCATCAAACATCCACATCTGCCTATCCCAGGTGCTGGATAAGGACTCGATAGGTAGACAAAATGCCAAATCCAGTCTGAACATCTGGCTGACTGTGCGATGATCCATAATAAGGGAAGGGACCTTGGAGGTCATTGAGTCCAACCCCCTGCTCAGGCAGGAACCCTATACCATTTCAGACAAATGGCCATCCAGTGTCTTCTTAAAAACTTCCAGTGTTAGAGCAGACACAGCTTCTGGAGGCAGGTTGTTCCACTGGTTAATTGTTCTAACTGTCAGGAAGTTTCTCCTTAGTTCTAGGTTGCTTCTCTCCTTGATGAGTTTCCATCTGTTGCTTCTTGTCCTGCCTTCTGGCGATTTGGAGAATAGCTTGACTCCCTCTTCTTTGTGGCAGCCCCTGAGATATTGGAAGACTGCTATCATGTCCCTCCTCGTCCTTCTTTCATTAAACTAGACATACCCAATTCCAGCAGCCATTCTTTATATACTTTAGCCTCCAGTCCCCTAATCTTTGTTGCTCTTCTCTATACTCTTTCTAGAGTCTTAACCTCTTTTTTACATCGCGGTGACCAACTGGATGCAGTATTCCAAGTGTGTGGCCTTACCAAGGCATTGTAAAGTGGTATTAACACTTCACATGATCTTGATTCTATCCCTCTGTTAATGCAGCTTAGCACTGTGTTGGCCTTTTTGGCAGTTGCAGCACACTGCTGGCTCATATTTAGGTGATTGTCCACTAGGATTCCTAGGTCTCTCTTACAGTTACTGCTATTGAGCAAAGTACCCCCAATACTATACCTGTGCATTTGGTTTTTCTTGCCTAAATGTAGAACCTTGCTTTTTTCACCATTGAACTCTAGTTTGACTGTGTTCTATTGCTTGTGTTTCCATAATGTTGAATTCCAATATTGCATGATCACTTCCTCCCAGGGTTCTTATGGCTTCAACACCTTCTATCATTTCATCTTTGTTAGTGATAATTAGATCCAAAATGGCTAATCCCCTAGTTCCCTTCTCTACTTTTGGGGAGATACAGTTGTCTGCTAGGTTTACCAGGAACCTGTTTATCTTCCACTTGGTGCAAAGTGTGTCTCCCAGTTGATGTCAGGGTAGTTAAAGTCCCCCATTACTATTGTGATGTGCTTCCTACATACCTCAATTAGCTGACTAGCAAAAAGTTCATCTATTTCCTCTGTTTGGTTGGGTGGCCTGTGGTATACATCTATGGCAATATCATTTCCCTCCCCCAAGATAGTTTTTATCATTGTTGTGCTCTATTTCTATAGAGATGTAGTTATTTCTTATATAGAGAGCAACTCCACATCCTCTTTTATTTGATCTGTTCCTTTTAAATAATTTAAATCCCTCTAGCTGTGTATTCCATGTGTGGGTTTCATCCTACCATGTTTCTGTAATGGCAACAATATCATATCTGTCCTCATTAACCTGAATTCCTAGTTCACCCTGTTTGCTGTTCATACTCTGTGCATTGGTGTATAGACATTTGAGTCCTTTATGACCGGCCCTGTGTTTACTTTCTACATAACCTGTGTGGTGCCTGAGTTCCCCTACTGTCTTACCACCTATTTGGTTAGTGCACTTTGTGTGGCGCTCGCTATTAGAAGCTTGATTTTGCTTGACAGCAAGGTTGGTATTCTTGTCCACACACACATCTATGTTACATACATTGATGTAACATCATGACTAATATATCCAAAGTCTTCCCCTTTACACCACTCCTTTAGCCACATATTGAATTGTGCTATGTGCTGGCCTTTTCCATTTTGCTTCTTATACACTGGTAAAACCTCTGAGAAAGTAAGCCTACAGTCTATTCTGCTAAGTTCCTTCCCAAAGCTCTGGAAATTGTTCTGTCCAGAAAGTACATTTTTTTGGGACAGATCGTTAGTGCCAAGATGTACGATAGCCTCCACATCACAATCCTTGCTGCCATTCTTGATTATTTTAGAAATACGCTTCTTGTCCCTACTGCCAGTAGCACCTGGAAGATACCTGACCTCTTTTGAAGCCTCTGTGTCCTTTCCTAAATTTACATCCCTTATAATTGGATCACCTACCAGAAGGTAGCTTCTCTTTTTGGATTCCTTTCCTTGCATGGCTGATGTGTAATACATGATTCACACTCCTCCCTGTCAAAATCTAGTTCTTCATCTCAGACCACAATCCCCTGCTTATTTGAGTTATCTTCACAATTACCTTTATCTGTCTTCTTAATGTCCCTATTAAGGTCAGCAAGGGCACTGTAATTGTTGTGCAGGGACACAGTGAAAGCTTTGCATTTATGGTTCACAGCTCTCACCCTGCCAGATCCCACGGTTGTCACACTGCCCTTCTCCTGCAGGATCTTTGTGGTAGAGGGGGCTGATAGCACAGAGGCTTACTAGAGCAGAGGGGCTGAACTGGATTCCTAATTTCTGCCTGAAGAGCAGAGATTACAGACCCTAGATAAATAATCTGTCCTGGTAGGCTAGTGATTTGTTTACAGATAGGGCAGTTTCCAAGTTTGAAAAGGGTACTGCGGAATACAGCTGCAAAGCAAGTGTTACACTGAACTAAGCCAGACATTCTTAGATACAGGGAATCTCAGATGCACTTGCCCTGAATGTACTGCTGCTGTTTTTGATTTGTAGTTATATAATTATATAGTTCGCACACTGTTAAGCACGCGGGCCGCTCTTTGAAATGGAGTTTAAATACAATATAAATACAGTATAAATACAATGGAGATCCAATCAGGGCCTAGCTACTACTCTGGTGGAGTCTCCCAAGACTTACAGCTCTTGCATCAGCTGAATGCAGTATAGCACTTCCCAGCAGCTCTGGCAGCAGTTGAAATGGAAAATAATAATAATAAATAATAATAATAAAGTTGGAAGGGATCATGGAGGTCATTGAGTCCAACCCCCTGCTCAGGCAGAAAACCCTACACCATTTCGAACAAATGGCTGTCCAGTCTCTTCTTAAAAACTTCCAGTGTTTACAGGGAAGAGGGAATCAATTTATTCTCCATAGCACCTGAGGCAGGACTAAAAGCAACTTGTGAAAGCTCACCAGATCCAACCTGGAAATAAAGAGGGATTTATTGACAATGAAAATGATTAATAAGTGGAACAGCTTGCCTCCTGGAGTTGTAGGTGCTCCATTGCTAGAAGTTTTCAAGAAAAGATTGGACAACTATTTGTCTGGGATGGTTTAAGGACTCTTACCTTGGGCACAGGTTGGATTAGAAAACTTCCAAAATCTCTTCCAGCCCTATAATTCTATGATTAGATGTTATTATTTCAGATCCCTAAATATTTATTCTGGGTTTAATAGTGGATGTAGTCCAGTGCAAATTGGAATCCCTGGATTGGGGAAGATTGCGTTATAAAATTTTCTGGTGGCTAGTTCCCCTAAGTATGCTCAGTAGAAAATGTCTGATTTAAATCTCCATAGAAGGAAGCAAGGAAGGAAGGAAGGAAGGAAGGAAGGAAGGAAGGAAGGAAGGAAGAAAGAAAGAAAGAAAGAAAGAAAGAAAGAAAGAAAGAAAGAAAGAAAGAAAGAAAGAAAAAGAAATTATTCAATCATTCAGATCATAAAAGCAAAGAAACATTTTTGGCTAGCCATTTAATTTACTTCTTATACATGGAGCTCTTTCCATTAGTGCTATTTATTCCAGATCCCAATTCTTTGAAATGCCATTGTTGACTTTTTCTTTGTATAAATTAATTTCCACAAAGCAGTTGGGACATTATTATAATGTCACAAAATGTGCTGTTGCATTGTTATAGCCACCCCTCATCGACAACCTCATTGACAATTGATTTTGTTGCCAAGTGAGATATATTTTAATAATTTTAGAATCTTAGCAAAGGGCTCTCAAATCAGTAAACAAAAATGAAGTAAACAGTGCACCAAGGATGCAGGAGGCATCCCATTTTTTTCTCCTAATAATGTTAAAAAGGTGGTTTGGGTTTTTTTTTTCCCTCCAAGAATGAGGGTAAAATCTATGGTCCATGAGGATATATTCTTTTGAATGCTGTGGTATATTTTCTCATTCCATACTAATTCCCCATTTCTGCTGAGTGTCACTTGGCAATGTATCAGAATGCGTGATTCAGATATCCTATTGTGAGTGAGTCCATCTGCTTGCTCCATAGGTCTTAAGTGTTTGATCTTTCCCATGCTGCTTTGCTCTTCCAAAAGATGTAGACAGATGTTTTGTTTTGTTTGGGAGTTTTTTTAAAAAAGGGGGGGGTTGCACAGGACTGAATGGACCATCTGCACTTGGGCAAATTTAATTTGCATCATCAAGTGCATAATTCTTTGGACAGAAAACACTGGCCCTCATTTTTATGCTCTGCCTATTATTTTAACCTTTCAATAGGCAAATATTCTCCAAAAATGAAACATGCTCTGTCTATCTGGAAATTGCTAGACTAGCCTACAATGTGAGCATGGCTTGAAATGATACCTAGCATACAAAATAAATTCAGTTTCCTATATGACTAAATTTTAAGGAAAAAATAAGGTGATGGGAAGAGAAAATCAAAGCTCAAGTCTGAGTTAGAATGAGACAATGTTTATTTATATGTGCTATTCTCAGTGTTCATTTACTCATCACAGCTGCTTGGTATAAGAGACAACATGTTTTTAAGAAATCTTTGGAAAATAAGAATTAACTTTTATAAACTGCTAATTAAGGGTAACGATGAAAATAAGAACATGGCAAAGACTGAAATAACATAAAAACACCTATCAGCTAAAAAAACCCAACCATAGAACATATTGTACAGAGGTAAAACTAAATAAGGTTGCAGCTGGAAATAGTTTTCAATTCATGATTTGGAAGCAGAGAAAACAGAGAAACATTTTCTAGAAATTCTGTCAAATATAATTGCTACAGTTTTAGAAATAATATAGAGGATGAAGCAATTATGTGATCACTTGACCAAACTAGACATGATTGGTTTAAACCAAAAATGTGAATACATAAAACCACTCTTCATGATGGAGAAATTCTTATAATTAGACTGTAATTATCTTTACAGTAATTGTGAAGCCCATAAAAGAGTTGATTAAAATAATAATAATGAAAATAATATTCTCTGTTGCACAAATTGTAGCTGATTATCATTCATTGCTTATTAGTATTGTGTTACAGTGGCAGCCCTTTATGAAATACCCCTTTATGAAATTTGTGCTCATGGGGAGAAATTAAATTACTTTATGTCTTGAAATTAAATATTCTTTAATTAATTAAATAAGTGTCTCTTTTGATTTCAGGTCACAACCTGGCAGACCCTGATTGAATACATACTTATTAGAACTAGTAAGAGGTTGTGCTGGAAAAATGCTGTTTAGATTTAGACAACTCTGGATTAGTTGTAAACTGGTTGTGAGTTCTGGCAAAACAATGCTTGCTTGGGCTTCTGCAATTTGACATGAACAGATCACATATATGCAGCACCTAAAGAAAGGCAGAGTTTTGATTGCATAGTTGTTGCCACCATTTTGTCCATATTCTATGGCCACAGCTCTATGAATTGGAAACTTAATGCAATATAATCCTTCATTTTACATCTTAGTAAACTGCAGTATAAATGTACATGCCATGTAAACATGGACATAAAATGTAATACATTCCTAACATTATACAATTCCAGAATAAGAAGCAGAGGCTGATTATACTGTGAAATGAATTTTGTATCACTACCAAAGGCCAGCAAGTTAAATAGTTTTCAAGCATTAAAATCTCCAGACAATAATACATAATAAAACTTTGCTACAACTGTTGAGAAAGATCAGTTTCCAGTTTTGCTGATAATGCTGGATTATCTATTGCCAAATCCTATATGCTGCTGCACAAACTTTTCATATTTCATTAGTTATGGTAGGCTGACTCATCACAAGTAGAAAGGAGGACAGAAATTAATCTGAGTGCCTTGGAAATTATTAACAAGGATATCATACATTTACTGAAAAAAATAATTATATTAATTGCAGAATAGCAGAACATCTCCAATTTTTTGACCATGCTTGAGTGTGTAGGAAACTTATATGTCTTATGGGGGGGGGGTCTGTTAAACCTGTTTTTTTTTTTAGCAGAGCAGAATGTTGACATCAGACTGAAAGAAGAGTCAGTAATGGTTTTGCAATTCCAAGTCACAGAGATATTTGGTTGGCTTCAGGCTTTGATTAAGACTCAAATTCCAGTTGTAAGCTAATTCTTACCCTAGGAATCCCTGAGCTGACCAAAGGGTGCTGTTGAAGTCCTATTCTAATGCCTGGAGACCATGCAGGTCTGGATAAGAAAAAAACAACTCTGACATAAAAGTAGGAGATGACCAGTCTGAGCCTGAAGGCAGAATCAAATGAGTCATCAATTTGGAGTTGGTCTGCTCCCACAAGAGACCTAAGTGTAGCCTCCCCTGAATTCTGTTGACTCTTATCTAGCTTAAATTTGTCTTGGCCATTAGTAGATCAGATTCTTCTGTATAGGCAGCATGTAATAAACTTGAAGTGCTTTCAACTAAATTCTTTTTCCTGGTTACTTGTGCCTGACATTAAACCTACTAAGACTGAGAGTTAATGGATGCTAGGTCACCCCCCCTCCAGTCCACAATTTTTTCATCTTTAACCTTGGATTGGTACATTTCAGTTAAGAACAGTGTGCAATCTGGGAGTTGTCTCAGATTCATAGTACCTGCTCAAAGAGCAGATGGGAGCTGTGGCTAAGAAAGTCTTTGAATTTTGATTTGTCGGCCAGTTGTACCCTTTATGCATTATTCACATAATGACTCAATTATTGTAATGTATTCTTCATGGGCTTGCTCTTGAAGACCATTCAGATTACTTAATTGGTCCAAATTAAAAGATGCTTGTTCCTGAGGAGGAAAGCTATGGCAAATCTAGACAGCATACTAAAAAGCAGAGACATCACTCTGCCAACAAAAGTGCATATAGTCCAGGCCATGGTTTTCCCAGTTGCAATGTATGGCTGTGAAAGCTGGACCATAAGAAAGCTTGAGCGCCAAAGAATTGAGGCCTTTGAACTATGGTGCTGGAGAAGACTCCTGCGAGTCCCTTGGACTGCAAGGCGTTCAAACCGGTCAGTCCTAGAAGAGATCAACCCCGACTGCTCTTTAGAAGGCCAGATCCTGAAGTTGAAACTCAAATACTTTGGCCACCTAATGAGAAGGAAGGACTCACTGGAGAAGGGCCTAATGCTGGGAAAGATTGAGGGCAATAGAAGAATGGGACAACAGAGAATGAGATGGCTGGAGGGAGTCACTGAAGCAGTAGGTATGAACTTAAATGGACTCCAGAAGATGGTAGAGGACAGGAAGACCTGGAGGAACATTTTCCATGGGGTCGCGATGGGTCGGACATGACTTCGCAATTAACAACAACAACAGCAGTGGGGGTAATCATGGGCATACCTTGGTCTGCCCATGTGGCATCTTTGCTTTTGAACTATAAAGGTTGCCAGTTGGATTCCAGGTTCAGTTAAAGGGACCTATTGTGTTTACCACTTATAAAATTATACCTGAAATAGTGTCAGCTTATTTTAGGGACTAGATGGTATGAACTAACAGAAACTATGCATTCAGTTTCCTTTCATTAAATAATGTCATTTATCAGAACCCAAGAAGCATGCCTTTTCTATTATGGTGTCTGTCCCCTGGAATAAGTCACCCCTCTCTCCAATATCCATGTGGCTCTTACCCAGATGGTATTCTGGAAAGAGAATGAGATCTGTCTGTTTTTTTCAGGTCTTGGGTTAGGTGGATGGGGCCCCCTTAATAGATAAGTTTTTGAATGTATTTTTATTGACCAGTTGTTATCATTTTGTTCATCTATATGGTATTGTGTTTTTAATGTTTTCCAACTGATTTTTTTAAACTGCCCAGGCATCTAAATCCAATAAGTAAATATTATTAACTAATTAATTTATTGGCTAAATAAAATAAATGGGATCTAAGAATAAAATCTTGTTTAGTAATAGAAATAGCAATAACAATAGCACTTAGACTTACTGCTTCATAGTGCTTTATGGCCCTAAGCGATTTACAGAATCAGCATATTGCCCCCAACAGTCTGGGTCCTCATTTTATTGACCTCAGAAGGATGGAAGGCTGAGTGAATTCTGAGTCAGTCAGGATCAAACTCTTGGCAATGGGTAGAGTCAGCCTGCAATACTGCTCCACCACAGCTCTGTTTTGCTAGATTTTGCAAGATAGAATAATTGTAATATTAGAACACTTAAGATACTGTAATAAATGAGAAAGCACATTTTTCAATCAGGAAATAGTTATTTTTGTGATGAAACTTGATCTTAATTACTGTATTTTCTTCCCAGTAAGAGTTGGACTGTATCCTGTTTTGATTTTTACCGTTTCTGAATTTAAGACAGTGTTTTTATTTTATTTTTTCTAACAAGTGCGGGGTTCACACATGTCATTAATTCATAACATGCATTGTTTAGCTTTGGCTCAGCAGAATCCATCCAATTATGATTTACTTCAATGAACCATGATTAAACTAACTGCTGAAAAGAAAAACATTCAAACCATTCCAACTAAAGTTGAAGTGTGTATTATTAAGAACAATTAGCTTTTAAAATTATGTTGGTATTTGTGACATAATTAAATGTTGTTTTACATTCAGAGTTCAAAATGGTTTGTATCTGATTAAGTTTGAAAAGAGATACTTGAGATTAAAATTAAATGCTTTTTGTAACACTTTTTTTCTTCCCAATAGAATATTTGAAGTAAAAAAACTGCAAGAATTTCAGATTTTATTTCTCCAAGAAAATCCTCCCTAATTAGGAACAAAGAAGAAAGTATGTGCATCCATATCAAAGTAAAAGTTAGCAAAAGACTGATTTGTGCATCAATGAGCAATCATTTTTCCAGAATCTGAAAACAGCAATTATTGCATATTTCCATAACAGAAATGATTATTCTAATGAGAACTTATTGCTATAATAGATTTTTTATTCCAGCCTATTGTTGGTTGTAAACTCTTATGCTGTAAGTTTTATTTAGAGTTGGCCTTCATGGTTATATTATGTTTGAAAATATGCTGCCTTTTCCAAATTTTGAGTCAGCTATATGAGACTTTGATTTTCTGCAGTGCTGCTTGAAAGATGGATATATCAGATTGTATAAGAGCTAATGAACTAAATGTTCAATAGTTCATCATCTTCATTTTATACCAGAAAATGTTTAGAAATATGGTTGCCTTTAGCTGATAGAATAAAATACTTAAAACATTCAGCAACTCTTTGCTATAGACAAAATATTAGCATGCCCACATGTGGGAAAAAATAGTGCAGAAGAGTCTTCTTTTGGTGCCCAGAGCTCCTTTACAAAATAAAAAACCTAAATAAATATAAATATAAATAAATATAAAAATGAAGAAATTTTGGGTAGGTTTGGGGATTTTAAGGAGCAAAATGAATGCCTTAAGCCCTGTAGGTATTTTACTATTTAAACTAAACTAAAAAAAAACTCTATTTCAAAATTAACCCGTTTGGTCCTGATTCCACCCATTTTATGATGGCATACAACTTGGAGCTAATTTGACTGGTGAAGTAATAAATATTTTGCCTTTTCTATACTGTAAGTTGCAAAATAGTTACAAAAATGTGCTTGCAATAGTATTTAGCAACAGAGAGTTGTAAGACAGTACCCCACTATCCCCAATCCACTCAGGTGTTATTTAGTCAAAACAAGACATTTCCTTTCATATTTTATTCTGGTTTCAGTGGTCAGTGAAGATTGTACTATGAATGTTTTTAGCGGAAAACAGTAGAAAATATATTTATAACATACATGAGATATACATGACTCTTCTAAATATCTTTGAAATTCCATAATGTTCATGAAATGGTTTAGATTATTTCCAAGGCATTAAGAAGAGTTACAGGTAGGAGATGAGAAGACTTCTCTAATCTATACAGCTTAAATCACTTGAAAACAATTTAAACCCAAATCACATTTTAAATGAAAATGCAGCAACTTGCATTTAAGCAAGGTTACATTGGAGATCAATCTACAATGAATAGGCAATGAGCTTTATTTGAGGAAAAGGCTTGTAAGTCCATTATTGATAGAGACCTTGACTGGATGTATTAAAATACAATTGCTTCTTCTAATTTCTATAATGCCAGCATTGTTAACTACTGTAAAAAAAATAGGTGTGATTTACAGGCACACTATATCTGGAAAGTTGACCAAAGAAAAATAGTTGACCTCTATTAACAATCAGATGAGTAGAGGTTAGTAATTCATAAAGATAATTTGATCTCTGTTTCTGGAGTACTGTGTGGGTCAATGGAATACTTCATAAGCAATGGAAAATGTTGAGTGATGATAATCAGAGCAGCAAGATAGAATTAGGGTCACTTATTTGCACTCCTTATAATCAGTCAGAATCTAAGGTACTGAATTCTTCACCAGCTGCATACAGCAATTGTACAAGTTGAAATGTCAACCAGAAAGGCATTTGTATATGGCATACTGTCAAAGAAATTAGAGTAAGTGCTATCTGTGGGAGGCTGAAATGACCACCAAAAATTCTTCACTTATTCATTAGGCAACAATTTCAATGCATTTATATTTTTTGTATTTAATTTTATTTATATGCCGCCCAATCCCAAAGGACTCAGGGCAGTGTACAGAGTTAAAACAATCATAAAACAATAAAATAATACAGTCATACCGCGAGTCCGATCATATCCCGCCCCCCCCCGGGGACATCAGCCCCAGGCCTGCCGGAACAGGAGAGTTTTAACGGCTTTCTTAAAGGCCGGCAGGGTGGGAGTAGTTCGAACCTCGGGGGGGAAGTTCAATGCAGCTTACTTCCCAAGTTTTTCCTATTGTTGAAGCTTTTTCAGAAGATGCCTCAGGGTGAATTTTTTTTTATGTAGCTTGGATATGCATTTGGTGCCCTAACTTGCTTCTAGAAGTAGCTGCTCATTAGTAGCCACTGCTAATGAGGGAGCTTGCTGGTAGCAGAGCAAGCTGCTTGTTTCCTTAGCATTTGTTGATGTGGCATGTGTCACACTTCCAGTGCATTCTTGCTTCCCAATAACAATAAGAAAATTTTGTCTGGCGCTCATAACACTAAATTCAAAAAGGGATGCTATTTACTTTTTAAATGTACTAAATGTTAAATTAATTGCAGTTTAATGCAGTTGATGTTTTAAAGTAGTTGCTTCAGTGAAATTGATTTACATACAAATATAAAATTTATACAAACAATTGGTACCGAAAGGATGAATCTGTTCTTTATTAAACATCTTTGCTGTTCAGTGATTAATCCTATCCACCAAAAATAGATTTAGCACATTTATGTATACACTAATTACTGAAACATTTCATGAGTCTGGAGAGGTATACTCATGATGAGTGTGTGCACATGCATATGTACAGTACCATTGAAAAATAATATTGGCATCATGAAATAAGTATCATGATAGCACACTTATTTTGTAATGCAAAATTCTATGAGAAATTGGAAACTTAATCTCACAGCATAATCACACAACTTTCATTAAAATCTAACACCAAATAATTAAAGTGAAAAGTCCCTTTTGTCATTATACCATCTACCTTTTTGCGAGAGATTATTGTAGCACAGTTCTTTTAGAAAAATGGAGCATTTGAAAAGTAGAGATGTAAAGAAAGCAAGGTAAGGATTTTCTTTAACTTCAAAATACTATCATCTACTAACTAAAGCATTATCCATCGGAAAGCAACAATGGAAAGAGTATAATGCCATTTGTGGTTGTCTAGACAAATCTGTAAAATAATAATAATAATAATAATAATAATAATTAATAATAATAATAATAGTAGGCAGAACCTCCAATTTCAATCCAATCAGAAATGTTTCTACCAATCCATCAATGGAGAAACTGCAAGGAACCAGTCAGTACCTGACAAGGAAGAAACAGTGCAGTTCTGGAAGCAGATATGGGATAACCCAAAGAAATACAACAAGGATGCGGCTTGGTTAAAAGAGGTGGATGCAAATAAAACAGAAGTTGAAATGAAAGAACTAGTAATAACAACAAAAATGGTAGAAAAAAGAGCAAAGAAAATCAAAAATTGGTCAGCACCAGGTGAAGATGAACTGCATGGGTTTTGGTTGAAACATCTAACTGTTATACACCCACTCATTGCCAAACAGTTCAACAATATACTACAAGGAGGAGAAATTGAAAAGTGGATAACAACTGGGAAAACCTACCTAATAATGAAAAATCCAGCAAAAGGGGCAACACCAGGTAACTACAGGCCAATTACCTGCTTACCAACAACTTTCAAATTACTAACTGGTGTAGTAGCTGATGCAGTGCAACAGCATCTAGTTGAAAACAATCTCTTTCCACCTGAGCAGAAAGGAAACCGCCCCAACAGCAGAGGAATAAAAGATCAACTCCTAATAGACAAAATGATCTTGGAAAACTGCAAGAGAAGGAAGACCAACCTGAATGTGGCATGGATTGACTACAAAAAGGCATTTGACTCTCTGCCACATGATTGGATAATAAAGTGCCTAGAAATAACAGGAGTCAGTAGAAACATCAGAAAATTTGTGCAAAGATCGATGGCACAATGGAAGACACAGTTGCAGATCAATGGTGAGAGGCTGGGAGAGGTTAATATCAAGAGAGGAATATTTCAAGGAGATTCATTATCACCATTACTATTTGTTATTGCACTGTTTCCTCTGTCAACAATACTGAATAACTCAGGACATGGCTATCAAACATCAAAAACATCTGCCAGACTATCCCACCTCCTTTACATGGATGATCTGAAGCTGTATGGAAAAACATCATCTGAAATAGAATCGCTGCTCAACACTGTCCGTATATATAGCCAAGATATTGTAATGGAGTTTGGCTTGGACAAATGTGCCACACTTACTATCAAACAAGGAAATATAGTGAAAACTGAAGGAATCAAGATGCCCCACGAAAATAACATTAAGAGTCTGGATGAGGAAGATACTACAAATACTTGGGTATCCTTCAAGCTGACAACATCAAGCACACTGAAGTCAAGAAAAAGATTAGAGGTGAATACATCAAGAGAGTGAAGAAGATCTTAAAGTCCAAACTCAATGGAGGAAATACCATAAAGGCAATCAACACCTGGGCAATCCCAGTCATTAGGTACACAGCTGGAATAGTGGACTGGACTCAAGCAGAACTAAAAGCAATGGATAGGCAGACCAGAAAAATAATGACAATGAATCATGCCCTTCATCCACGCAGTGACATTGATAGACTTTATCTACCAAGGCAAATAGGTGGGCGTGGAATGCTACAAGTACATCAGATGGTTGAAGAAGAAAAAATGGCTTTGGAAGAATATCTGAAGAACAATGATGAAGATGCACTGAAATTAGTATATCAGGAAGGCTTACTAACTACTGGAGAGACCAAACTGGCCTACAAGAAAGACCAAATGAAGAACAGAATAGAGGCATGGGAAGACAAAGCACTACATGGCCAATACATGAAAAAAATAGCTGGGAAAGCAGATAATAACAAACCTGGCAATGGCTAAGAGCAGGAAAATTGAAGAAAGAGACCGAGGGACTAATTCTGGCTGCACAAGACCAAGCCTTAAGGACAAATGCATACAAAGTCAAAATTGAGAAGACAGCAACAGACAGTAAGTGCCGCCTATGCAAAGAAGCTGAAGAAACAGTGGACCACTTGGTAAGCTGTTGCAAGAAGATTGCACAGACTGATTACAAGCAGCGGCATGACAAAGTAGCAACAATGGTGCATTGGAAGATCTGCAAAAAATATCATTTGCCTGTAAGCAAAAACTGGTGGGATCATAAAATAGAGAAAGTCATAGAAAATGATAAAATTAAACTGCTCTGGGACTTCAGAATTCAAACAGACAAGCACCTGCAACATAACACCCCAGACTTAACAATTGTCGATAAGAAAGACAAAAAAGTCTGGATAGTGGACGTGGCAGTGCCTGGAGACAGCAGAATAGAGAGAAAGAACTGGAGAAGATAACAAAATACAAAGACCTACAAATAGAAATAGAAAGACTGTGGCAAAAGCAAGCAAGGGTAGTACCAATAGTCATAGGCTCCTTGGGTGCAATCCCAAAACAACTGGAGCACCACTTGAACACCATTGGCATTGACAAATTCGCTATTAGTCAATTGCAAAAGGCGGCCTTATTAGGAACTGCTTCCATCCTGCGACGATATCTGTAATACCATCAAACATCCACATCTGCCTATCCCAGGTCCTGGGTAAGGACTCGATAGGTAGACAAAATGCCAAATCCAGTCTGAACATCTGGCTGACTGTGCGATGATCCATAATAATAATAATAATAATCATCATCATCATCATCATCATCATCATCCCCCAGTGAGGCACTACCTTGATGTGGTTGTGGGGCTTGTGTACTCTGAGGAAGATGATAGCTATGCCAGAGGTTCAACCATACTGGACAGGTCTCATCAGAGGAGTCAGACAAAGAGTGTCTCTCCCATAAAAAATATGGTGAGACGTAAATTTCAGAATGCCATACCGGCTCGGACGTCTCCCGGGTTAACAAGGTCCGCACTAGATATTGGAGTTCCTGGATATCTGGTGAAAAATGGGTTACAGGACTCAGGACTGTTGGCTGAGCAACCAGGGCCAGCAGCTGCAGAACTACTGGAAGACAAGGTGTTTACCCGTCGCAGATACACAGTGATGGAAAACAAAGAAATAATGATCTGTGACTACAGATCAAGTCCAACAAGAAGAGGATATCTAAAACGAATGCACCAGTTCTGGAAAGAACAACATCCAGAATCAGAAATAACAGAACAGAGACTAGCAGATCAACGCCGATTTATAACACAAAATAAAGTATTTACAGAAACAGAATTGGACGAACTGCAAAGGTTTACCCAGGGCAAAGAAATCAAAGCCTTACCAGAAGTAATTCAGAATGTAGAGGCAAACCAGGGGAGTTGGCAGTGAAGGAATCCAGCAGAGATATACAACTGTTCTCATTTGGAAACCAGGCACCTCTTCTTCAGGAAGAACAAAACCCTCTAACTAAAGAAATAAAAGAATTGAAACAAAGAATAATTGAGCATCTAGAACAGCACAAAAACAACAGAATAAGGCTGCCTTCATTGAAGCTTGTTCCAAAGAAACATCTAGCACAAGCATTAAAAGATGCAAATACTGCAATAGCAAGTATAAGCACCAATTCACTGCAAGAAACAAACCAACTAATGTACAGCACAGCTGCAGTTATAACATAATACCTGGGATGTAAAATCAACAAAAAAGAAAAACAAACAAACAGTGCACCACAAAAATGGAAGGTTAGACTAGAAAATAAGATCAGCAAGTTAAGATCACATGCAAGCAAGCTAGAACAGATGAAAGAAAAGAAGCTGAAGAACAGAAGGAAGAGAGATAATATAACAAAGAGAAAGAGAAAAGAGAGAGAAAAGAGGAGAAAGAATAAGAAGAGAGAGGATGAAGAAAAAAAGAGCCAAGAATAAAAATTAGACCAGCTAATTCAGAATACCACTTAGAAACAAGGAAGATCAAGGAAGCACTGGAAATAATAAAGCAAAAGATAACAGCTATAGCCAGAAAAATCAGTAGATATGAAGCTCGAATTGCAAACTATAGGCAGAACCTCCAATTTCAATCCAATCAGAAACGTTTCTACCAATCCATCAATGGAGAAACTGCAAGGATCAGTCAGTACCTGACAAGGAAGAAACAGTGCAGTTCTGGAAGCAGATATGGGATAACCCAAAGAAATACAACAAGGATGCGGCTTGGTTAAAAGAGGTGGATGCAAATAAAACAGAAGTTGAAATGAAGAACTAGTAATAACAACAAAAATGGTAGAAAAAAGAGCAAAGAAAATCAAAAATTGGTCAGCACCAGGTGAAGATGAACTGCATGGGTTTGGTTGAAACATCTAACTGTTATACACCCACTCATTGCCAAGCAGTTCAACAATATACTACAAGGAGGAGAAATTGAAAAGTGGCTAACAACTGGGAAAACCTACCTAATAATGAAAAATCCAGCAAAAAGGGCAACACCAGGTAACTACAGGCCAATTACCTGCTTACCAACAACTTTCAAATTACTAACTGGTGTAGTAGCTGATGCAGTGCAACAGCATCTAGTTGAAAACAATCTCTTTCCACCTGAGCATAAAGGAAACCACCCCAATAGCAGAGGAACAAAAGATCAACTCCTAATAGACAAAATGATCTTGGAAAACTGCAAGAGAAGGAAGACCAACCTGAATGTGGCATGGATGGACTACAAAAAGGCATTTGACTCTCTGCCACATGATTGGATAATCAAGTGCCTAGAAATAACAGGAGTAAGTAGAAACATCAGAAAATTTGTGCAAAAATCAATGGCACAATGGAAGACACAGTTGCAGATCAATGGTGAGAGGCTGTGTAGAGTTAAATCAAGAGATGAAGATTTCAAGGAGTTCTATTCATCACCATTACTATTTGTTTATTGCACTGTTTCCGTCTGTCAACAATCTGAATAACTCAGACATGGCTATCAACATCAAAAACATCTGCAGACTATCCCAACTCCTTTACATGGATGATCTGAAGCTGTATGAAAAACATCATCTGAAATAGAAATGCTGCTCAACACTGTCCGTATATATAGCCAAGATATTGTTATGGAGTTTGGCTTGGACAAATGTGCCACACTTACTATCAAACAAGGAAAAGTAGTGAAAACTGAAGGAATCAAGATGCCCCACGAAAATAACATTAAGAGTCTGGATGAGGAAGAGTACTACAAATACTTGGGTATCCTTCAAGCTGACAACATCAAGCACACTGAAGTCAAGAAAAGATTAGAGGTGAATACATCAAGAGAGTGAAGAAGATCTTAAAATCCAAACTCAATGGAGGAAATACCATAAAGGCAATCAACACCTGGGCAATCCCAGTTATTAGGTACACAGCTGGAATCGTGGACTGGACTCAAGCAGAACTAAAAGCAATGGATAGGCAGACCAGAAAAATAATGATAATGAATCATGCCCTTCATCCACGCAGTGACATTGATAGACTTTATCTACCAAGGCAAATAGGTGGGCGTGGAATGCTACAAGTACATCAGATGGTTGAAGAAGAAAAAATGGCTTTGGAAGAATATCTGAAGAACATGATGAAGATGCCACTGAAATTAGTATATCAGGAAGGCTTACTATACTGGATAGACCAAACCTGGCCCTTGC
The DNA here is from genome assembly GCF_016545835.1 of Crotalus tigris. Classification (NCBI taxonomy): domain Eukaryota; kingdom Metazoa; phylum Chordata; class Lepidosauria; order Squamata; family Viperidae; genus Crotalus; species Crotalus tigris. The sequence goes on along the minus strand of NW_024100113.1, from coordinate 1,020,657 downwards.
CAGAAGACCCAAATGAAGAACAGAATAGAGGCGAAGGGGAAGACAGAGACTACATGGCATACATGGAAAAATCTGGAGAAGCAGATATGTAAAACAAGACCTGGACAATGCTAAGAGTCCGAAAATTGAAGAAAGAGACCGAGGGACTAATTCTGGCTGCACAAGACCAAGCCTTAAGGACAAATGCATACAAAGTCAAAATTGAGAAGACAGCAACAGACAGTAAGTGCCGCCTATGCAAAGAAGCTGAAGAAACAGTGGACCACTTGGTAGGCTGTTGCAAGAAGATTGCACAGACTGATTACAAGCAGCGGCATGACAAAGTAGCAACAATGGTGCATTGGAAGATCTGCAAAAAAATATCATTTGCCTGTAAGCAAAAACTGGTGGGATCATAAAATAGAGAAAGTCATAGAAAATGATAAAATTAAACTGCTCTGGGACTTCAGATTTCAAACAGACAAGCACCTGCAACATAACACCCCAGACTTAACAATTGTCGATAAGAAAGACAAAAAAGTCTGGATAGTGGACGTGGCAGTGCCTGGAGATAGCATAATAGAAGAGAAAGAACTGGAGAAGATAACAAAATACAAAGACCTACAAATAGAAATAGAAAGACTGTGGCAAAAGCAAGCAAGGGTAGTACCAATAGTAATAGGCTCCTTGGGTGCAATCCCAAAACAACTGGAGCACCACTTGAACACCATTGGCATTGACAAATTCGCTATTAGTCAATTGCAAAAGCGGCCTTATTAGGAACTGTTTCCATCCTGCGACGATATCTGTAATACTCTCAAACATCCCATCTGCCTATCCCATGGTCCTGGGGTAAGGACTCGATAGGTAGACAAAATGCCAATCCAGTCTAACCATCTGCCTGACTGTGCGATGATCGATAATAATAATAATAATAATAATAATAAATAATAATAATAATAATAATAATATCATCATCATCATCATCATCATCATCATCATCATCCCCAGTGAGGCACTACCTTGACATGGTTGTGGGGCTTGTGTACTCTGAGGAAGTTGAGAGCTATGCCAGAGGTTCAACTATACTGGACAGGTCTCATCAGAGGAGTCAGACAAAGAGTGTCTCTCCCATAAAAAATATGGTGAGACGTAAATTTCAGAATGCCATACCGGCTCGGACGTCGCCCGGGTTAACAAGGTCCGCACTAGATATTGGAGTTCCTGGATATCTGTTGAAAAATGGGTTACAGGACTCAGGACTGTTGGCTGAGCAACCAGGGCCAGCAGCTGCAGAACTACTGGAAGAAAAGGTGTTTACCCGTCGCAGATACACAGTGATGGAAAACAAAGAAATAATGATCGTTACTTCAGATCAAGTCCAACAAGAGGGATATCTAAACGAATGCACCATTCTGGAAAGACAACTCCAAATCAAAATAACATAACAGAGGGACTAGCAGATCAATGCCGAGTATAACACAAAATAAAGTATTCCCCCCCCCCCGCCCCACAGAAACAGAATGGACGAACCTGCAAAGGTTAACCCAGGCAAAGAAATCAAAGTCCCCCCCCCCCCCCGTCCGCCCCCCCCCAACCCCACCCCCCCCCCCCAACCGCCCCCCCCCTTTCCCCCCACACCCCCCCCCCTCCCCCCCCCCCCCCCCCCCACCCTTACCAGAAGTAATTCAGAATGTAGAGGCAAACCAGGGGAGTTGGCAGTGAAGGAATCCAGCAGAGATATACAACTGTTCTCATTTGGAAACCAGGCACCTCTTCCTCAGGAAGAACAAAACCCTCTAACTAAAGAAATAAAAGAATTGAAACAAAGAATAACTGAGCATCTAGAACAGCACAAAAACAACAGAATAAGGCTGCCTGCATTGAAGCTTGTTCCAAGAAACAGCTAGCACAAGCATTAAAAGATGCAAATACTGCAATATCAATTATAAGGCAACCAATTCACTTGCAAAAACAAACCAACTAATGTACATCACTACTGCAGTTATAACAGAATACCTGGGATGTTACAAAAAAAAAAAAAAAATCAACAAAAAAGGAAAAACAAACAAACAGTGCACCAGAAAAATGGAAGGTTAGACTAGAAAATAAGATCAGCAAGTTAAGATCACATGCAAGCAAGCTAGAACAGATGAAAGAAAAGAAGCTGAAGAACAAGAAGACCAAAGAATACCTAATCAAGAAAGACCACTTAGAAACAATGAAGATCAAGGAAGCACTGGAAATAATAAAGCAACAAATAACAGCTATAGCCAGGAAAATCAGTAGATATGAAGCTCGAATTGCAAACTATAGGCAGAACCTCCAATTTCAATCCAATCAGAAACGTTTCTACCAAGCCATCAATGGAGAAACTGCAAGGAATCAGTCAGTACCTGACAAGGAAGAAACAGAGCAGTTCTGGAAGCAGATATGGGATAACCCAAAGAAATACAACAAGGATGCGGCTTGGTTAAAAGAGGTGGATGCAAATAAAACAGAAGTTGAAATGAAAGAACTAGTAATAATAACAAAAATGGTAGAAAAAAGAGCAAGGAAAATCAAAAATTGGTCAGCACCAGGTGAAGATGAACTGCATGGGTTTTGGTTGAAACATCTAACTGTTATACACCCACTCATTGCCAAACAGTTCAACAATATACTACAAGGATGAGAAATTGAAAAGTGGCTAACAACTGGGAAAACCTACCTAATAATGAAAAATCCAGCAAAAGGGGCAACACCAGGCAACTACAGGCCAATTACCTGTTTACCCACAACTTTCAAATTACTAACTGGTGTGGTAGCTGATGCAGTACAACAGCATCTAGTTGAAAACAATCTCTTTCCACCTGAGCAGAAAGGAAACCGCCCCAATAGCAGAGGAACAAAAGATCAACTCCTAAAAGACAAAATGATCTTGGAAAACTGCAAGAGAAGGAAGACCAACCTGAATGTGGCATGGATTGACTACAAAAAGGCATTTGACTCTCTGCCACATGACTGGATAATCAAGTGCCTAGAATAACAGGAGTCAGTAGAAACATCAGAAAATTTGTGCAAAGATCGATGGCACAATGGAAGACCCAGTTGCAGATCAATGGTGAGAGGCTGGGAGAGGTTAATATCAAGAGAGGAATATTTCAAGGAGATTCATTATCACCATTACTATTTGTTATTGCACTGTTTCCTCTGTCAACAATACTGAATAACTCAGGACATGCTATCACAACATCAAAAACATCTGCCAGAACTATCCCACCTCCTTTACATGGATGATCTGAAGCTGTATGGAAAACGAAAATCTGAAATAGAATCGTGCTCTAACACTGTCCGTATATACAGTCCAAGATATTGTAATGGAGTTGGCTTGGACAATGTGCCACACTTAAACTATCAAACAAGGAAAATATGAAAACTGAGGAATCAAGATGCCCCACGAAAATACATTAAGAGTCTGGATGAGGAAGATTACTACAAATACTTGGTATCCTTCAAGCTGACAACATCAAGCCACTGAAGTCAAGAAAAAGATTAAGGTGATACATCAGAGAGTGAAGAAGATCTTAAGTCCAACTCAATGGAGAAAATACCATAAAGGCAATCAACACCTGGGCAATCCCAATCATTAGGTACACAGCTGGAATAGTGGACTGGACTCAAGCAGAACTAAAAGCAATGGATAGGCAGACCAGAAAAATAATGACAATGAATCATGCCCTTCATCCACGCAGTGACATTGACAAACTTTATCTACCAAGGCAAATAGGTGGGTGTGGAATGCTACAAATACATCAGATGGTTGAAGAAGAAAAAAATGGCTTTGGAAGAATATCTGAAGAACAATGATGAAGATGCACTGAAATTAGTATATCAGGAAGGCTTACTAACTACTGGAGAGACCAAACTGGCCTACAAGAAAGACCAAATGAAGAACAGAATAGAGGCATGGGAAGACAAAGCACTACATGGCCAATACATTAAAAAAATAGCTGGGAAAGCAGATAATAACAAGACCTGGCAATGGCTAAGAGCAGGAAAATTGAAGAAAGAGACCGAGGGACTAATTCTGGCTGCACAAGACCAAGCCTTAAGGACAAATGCATACAAAGTCAAAATTGAGAAGACAGCAACAGACAGTAAGTGCCGCCTATGCAAAGAAGCTGAAGAAACAGTAGACCACCTGGTAAGCTGTTGCAAGAAGATTGCACAGACTGACTACAAGCAGCAGCATGACAAAATAGCAACAATGGTGCATTGGAAGATCTGCAAAAAATATCATTTGCCTGTAAGCAAAAACTGGTGGGATCATAAAATAGAGAAAGTCATAGAAAATGATAAAATTAAACTGCTCTGGGACTTCAGAATTCAAACAGACAAGCACCTGCAACATAACACCCCAGACTTAACAATTGTCGATAAGAAAGACAAAAAAGTCTGGATAGTGGACGTGGCAGTGCCTGGAGACAGCAGAATAGAAGAGAAAGAACTGGAGAAGATAACAAAATACAAAGACCTACAAATAGAAATAGAAAGACTGTGGCAAAAGCAAGCAAGGGTAGTACCAATAGTCATAGGCTCCTTGGGTGCAATCCCAAAACAACTGGAGCACCACTTGAACACCATTGGCATTGACAAATTCGCTATTAGTCAATTGCAAAAGGCGGCCTTACTAGGAACTGCTTCCATCCTGCGACGATATCTGTAATACCATCAAACATCCACATCTGCCTATCCCAGGTCCTGGGTAAAGACTCGATAGGTAATAATAATAATAATAATAATAATAATAATAATAATAATACAATGTTGGAAGGGACCTTGGAGATCATCTAGTCCAACCCCCTGCTTAGGCAGGAAATCCTATACTATTTCAGACAAATGGCTGTCCAGTCTCTTCTTAAAAACTTCAAGTGTTGGAGATTCACCGCTTCTGGAGGCAGGTTGTTCCACTGGTTAATTGTTCTAACTGTCAGGAAGTTTCTCCTTAGTTCTAGGTTGCTTCTCTCCTTGATTAGTTTCCATCTGTTACTTCTTGTCCTGCCTTCTGGCGCTTTGGAAAATAGCTTGACTTCCTCTTCTTTGTGGCAGCCCCTGAAGTATTGGAATACTGCTATCATGTCCCCCCTTGTTCTTCTCTTCATTAAACTAGATCTGTTGGGGTCAAACGACCATTTCACGGGGTCGCCAAACAACACAGTCCGCCATTTTTTTCCCCTTTTCCTTAGCTGTGCTACTCCCTTTTATTCTATTGGCTTTTGAAAGCCAATAGAATAGACTCTCTTGAATAGAGTCTAATTCTATTGGCTTTCAAAAGCCAATAGGAATTGTCCAGGCTGTCTCTGCCCTGCTGAGCCAAAAGTCCCATTCTGCAAACGGCGCTGCACCAGTTGAGTAGTCCTCGACTTACGACCGGTTGAGTAGTCCTCGACTTACGACCGGTTGGGGGTCGCGACATTAAAAAGGTTGAGAACCACTGAACTAGACATACCCAATTCCAGCAACCATTCCTTATATGTTTTAGCCTCCAGACCTCTAATCATCTTTGTTGCTCTTCTCTGTACTCTTTCTAGAGTCTCAACATCTTTTTTACATCATGGTGACCAAAACTGGATACAGTATTCCAAGTGTGGCCTTACCAAGGCATTGTAAAGTGGTATTAACACTTCACATGATCTTGATTTTATTTCTCTGTTAATGCAGCCTAGCACTGTGTTGACTTTTTTGGCAGCTGCAGCACACTGCTGTCTCATATTTAAGTGGTGGTTGTAAAGCTACAATCACTCAAAACCTTTTGGAAAGATGGATTTTAAAATATGTGTTAGGATTAACTTGTGATCAGTTATGTGTGTGTGTTTTTGTATATATTTGTTTGTGTGTTTGTGTGTTTATCATTAAATATTTATAAATTTATATGCCAGAATGGGAGACATAAAAAATATAGCTCTGTTGATCTATAAAAACAACCTAAATATATGATCCTAGTTAAAGTAATCCAAAATGATATAACTGCCCCTGTAGAACATTTTGAAAACTCTTCATAGGATAAAATCTTACAGAAAGCAAGGGACAGAGAAAAACAAATCAATTCAAAAACTAGGCCAGATATATTAACCACATGATTTTCAGTTCAAGGTTTTTTCAGAATGGAGATATTAGATTAGATGCAAGGTAACAGTTATTATTGGTGGAAAATTATACCTGAACAGAAACAATTATTTGCTTTTCTAAACTCTGAAAACATAAAGGTCATTAGCCCCAATTATTTCTTGTCCAAGCTAAATAGGAACATCCTTGATTGGCAGAGGTGATGAAATTAAAAAAAAATGTTTCCATTTTATATCTGCAAAGCTTGAAAGTAATGTTTAAATAGCACACCAGGTTGGAAAAAATAAACAAAAAGGAAAATTGTGTGGTATTACACAGCCATTTGAGGGAATTTTAGGAATCAGTTGAACACAGTCAAACTCTTAAAAGTTAGAGTATAAGCAAAACAAGTATTTGTGATATAAGAATATCTATAACAGTCAATCTGTTATGGAAAATCTAATTAAGCTATTTTGAAAGAATTCCAGCTACTGCTTTATTTCAAATCCAAACCAATTTACAAAATTCTCCCCTGATACAAAGTGTTTGTACCTTTTAATTTTTCCTTTGTGAATGGCAAAAATTAATATCCGAGTGCCTGGAATGCAGGTGGATAACGGTGAGAATTTCTTTTAAAATTCTCATCAGAGAGAACAGGATCTTATCATGGAGAAAGGCTGTTTTCTTTTCTTTAACTTTACAAAAAAAAAAAAAAAAAATCCAACCCAGCCTGCAAATCAGGTATCTTCTCCTGCCTTCTCTAGTGCAAATTATTAGATAAATTATTTTTGCATGCATGTATGTATGTATGTATGTATGTATGTATGTATGTATGTATGTACATATGCATGTGAGTTGATCCAGGGCTAAGTTGAATTCCCATATTCAATGGTTTATTTCTAAGAAATTCATGGGATGAATAAAGATATTTGTTCTTTGTCTCTTTTCCAAAAACATGCATTATAGAAAGTTAGGGAAGAAAAAATGTATTAGTGTGATTGCGTAGGAAAAAAAAGTATATGATGAGGGTTGTAAATTACAGAGGCAAAATTAAATTGTGCCTAGCCATAGTTAGAAAGTGATTGTTGTTCATTGCCTAATTAATTCCTTCACGCCCCCAGAACAATTTTTTTAAGAACATATCCCAAGTTGCTTGCTGTGTCTCAAATTCAACTCTTTGTCATCGGGCTGGCATTAATAAGATGAACACCAAGCCATGTTACAATTTCCCAACACTGCAAGCCCTAATGTAATATTCCTATAGCAGATCTTCTTAGAAAATATAAGGGCATTCCATTTGTGTTAAGGTGTTACCCATGTTGCAAAGAGATTATTGCAACTGCAAATCGTATTTTATTACATGGTCCATTTTATGCTGATGCATGATTACAGTTGATGTTCCCATGTGTTAACAAATTCTCTAGTCTTTCTGAATGGTTCTACTTACTTTTCAGATATATGTCATTCTGTTACTTCTAGTTGTATGTGAAAGGTGTAGTTTACTAATTCCTAGGTTTATAATTAATTCTTCCCCATACAAATGTATTTTATAGTATCAACTTTTATTAGATAACGGTTACTGATATCAGTAAAAGTTTGAATCTATTCTGAATTTTTTAATCATTAAAAAAAGGTAGAAGGGGACTTATATGCCCTAGCTCCTCATTAATTTTCATATCATTTGCACAAAACAGGCCAAATTGGATCAGGATAGAGAATTATATAGGAAATTAAGAATATAGTTTTTCTAGTGCATCAACAGACAGAAAGTGCTGCTGATGTAGGAAAATCTACCATACTAATTTTGAGCATCATGGACACTTATAATAGAGCTAGTTTTCCCCTTGGTTTTCATCCTGACCTTTAATTAAGTTCCCTTAAGCCTGCTGTTCCTTGGGCATTCCACACTTCTGTGCAGGGAAAAATACAAGGCATTGTATTTTTGCCCATCTAAGGCTCATTTTCTGTAGAAGAAAGTCACTAGAGACTTACAGCATTTATTTACTCATATATCCACACTGTGCATAAAATATGGTTTCACAACATTCATTTGTAGAGGACTGTGAAGAGCAAAGACTGTTCCTTTCTTAGATTTAGTTCCAGAATGTTCTATCCTCCTCTGATACACAAAAATCTCCATCAGTAAGTGTTTTTTTTAATCTAATGGAGTCATCGCCTCAAGGAACAACTGCTTAGTGGTCACTGTGATTCCTGACTTAAAAGATAAAGAGGATCTTTGCTATAAAATATAATAATAAAACAGTAACAAACAGCAATTGAAGAACTGCGTTAAAAAAATTAAATATTGGGAATGGTCTCTGTTTCCCCAAACATCCAGATTCTACTTTATAATCAGTTTGATAGCCCCAATAAAATATTCGGTTCCTCAGTCTTGTCTTCTGATTGCTGGTAGAAGTGAATAGTGTAAAAAGATAAATTGAGTTCTTGAAGCTGATAGGTGTCTGGTTTGTTAACTCTTGAATTTATTCTACTGAAACAGCCTCTGTACACAGTTCAGCAATAAAATAGTTGGAAAGTATTTTCAAAATAAAATTTTCAATTTTACATTTCTGGTGCCTCAGCCATTAGGTTGCATGTAAACTTCAACTCAAATTACATCAAGTTATCTTTCACCACTAAAAGTAAAAAAAAAAAAAAAAAAAGAATTACTTTTGTGGCCCAGAAATTATTTTCAGGTTTCAACTCCTGTATGTGATTTCCTTCCTTCCTTCCTTCCTTCCTTCCTTCCTTCCTTCCTTCCTTCCTTCCTTCCTTCCTTCCTTCCTGCCTGCCTGCCTGCCTGCCTGCCTGCCTGCCTTTCTTCTCCTGAGAATTTAGCATAATTCATTCTGGGGTAACAGAGGATGGTATGAGAACAAGCATTGGTACCATGAAATCAGAAAAAAAACTAGATTCTTTTTTGTATTATAAAAATATTATATTATAAAAATATGTTAATCCTTTAGATTTGTGTGCATGTGTAATGCATAAAACAGAGCAACCAAAGATCCTGAAATAGTTAAATAGTTGAGTTGCACTGGATATACATGTGTGTTTGAATAACTTATTTAGCTGTCTTACTTTATTAAAAATAATATGTTAACAGGATACTTTCTTTACATTATTGCCATTTTTTAGTTCTCTTATAAGTTGAAGTGGTGCTAAATATCTTTATTTTATAATCTGAACATAGTTTAAAATTATATGCATATGCAATTATGTGCATGCTATTTAGCATAACTTATTTATGATCAGTTAAATTATAAGTTTATTGTTTTTAATGACATGGGGTGAATTTGAACTTGCTGTATGCAGGTTGCAGGCATTATCACTGAGCAACACTTTCGCTATGAAAAGCGATCCCTCACCCAAGAAAAAAAATATGATATAGGAAAAATATAGATTGAGATAATACTCAGTAATATATTTTCAGAAAACTTCCAAAATGCTACTTTTTAAAAAAAACTGGATTTGCAGCATGAAATTTCCATTTAGAAAATAAATTAGTTTTGCTGATCATAAACATGCATGGTTGGATTATGCTCCTAGTGAAGAAAGGAATATAATTCTTGCCGTATTCCAATTACATATCAGAACACTTGAGACAGAAGGCCTTCAAAAACCATTTGCTTATCACATATGAGAGATGGTGCCTACAAAGAAGGAGTTGATGGACTACAGTGAAATGACAATTTCCCAGGAATGAGAAACAGATTCCAAGAAGGGGGTGAGACAAGAAGCAGCATATCCAGACAAGACATCGATAGGAGCCTAAGGAAGAGAGTAAAGATAGCCACTCCCTTGTATCTCCCAGGGTATATCCATTAGGGTGAAAGTAGTAAGGGTTTAGTGTCTATTGTATGTAAGCAAATAAAGAACTGAACTCTGGCTGGATTGTTTTACATCATTTTTGGGCTAAACCTGACACTACAACAGGGCCAGCTCTATGGATGCCTTGTCCTGGGGATCATGGAAACTGAAAAGATTTCCGAAAAACATAATAAAAAAGTGAAAACCAGTAACGGCACACTCTGTGACCAACTCAAAGGTTACATATAATTAAGAAAACAACAGAGTGTGTTTTAGAAATTCCTAACAGAATTGGAAGATGGTCTAAACCAGAGTGGGTGCCAGAATATGCCCTTGCCTAGGGTGCCATCATTTCCAAATGGCAAACTGTGTTTCAGGGTTTTCTCTATATGGTATTTATTTTGTTTTCTGGCTCATAAGCAGCCAATAAGTAAAGAAAGCAGCACTTTTTGTTCCCTATCATGTTTTTCTCCTTTTGTTAGACTATTTTGTTTTCTTTCACTTTCAAAAATTTAGGAGTGTGACTTGATACAAAAAAGCAGAGAACAAACCTCCAGAAAAAGAAATGGAATTTGAAAGATGTTTTCTTTAAAAATAGCTTGCATAGCTAACCAGTGAGATCACCATGCAGGTGAGCTTTATCGAATTGGGCTGCTGTCTTATATATACTACATCCAGAGTTTCCTTTGATTGCATATGGTCTCTCTCATTTTCTTTCCATGCAACCCCTGTAAAAAAAGCTATAAAATCATAGACAGAATTTATTTCGGCTTTAAATTTCAATGAGTCAATACACTCATTTCTAAATAAAAGATGATCTTATATAGAAACCTGAACTATAACTTAACAATTAGTATTCTTCCTATTTGTGAGGGAATAATTTTGGAAAAGTTTGGATACTCCCTTAAAGTAATTGTCTGAGAATTTATTGTTTGAAAGTAGATGCTTCAGACATGACAAAAGGCTTGTATATACAAAGTAGTATATATAGTGCTTTTTTCATTTCATACTGAACGCTTATGAGGTGGTAACCTCTTTTGAAATTTCTTCTGTGAGAAATGAAAGCTAAAGGCTCATTCTGATATAATGAAGTGGTTGAGCTGTTTTTTGGGATTCTGAACAGGAGCTGCATAAAAGATAGTGGTTAGATAAAAGAAACATGAGCCCAGGCCAGATATGTAACCCAAGTAAACATCTGAGAGAAAATCCTTCCTAGTTCTCTCAAGATAAAGGGAGGGAGGTAGAAAGCACATTCTGATCTGCAAAATACTTTATTATAAAAGAAGGATTTTATGGCTTTGATATTCTAGTCTGGTCTCCCTTGGAGGACTGACAGTTCTGCTTATACATCAGTGTATGTGTGTATTTGTTTGTTTCTCTAACTACAATTCTTGACATTTATTCAGGATTGAGTATAAATATGGTATCACATGATTACCTCAAAGCATAGAGTTTGCAATAAGTTGAAGCATTTTCTCATGACACAAGTCTCTTTTCAACATATTAGTTGAAGAATCTAATACAGTGGTGGTGAACCTATGGCACGGGTGCCAGAGGCGGCACTCAGAGCCCTCTCTGTGGGCACGTGCGCCATCACCCCAGTCCTAGGCCTTCAGCTGGGTTTTATAAAACCTTTTCACTTTAGGCCTCCGCCGCCATGTGCAAAAAAAAAAAAAAAGGTTCAATCAATCAGTCAATTTCAACTTCTCGCAGGAAAAAAAAAATCTTGCAAAATTGGAATTGATTGATTGAACTTTTTAGTCCCACCCAGTCTGCCATTACCACTGCAACCACGCCCAGCCAATGGGCCATGCCCAGCCAATGGGCCACACCCACCCAGCACCCGATGATGCATAAGTGAGTTTTGGGTTGCAGTTTGGGCACTCGGTCTCTAAAAGGTTCGCCATCACTGACCTAATACAATCCTGCCATCTATAATCATTGTCAGTCCCTGGCACAATTTTACATCTGAGTTGTATGTTCACAGTGAAATAAATGGGCCATCTCATCAAAGTCTTGAATGAATATTTGCAAAAATTATTTAAATGTCTTTAAAACTGGCTGTTATGATTCTTGTTTCCTCTGTAATAGAGTTGATGCCATTGGTTGGTGTCAATTTGTGTGCCTATGCCTCTGTGCACCTGTGTACATTTCACTGCAAATCTGAGTCATTATTTCTAAAGTTGGATTTCAATTTATTCCATGAAGCTCATTATCTGAAATACAGCAGTTTGAGCATATTCCATCAGACAAGCAATCGTTATTTTATGCACTGATCTTTATGATGATTGGATGAATTAATCAAACAACTGGTACAGTAAACTAAAAACAGACTCGTACCTTCTTCCATTAGCATAATCACATTATGTTTCTTAAACAACATTCCAGAAATCTTCACATTCAATCTGGTCCATTGGGGAAGTGATTTAATTAAAATCCAAAAATAACAATGTTAAAAAATATGGTCAGATATCTAGCAGAGATATTATAACTGAGTGCCAGAAATGCTAAAAATAGGATATCCTGGGGGCTAGTCTGATAGTACATTTTTATGCATGTTATTGTATATAAGAAATTGATCTGTGTACCAATGTAAAAAGCAAAAATAAATTGCCTCACTCTTTTGAATTCAGTTTTAGTTCTGAGTAGAAAAATTGGAAATACTTAACCTGTTATCTAGTACATGGAACTATTATATACAACTTTCTGCAAGGACTCTTTTCCCCCCTCCCTCCTCAGCTCTGCCTCCACATTCATTTTTAAACTCAAATATTTTTAAGCCCTAAAGCATCCCTTTTTGTTTAAGTGGTTCAGAGTCTCTGTGTCTCTATGTCTCTGTGTTTCTCTGTCTCTCTCTCTCTCCAACTGTTTTAGGCAACTATGCAAGGTCAGCTGCATAACTTGGGAAAAGTTATATTTCTATATTCTCTGTAGTGGTGAGCCCTTTGTATTGTTGTTTTGCTTTTGAGATGGTGTCATTTTAGAGGAAATGGCTCAATTCTCCATCAGGAAAGCCAGGTCTTTCAAAGCTAGCCCTCTTTGTAAAGTTGTGGAAGTTTTACAAACTTGAATGGAAAAGTCCAGCAATTCCATCTTTTAATTTCTTTTTTTAAAAATATGTTTTATTATTTTTTTACAATAACAATCTTTAGTGCTTCATGAACAGTGTGTTGTCTGAGTTCGTATATTTAAAACAATCAATGATAATTAATTTCTACAATTATTCAATATATCGGTAATGTATTTTTTGATCCTCTTTTCTTCCTTTTGCCTACATTAAACAAATATAATTCTTAATATTTTCAGTACAAACCAAGTTGAATATAAACATTTTTAGTATTTATGCATATAATAATATCAACATATAACATGTTTTTAATCAGCTTATTTCCATTGTATTTATAAAAGTCATCTTTTTAAATCAGTATATGTCCTGTTTCCAAGATTCCTACTGAAGCTTAGTCTCTCTCAGTATTCAGACCACTCTTATCAGCCATAATTTTCTCAAAATTCATTACTATTAAATATCTAAACATTTTATTTAAACAGACCCTCTCAATGTTTTAGCATTTCATATATTCTAAAAGTATTGTACTACTTATATATCTTATTCTTCTTACTATAGGGTCCCTTTACAAGCTTTATCTATTCTTTTGGCTATATTTCAACAATATTTAATATACCATCTAATAATCTTTCTCTAGGGCCTCTTTATATATATCCAAATTTCTTTTTCTGACAAAGAAATATATATATTCTGAGGTTTTCGCGGGTGTTTGTATGAAGGTCTTTGGTTATTCAGGTTTTCTCCCCCGTCAAATTGGAAGTGTCTTGGTAACATTTCGACGAAGTCCCATTCATCATCTTCAGGCTGGTGTTTTCGGCTTCTTCCTTCTAGGAGCAAGCTAGAAGCCGAAAACACCAGCCTGAAGATGACGAATGAGACTTCGTCAAAACATCGCCAAGACACTTCCAATTTGATGCTGGAGAAAACCCGAATAACCAAAGACCATATATATGTCTTCAGTTATTCGGGTTTTCTCCTGCATAAAATTGGAAGTGCCTTGGCGATGTTTCGACAAAGTCCCATTCATCATCTTCAGGCTGGTGTTTTCAGCTTCGTGCTTTGAGGAGCAATGTGTGGTCTTAGCTGTTTCTTCCTTTTAACTGTCAGTGGGGATATGAACTGATTGGGTGGGAGCTTGGCTGTGTTCTGATTGGGTGGAGGTGTGTTCTGATTGGCTGGGGGGTTGGCTGTGCTCTGATTGGCTGGGGGGCTGGCTGTGCTCTGATTGGCTGGGGGAGTGTTCTGTTTGGGTGGGGGCTTTGTTGTGCTCAGGTTGGCCTGAGTTGCAGGGGGGTTTAAGATGTTGGGCTGCCTTGCTATTTTTTTGGCTTCACGTTCATGGTTGTGCCTCATCTTCATGGTGGGTGTCAGTTTTCTTCATATATGGATTGGAAGGGTTTAAAGTGGCTAATGATGCAGCTGTGGTCTGGCTTCTGGTTTGTGGTCATGCCTCATCATCGGTGTGGCTTTGGGTTTGCTTTTTGCGTGGATGTGTGGTGGTGACATCCTGTGTGGTTTTTGTGAGTGTGGGTAGACTTATATACCGTTATCAAGCATCTCGTTATCAAGTATCTGCTTCCGGCTCTTGGAGCACGTCATAGGCCCCAGCTGTTTAGAATGTAACCCAAGCATGTTTCCTTTAATACATATACACAAGGAGACACGCTTGAGTTACATTCTAAACATTCTATGACGTGCTCCAAGAGCCGGAAGCAGATACTTGATAACAGGACGCTTGATAACGGTATATAAGTCTACTCCCTATACTTGCTTTTTAATCCTGATGATGTCAAATGTATTTTGACGAAAGCTTGGTTGATTAATTAAATTTTATTCTCTTAAAGCATTCTCTTGGTGATCACTGTTTTAATAGTATGGATATTCCCAAGAGTCATATTTTTACTTTTATTTTTATATATATATATATATATATATATATATATATATATATATATATATATATGAGTAATAATATTAAAAATATGAACCCTGGGTATATTCATGTTTAAAATAAAATGAGCACCAAGGTAGTTAAAACTATAAAAGTTTAATTTAAAAACGCCAAACTTTCGCCGTCACCTGCCGGCATCATCAGGGCTTAAAACGCCAGAGAGTGGGAGAGTCTCTTATAAGCAAGCCAGAGTCTGCACCCGGCTCCTTGATCTAGGAGCCGGGAGATCAAGGAGTCGGGCGCAGACTCTGGTTTGCTTATAAGAGACTCTCCCACTCTCTGGCGTTTTAAGCCCTGATGATGTCGACAGGTGATGGCAAAAGCTTGGTGTTTTTAAATTAAACTTTTATAGTTTTAACTACCTTGGTGCTCATTTTATTTTAAAAACACACACACACATACACACACACACACACACACACACACACACACACATATATATATATATATATATAGGTCTTTGGTTATTTGGGCTTCCTCCCGCGTAAAATTGGAAGTGTCTTGGTGACGTTTCGACGAAGTCCCATTTGTCATCTTCAGGCTGGTGCTCCTTGAAGCATGAAGCTGAAAACAGCTTCATGCTTCAGGAAAAGGTGTTAGGCATGATTTTCTATTACTTTTAGATATAATGCCCATTTTATCTTTCTCCTCTAAGTAGTTTTCCATTGGTGTCATAATCTTTTTAATAAGTTTTATCAAGCCATTCCATCTTAAAATCCAAACAGCCAGATCTTACGTAGTTCTTATCTTTATATAATGGTTTTATAATCCAGTACATTTCCAAAATATTGTTTTCCATTGAAAACAATATTTTGTGGCAGTTTTCTTTTCAGGAGTCTTATAATTATCAGCCAGCCAGAATTCAGTTCAAAGTATTTGACCATCTAAAAGTTTTCCAGTAATTTCTCCTTTAGAAAATTAGCCAAAACCCAATTTTTTTCTTTCTTTGGAAACAGTTCTTACATTAAGATTTAAGAATGCAGTTCAGTGTGTTTATAATCCTAGAAGGTCAGCAGTTTCTAAACATATGTAGTTTCACTCAGTAGTAGATAACTCAATGCTTTGCTCCCAGCTGTTTTCTGCTTTTTGTGTGGATGTATGGGTTTGCTTTTTGCGTGGATGTGTGGTGGTGAAATCCTGTGTGGTTTTCGTGAGTGTGGGTCTGGTGTCATTCTTTGTGTTAGGGACTCTTTGTCAATAAGGGCAGGTTTCCAAATGGCTGGTAGGCGGGAGGTATCATCTTGTTTATTTATGCTGTGTGGGTATTTTTCTATCTCGATGGCTTCTCTGATTATTCTGTTATTAAAGTGTTCAGTTTTGGCAATAGTTCTGGTCTTTTTAAAGTCAATTTTGTGTCCTGTAGCTTTAAGGTGTTGGACTAGGGAAGAAGTTGGTTCCTCTTTTTTGACTGAGTTCTTGTGTTCTTCAATGTGTGCACTTATTCTTCTGTTGGTTTGTCTGATGTATGTGGTGGGGCAAGCGGTGCATGGGAATTCATATACTCTTTGATTTTCTAACTCAATTTTATCTTTGGGGTTTCTTAGGATGGTGGATATTTTTCTGTTTGTGCAGAATGCTGTCTTGATGTTGTGTTTGTGGAGGATCTTGCTGATTCTGTCTGTGGTGTTTTTTATGTATGGGAGGAGGGCTTTGCTGTTTTCTTGTTCTCTGTCTTGGATTTTAGTGGGGGTTTCTTTTTGGATTAGGTTGGTAAACTTATTTCTTTGGAATCCATTGGATGTTAGTACATTAGTGAGAGTGTATAGTTTGGTTTTTAGGTGTTGTTCATCAGCTAAGCGTTTTGTTCTGGAGATGAGTGTCTTGGCTATGGAGTTGATCTGTGCTGGGTGGTGGTGTGAGAGTCCATGCAGATAGTGGTTTGTGTGTGTTTTCTTCTGGTAGATGGTGTGTCCTAGGGAGCCATTGGATTTCTTGTAGACTAAGACATCCAGGAAGGGAAGTTGGTTATTAGCTTCTGTTTCCATGGTGAACTGTATTTTGGGATGTAGGCTGTTGAGGTGTGTGAGGAAGTTGTCCAGTTTTTCTTTCCCATCTGGCCAGATTATGGAGCCAGAGTTTGGGTTTGTGATCAGGTTTTTCTAGAGCTTGGGTTTCAAAGTATTCCAATCAGAGGTTTGCAATGACAGGTGAGAGGGGTGATCCCATGGGTGCTCCTTCTATTTGTTTGTATTTTTGTCCATTATAGATGAAGTATGTGTTGGATAGGCCTTGACAAAGAAGCCTTGACAGCTATCCAAAACAAATATAACTCCCCCAAAACACATCCTAGATCTGACCAACCACTGCCTATCCAACTGAACGAAATGGCTGCTGTCATTCCAGAGTTGTCAGGGCACTCTTCGCCGCCTCTCTGGGGCGACTTAGACCCATTTAGGGTCCCCTGGCGGGGTGAAATTAGGTGTGGGGTGAGGAGGTCTGCAATCCCGCAACCAGGCGCTATGGCGCAAAACCAGAAGTCATCTTTTACTTTCTATCACTAGCTGTGTTCTCTCAACTTTTTTGACCTTCCTTTTCTTCCCAGTATATTTGCCTACTTTTTAAAGCAAGTTTCTATAGATTCCTCCCATCACTGCATTAAATCATAATTTACTTGTTGCCTTCATATTTCTGAAGAACACTGAATCAGAGATTGGACATGTTATTTTGAAATAATATGGCTGAAAAGAGAATATTGACAAATTCAATCAAAACGTGTGAAAAATTTTGATATTTATTTTGGTTGAACACATAGTACTATATTTACATTTGTGTGTATACATATATTTATTTATTAACACACATAGTCTTCCTTGAGAAGTGCAATTTGGTTTTAAATATAATCCATTATAATTCATTGTTATTTATGAACTATTATTTATGTAGGACTAATACTTCAGTGTTTTTCTAAAAAGTCCTTTTTTCAAAACTAGCTTACTAGGTTTTTGAGTCACAAAAGCTATAATAAAGTACGCCTTTTGGCATACAGTTAAATTCCTTTTCTGATTTGGCTGGTGGTAATATGGTTCTTTTTTGTAATAGCATATTTCTTGTCTATTCTTGACTTCAGTAGATATGTATGAGACTGCACTGTCATCCTATTGAAATAATCACATAGAATTGGTTGATGATAAGTGAGAATGGGAGTTATGTCTGAATAAATTACAGACCAAGAACAATGGCAAACAGTTTGCATGAAAATGCTTCTTTTAAAAACAACACCAGATAATTCATGAATTCATTAGATTCTTGTACTTTCGAAAGGAAAGGCCTGCTAGGTGCTGTGACTAAAACCAAATTGTTCAGTTGCTCCATATTTTTCACCTTAATTGGTTTCATTTAGAAAAAAAATTGAGAAAAGATTTAAGAAAAGAAGGAAGACCATAAACAGAATTATGTTCTTGGGATTTCAACTAACATTCCATGAATAAGGCTCCCTATAAAAGAACACATTTTCTTTCACATACCTTTATTTTTCTTATCCATCACTTATCAAAACATGTACATTAGTCTTCCTATTATATTCAGCTTTCAAACAGGTACATTTCAATTTTAGGCTAACAATCAGATGCTTATATTTAATTCCCTGTAGGTCGGTACATGTCAATGTCTCTGGCTTTAAAATAGTAATGGTGATCTTTCATTTTATTTAAACTGTTCCTACTATTATAATCCCTTTATAATAGAACTCCGGAGAGAAAGTGGAGCTACTATTGCCAGCATTTCTCATCATCACAAAAGTTTACATTTTGCCAAACATTTCATTGCTATAAAAGCCAATTCATTTTTTTTACTTCAAAGTATAATTACTGTCACATATTTTGTAGCTTTATCTTTAAATAAATGTGATTTTTCTGTAGGAATGATAACTAGTGTGTTATGAAGTATTGTTCCATGATCCAAATAGATTCAATCCAGCCAGTATTAATTAAAGTGATATAAAGCCCTAGATTAAATATTGAATTAAAATGGCTCTGAATTGTTAGCTCTGGAAATTTATATGATACAACACAGTCACAAAATTCTCTATTTGATGGAATGTCCTTTGTGTCTTAGAAATGGAAATGGATGTAGGGATACTTGGGATATCTGTATTCATGTTTAGGAGATTGCATATGGATTATGTAGCTTCATTTAAGAATCATGATCTTTTACAAGATTTTCATGCTCTGTAGAAAAGAGGGCTAGTGTAAAGTAGAAAATAACAAAGAAATGAAGTAGACAAGGATTCAGTATTAGACATTTTTCTGCCAAGGTTTTGAACTATCCAATCAATCAAAACCCTCTTGGGATTAGCTGATATGAATTTGCATGTATCAACAGTTTCCAGTAAGGAAGTCCCTTTAATCCACTGAGAAATTATACTCCTTTATAATCTTTCAAGGCATTAATTTTATCTCAAGCCAAATGTCTTGACAATGGCTATAGAAAAGTGCAAGACATATAACTAAAACTGAACTAAGTAGTAGCATCTCAGGACCTAGTGATTTACTTTTAAATTAGGAAAGTTGGAATTTGGTTTCCTGAGTTCAGAACAAATATATTTAATAGATTAAGATATAAATATATTTAATAAATAGACCAAGACATAAAATATTTTTTGTGGGTGGGTTGACTTATATTAAAGGATTTTACAATATGCATCATTTTATAGTTATACTTATTTATAACATTTATTTTGGGAAATACAGCTATAATTAAATTTTACAAACAATTAAGTTGATGTGTCATTGTCACTCAGTTAAATTATACTATTTTAGGTTCTTGAAACAACTAGATAGATATTTTCAGTAGCAGTTTTTTTTGTAAACATTTAGGAAGTTGAATGATAGCTTAAATCTTTAAAGCTTAAATCTTGCAGTGTTTCTTAGGAGAGAGGAAGCCCAGCCACATTATTGCAATCATTCTACAATTAAAAAGGACATATTAATTAATAAGCTTGTTTTATAATTGATATTGCAATATGATTTATGCATACTGAAAGGGATTCAAAAACATAAAAGATTATATTGTAAATAAAGAGGTTAGTTATCTATTACTTGTATAGTCAAGAAGTAGATTTTTGAATAATGAGTTCTGAATTTACCTGAAAAATAATCCTAGAGAAGTAGACTTAATAAATTTTTCCCTTAATTAGATATCATTAAATATTCATATCCTGATTTTATATATTTGTACAATGTTCAGTTTGTATACATGCTTGTCAAGAAATTTAATTTCGGTTACTTTAAGTACCATATTTTCTAGCATATAAGACGACTTTCTAAACCATGCAAATCTTCTCTGAAGTTGGGGGTCGTCTTATATGCCGAGTTGTCTTATACACCGGAAAACACCGTATTCTCCAGCGTATAAGATGACTTTCTAACCATGCAAATCTTCTCTGAAGTCGGGGGTCGTCTTATACGCCGAGCGTCTTATATGCCAGAAAATACGGTATTATTTTTAGAACTTTGCTTCCAGAAAATGTGTTTCCCAATCTAAGCTGGGTCAGATCTGGTTAGTACTTAAATGGAAATCACCAAGGAATATCACTCCAATAAAATGAGATGAAGGTAAAGGCCAATCACTTCCACTTTGTTGTCAATGAAACTACATGGAAACTACATTGATCACTCATGAAATCACCATCCATGGAATCAAGCTTAAAGCAAAGGAGACCTAATTTTAAAGATTTTTTTTAAGAGTCCCCAAAAGTGGCAACACCATAATGACTTACTGATTTTGAAAAAAAAAAAAAAGCTTTTAAGGGTCAAATCTAGTTAGTTTTAGATAGGAGATCATAAGAAAATTCAAGGTGTGTAGACTAGATTTGGACATTAACCCCCCCCCCAAAAAAAAAAACAATGTAAGAACAGTTTTTTATTGTAAAAAAGAAAGCCCAGATTGTGCTAAAAGTCAAGTTTGGGGCAGGAGAACTTGATTTGAAGATTTATCAAGCAGAGCTTTCATGTTGAGAGCACAATATAGATGATTCAGTTAAAATAATGTGAGAAAGCATTCAGAATATGACTTCTGGAATTCTTTTGTATTAGCTCCATCTTGTATCATTTGGTTAAGGGGTTTAAGAACAGAGCTGTCTGTAGTCTTGCAATGGGCTTCCCAGTTGCTTCTTTCATATGAATGCATTTGAAATATATTTTTCTGCCTGATTTCCCTCCCTTAACCTCCAGACTGATCTATTTTCTTTTGTCTATTTTTCTTGCCATAAAAAATTTGCTCCTGTATTGTTTAATTTTTATAGCACTATCCTGCTTATAGAGATGTCCTGAGCTCATTAACATAATTTCTTACCCACATTCTCTGCTTCCCAGTGTATATATGTATATAACACAGAAATGCAACATGTTACCTAATTAAACAGAAGAAAATGTAGGATCAGCAAAACCTGAAAAAGGAATTGGTAAAACTTTCAGAAGCTACGATCTGATTTAATATTATATATAACACTCAGGGTCAGGTTAATTCATTATAACCTAAAGCTACATCTGATCTCATTCTGACAACCCTTCTCTCTCAGTTTTATTTCTACTTCCACACAGATAACTTCATTTTTGTTTTGCTTTGAAGGGTTTACTGATGACATTGGGAAATAGCTCTGATTTATTTTCTGTTACAAATGTGTTGAAGCTTTAAGATTTACAAGATGCACATTTATGACTAAAAGAGTAGTATTTACTGAGGAAGTATTGGAGTGGAACAGTATATTCCCTGTTTTTTCTAGTGATAAAGAACAAACATAATTTTCTCCTGCATGATTTTGTATTTATTAAGTAAAAACATTTTAAGATGACATTGAAAATGTACAAAAATGGAGAGAATATTTACAATGTTTAGTCATATCTATATAGATTTTATTGAATATAGAAAACAGGGCAGGGACTTTGGAAATTTAATTGCCCATAATGTCATTGATACATTTCCTTTCTTTCCTACCTCTCTAATTTGAGAAGTTTGAATGCAATGGGGTAATCAAATCCCTGCCCCTTTTACATGCGTGAGATGTGTATGTCATGTGTTAAAAAAGGGCCAGAACTTGATTACCCAATTGTGCTGTCATTTTGACATCATTAAACCTTTAATCTGGACCCAGAAAGTACTTATATGAATAGGATGGCTGTCTAGAGACAGTCATTTACCTGGCACACATCAGTCTGAAAAATAAATGAATTGCAACTGCCAACTGCAATGAAAGAATAAAGGTCTGCTATTCATCTGTTAGCTTATTCTCAGACCTGCTTTTAAAGCCCCAAATTGAGTGCTGAATAATATACTGTAAATAGTAAGGTTGGTGAGCATAACACATATGATTTCTTAATAGCACTCGGACTTGGAAGTTTTTATCAATTCATTTACGCTTATCCCTTTCAGCTGATAACTCTAAGAAGAGCTTGAAGCCTTCTTCACTCTTCAGAGTGAAGTTACTCTTCAGAGTTAATTAAGAATGTGATTAGCTAGGATGATTCAGAGATAAACACTTATGGCTTCTCCTTAAGTATATCAAATATTTGTTTTCCTAAAGTGCCTTTTTCTGGCCTCTGATAATTATACTTAATGTTAATCTGTATCAGTTATGTATGATCAAGTACAACACAAATATGATGCTCAATATCTGTATTTTAATTTTTGTGTGAGAATATTAGCAACTGATACCATAAATTGAATAGAACTAGGTGGCCAAATTATCAAAAAAAATTAATATGTGAGCAATCAAGATCATATGTAAAAAAAGCTACATGTAGGCTTTAATTTAAATCTATAATAGTTTTTGCTTTATGTAAAACTTGGCAATTAGATATATTCTTAGATGCATGGACTTAACTCCCATAATTTCCCACCCAGCCAATACTGGCTTAGAAGTAGGAACCATACACCATTTTTATACAAATAATGGCCACACATGGACTGAAACACACCTTCTTTCCTAAAGGTTTGTTAAGCCCGGAAATAGATGAGCAGAATATAAAGGTATTCTCCTCAATTAAATTAAAGCTGAATTGTACAAATGCTGTAAAACCAGTTTAAATATAATCAGCCAGCTGTTCTGTAAAGAAAGAGTTTGGGAACAGCATCCTGAGTAGCTCTCTTTCTTAAAATAATCCCACTTTCTATCATTTCATTTATAAGACAAAGGTTGGAAGACTGATGGCAAGTATAGAAATCATTCTTATAATAGTACTTCTTTTTGATTAAAAATTAGAACATTTTTTCATCCAATGGCCTGAATGTAACCATGTGTATGTAAGGGTAGATGTTTGTTTAGTTTTTTAATGTAACTGAGATTTACTTCATTTAATGTTCTCTTCTCAAATTAATGCTTGAATAAAAACAATAATTTTCAATTATCATACAGTTCTAATTCTTGAACTTTCCATAAATTTTCTGTTGAGAAAAACTGTCTAGCTTAGATTTATATATTGTTTTACAGCACTATTTTTCAAACTTGGCAACTTTAACATATGTCAAATCCAACATGTTAAAGTTGCCAAGTTTGAAAAAAATGTTTTACACAACACTGAACAATAACTCATCCATAAATATTTAATCCCAGTAGCCTCATAGGATTCCTTTTCCAAAATAAGTTGCCACTTTCCCCAGTTTCATATTTAGCTGCTGAAATACATTGTGAATATCAACTGTGTCGAAGCATTCAATCTACCAGGGATGTGTAATTAATTTTGAGTTCACAACCTTCTTGTACAACATAGAATATTCAATACATAGATTTGTGTCAGTGTCCAGGCTAGCAAAATGATTCCTTGTCTCTCTTCTTTTTCACAGGATTGGAACGAATTGCAAGAGATTCTGCTTATGAACAAGAAGGAAAGGTTCAGTTTGTCATTGATGCGGTGTACTCGATGGCATATGCATTACACAACATGCATAAAGAACTTTGTCCTGGGTACATTGGACTCTGTCCTCGCATGAGTACAATTGATGGCAAAGAGTTGCTTAGTTACATCCGGGCAGTAAATTTCAATGGTAAGTTCATACTATTTTTATCTGTGCTAGGTATATTTTAATTTGCCACAACGTACTTTGAAACTCTTTATAGAAACAACTATGTCTGTCTGTCTGTCTCCCTCTCCCTCTCCCCCCCAAAAAAAGTGAAGGAATATTTTGTCTTCTTCTTTTTAAGCTGACGTTACGTTTTGCCTGCACAAGGTAGATATTAAATATAAATTTATGTCAAACTAAATAGACAAATGGAAAATTGCTTCTCTAAAAACAAATGATGTAGTCCTTCTATAATGGTGATAGATAACATACTTGTTAAGGAAGAGACAGAGATCATGAACTCTTTAATTTTAATTGTCTTTAAACTAGTTTAATGATGTCTCTATAGACACAGAATGTTTGCAATTAGATCTACAATTGTTGATAGAAGCATCACCTTTTTCTGAATTTTTCCATTACGATACTTCATTGTTACACAATTAAGATGCTTGATTTATTCTGGGTTACTATGGATAAAATGTTGGTTTTTGTCCATTCTTTGCATGAACACCTCAAACTGTTCAGGAAGGAGTGATATTGAGTGGGTAAAGTTGGTTTACTGGAGGCTTAAAAATCTCAGCTTGCTTGATAGTAATGAATCAGAGGTTCAGGGATTCTAAAAAGTAGACTTTTTCTGATTTGTTCTATGTAGTTAGTCTTACTTGCTTACACAATGGGAAAATTACAGGCATGAACAGGTGATACATATTTATATCTTTCTTATTCACAGTAAGTCAAAGTAATTCAATTATTGTTACTGTTCTGTACAAGGAATTATTATGTTTAACCTCAGCAATTGAGCAAAAAAAATGATGCATGCAATTGAGTATCCTCTCTCACTTCTAAGCTAAACTCTATAAAATATTGTACTGTCGGGACCTCCATGCTGAGAAAATGTAAATAGTGTTCTGTTGGCATAATCAATGGAAGTTTCTAAGTCAATGTTTAATGGGTCCTAAGATGAAGAGGAAAAGAGGAAGGTAAAATAAAAGTTTTTCAAAGCACCTGCTTCCTCTTGAAAATTCATTGTTGTTCTGCTATTGGATTGTGTTTTATACATTTTTCAAAGGGAAAGGCAGGATAATCTGTATAATACTATTATTTTTGCAGAATGCCTGCAAACCATAGACAGAACAGCACTATTAAACTATACTCTAGTGACCTCTGTTGCTAGCCTTCCTTTAAAAAGCACAAGGTCGTTTTCAATTTAGCTTCCAAGTGGAAACTGTTTGGCTTCGGGAAAAGCACCAGAAACAAACAAACAAGCAGGCAAACCTCCAAACATTTGTTCAATAGGCACATTTGCTGCAATAAAAGTATTTCATCTTTGATTTTCCTTTTTGTAATTTCCACAAAGGGGATGTTAGTCTTTACATAACAAAATAAAATAATAACAAGAATGTATTGTTTATTTTTATATATATTCTTCCATATTTGATTTCACTCAAAATATTGTGAGTTATATGCAAACATAACTGAATTTAGAGAAGGACTGTTAATTCACGAATAAATTAATTGATTTTACTGCATCTACTTCAAGTGTCAGTCTGTGCCCATCTTTATGTTACTGTGATTTTGAAATTATTATATTCCTATATAGAGAGCCAGTTTGGTGTACTGGTTAAGGCATAATTAGGCATAACCAAGAGACTTTGCGTCCTAGTCATGCTTTAGGTATAAAGCTAGTTGGCTGCCCTTGGGCTAGTCACTTTCTCTAAGCCCTAGGAAGGAGGCAATGCCAAACCACTTCTGAAAAATTTTGCCAAGAAAGCTACTTCCTCTATCCAATCTCCAAGAATTGGATATGATTAACAGAAGAATATCAAATTTCTATATATGTTTTATTACATTGGTTTATTGTTATTATTCCGTTCACTGCCCATAATCTTTTAATAGTAGGCAGATCTCTCTCTCTCTCTCTAAATAACTTTAATAATTAAAATTATTTAAATTAATTGAACTCTTATTTTATGTTAAATGTGCCAAATCCAAATAGTGTACCCAAAATAATTACTATGGACAGCAATTGCTGTTGTTGTATTCAGACATATAAACATTTACTTTATCGCTTTATATTATCAGATATGGGGGGGGGGAGATCATGATCATGTGACCATGGGGATGCTACAACAGTTGTAAGTGTGAAAAATGGTTATAAGTCACTTTTTTTCAGTGCCATTGTAACTTTGAACAGTCACTAAATGAAGTGTTGTAAATTGAGGACTACCTGTATGTGGAATTTGCTCCATATTTATATACAGATAAAATTATCATTCAGATAAACTTATCATGAGGATCTATTTTGAACATGAACTATACTAGGAGACTTACTGTTTCACCTTTTGCTTTGAACAACCAAATGTCTTAGGCTCAGGTTCTGATTCCAGTGCTGAGAGGATATGGAAACATTCCTCCATGGCATTGTACCATCTATTTCCTACTAGAAGAAACTAGTAAATAAAATAGCTGCCTAAAGGTACCAGGTGGGATTTATATTTACTTTTGCATGACTGTAATAATCTTCCACAGCAGTAGAGATGATTTCTGTTTACATCTGAGAAGATATGAAGTGCTTCAAGGTTTGTTTTAAAATCACTTAGCATCACTGGTACATTTTCCACATCTAATTACAATTTTACAAAATGAAGGAATTTATTTAAAGGTATTAAAGAATGACATATGCTCAGCCCCAGATTGGCATTTTTGAAAAATAAAAAATGAATTCTTTTTCCTACACCTTTCCATTCTAGCGGGGACAATGTTTACTGTTTTAATATTATTTCCAAATCCCTTGCAATGATCATGAGAAAAATGTTTGTCAATCATAGGATAAACACATGCAGTGATAGCTATCTATGCTTTTTATTACTTTAAAATTTGTATTTAAATTAAGTCTCTTTTCACAATTGACCAGTCCTGGAAATTAGTCTTTTTAGTCTATTAAAAATAAAATCTTAACTTTATTATGGGCATACTTGAATACTGTATCTGGGAAAAATGCAGCAGATTAATAATTATCTAATTTATATTTTGCATTAGTTTTGGTAATCAAAATGGAACTACTTGTTTTTAATACTTCTTGTGCGTTGTAAAGAAAATATTATTCTGCCAGTGGCTTCATCCATATAATGTTCTATGACACTTTCATGACAACACAGTGATCTTTTTCTCCAAAGCATAGTAAGCCCCACTGAAGTCAGTTGTGTTTCCAGAACATGCAGTTTAAACCAGGAATATCTTCTCACTCAGAGCAATTTTAATGGGAGTACATCACAGCTTGTCATGAGATGAGGGTTATTCATCATTTTAGGAAGTAAATCCAGACTCTTATGCTATTACCCTTCATTCTGGGGCGTTGCAAACATAAAACAAGATATAGTAAAACAAAGATTAAATTATCCTTGTGTATGAAAGAATTTGGGGACTAATTCTGTTTCATTATGGAAACATAGACATTTTCAGTCTCTACCATTTTAGAGCAGTTTGTTGAAATAAAAAAAAAATGATGGCAATTTCTTAGAACCATATTACAGTCTAGACCATCTGAGATTTAGAGGTTGGTCCCCTAAATCTATAAATGGAATAATGCAGTATAAATAAAATTGGCTGCTGATTTGATTCAGAAATGTATTTGCTGATCTTGTTTTAAATATAGTAATGGTTACAGTTTAAGAGAAATAAAGTTTATGCATGGAGATTAAGATGAAAATTTATAATATATATGATTATTTTGCAAGTGTCTGCTATATCTATCAGAAAATACAGTTAATATGGGCAATAGCAGGAAAATAAATGCTTAAAAACTTCCAGTCTATCCAATGAATGTAATTGTACATTGTCCATAATCTCTGAACTTTTTTTACAATAATATCTAGATTGTTAGGAAAAGACTATTTTGAAGCTGTGTAAATCAGTATTTGTAAAATAATTATAAGGAATTAGTGACAGAGAGCCTGCCTGCTAAAAAATACAGTTTGAAAAAAAAATGAAATAGCCAGATTGACATAATCATGTTATTTAATGCAAGATACTTCCTTTACAGATTTGTTGCCTTCCCTAATAAAGTTGGAAACTAGAATATAAACTAAGGATAAACTTTTCAGTGCTCCTCCTTTTGACATTTTAGAAAAGGTGTTAGTAGGATTAAGACACAAAAATGTTGTCTTAAGTTTTATAATGCTTTCCCTCTGAAACTTGGTAAAACCTTCTCTGAAAGTGAATATTGACCCCATCTAATTTTAAAGCACAGTTCTCATTATGCTATACAATACCTGCTGCGGCCTTTATACCATCAAAATTGTACATTGCAGCCTTAGATGTTGCTATATTTGTAGATTAATGTTTAATTGCATGCACTCAAAGTCTGGACTATCAGATTATTACTGTATGTACTATTCTGGGAGGGGGAGAATTTCCTCCAGCAGTATCTAATATCTCTCATCTGTCCTTCATCTTGCTGAATCCAGTTGTTTTAAAGTGGAAAGTGGAAAGAACATTCAATAGGCATTTCTCTGAATGCAAACAGATTCTGAACACAGTGGGTCCAGAAAATGGACTCTAATCCCAGCTCTAACATATTGTTTCATATTACTACTGATAAAAACAATGTGGAACTTGGATCTCTGCTTATTGATGCAGGAAATAAGCTTTGAATGTTCCATCTCCCACAAAATCCAGTAGCATAAGTGCTGGTTCACAAGTATTTGGTCAGGATATTCTAATCATCTTGAAAATGGTATCTCAGATGTGTCAGCATTCTTGCAGTTGGACAAACACAAATATGGTCAGCTATGTGTGAATCCTCTCTAATCCCATGTAATAAAATACATGCTTAATAAATCCATAGCTTTAAAAGTGAAAAGACACCAAAAAAATCTACTGTAGCTTTATTCTGGCAAGATTCGAAGTATTGATACGATTAATGAGATGAAGTAAAATAAAGCATACATGGATTTCTCAGAAATGTTGAGCTTGTTTTTTGTTTTGAAAAAGCAGAGCTCCACAATTTCTTCTGTCATCAAATGCTGATCAAAAAGAGGGGAGCATAAAGCAGAAATGATCTCTAAGACATTTAGCACACATTTCTTTATGCAGACTGGACTTCTCTGAATTCAGGCAAACAATAAATCTTCCTTCACACAGGCATATTTTTTGCATCAAGAGAGTTTTAATAAACTTTGTTATTTCCATAGCCATCAGCTTGTGGAAATAATAAAGCAATTATAGGATTGAATATCTGCTACTCTAGCCATAGAGCAAACATTTTTTGTCTGCCTTAAAAATAATAATAAAAATACTTTCTTCAATCTTACTCTTGAGGACTTGCTCACAACTCCGTCTCCTTCTGCTTTCCTAGAACATAGGCTTCCTTTCTGGAAGAAAAACTGATTGATTTATGATTTGGTCCACATGTAATGCTGAACATGTTATTTACATGAGCCTAGAATTTACAGATTCCTCTGATCTCTGTTTTTTTCCTGCTGAATCTGCAAGAAGGTGGGTTTTGACTTTCATTTTAAAATAACTCTGGGTATCTATTGCTTCTGAGCTCAGAGAAATCATGCCAAGTTTAAAATTCTGTCCTGCTTCCTTAAACTATAAATATGGTTAGTATGCATCAAACCATTTCCTTCTCTTGTTTTCTTTCTAATCACAGTTTTCAGCCCAAGCTGAACCCAAAGGGCATAGAGCTTCTTTTGACTTGTTCAGAGACTTATACAACCTTAGAGTTGGAAGGGGCCATTTAGCCCAACTTCTTATTGGTAAAATAATAAGTTTTCAAATATCCTTACTGGTGGCTATCCAGCCTCTTCTATCAAGATTACTATATCCATCAAGAAAAGTACCTGATTCAAAATGATATAAATTTAATCTGTTAAGACAGTTCTTTATAAAACCAAGTAACATTCTAAGATTCACTTAATTGTTTACAAGGAGTTGACATGAATTAATTAGATTTTCCTGAACTCATTTTCCCTGTCTTTGTTCAATCAATAGAATTATTGTTGTCAAGATAATTGTTTGCTTAATATATTTAAGTCCCACTTTAACCTAATTGCTGATATCCATGGCTTATAACAAAATACAAATAGTGAATTAAAATTGTGAAAATAACATTTTTAAAAATAATATAGAAAAAAATAAGAAAGAGAAAAAACAAAAATGAAAGCAATAGCCTCTATTCAGTATTCACATAGAAAGTAGAGTCAGATCTTTAATAGTTTCTTTATAAAATATAACTGTAGATGCCTTAAGAATTTCTGAAGAGAAAATACCCCAGAATAAAGCTAACAGTCCAATTCATACATTAATATAATTCAACAGTGAATACAATTTTTAAGTGCTGAAAGCAACAATATAGATCAGTGGGAATTTTTGAGTTTAAGAATATTATCTTCAATAAAATAGCTTTAGTGACATCAGAGGATTCATTGCTTTCTGGGTTTCATGTTCATCTAAATGGACCATTCATGGGGTCCATTAAAGGTGAAAAAGTGAAATGAAGTCACCTCTAAAGCAAAATAATAATTGTTACGTGTTGCATTGTAATGCACTTTTAAATTACATTATTAATGAAAATAATGAATAATGGATCAGGAGTAAGAGGATAAGCACCTTGATCATATTGAGAGTATATTATTCACTGCTAATAAGGCATCCTATTCATGTATGGGTTTGTGTTATTATTTATAAAGATATATAATTTAGTCTCAAAAATATTCTAAGTGATCACTGAACCTTTATTTACTGTTCTAGTTCACTGATGGATTGTTGCAGTCCTGATGGAATCTGGAAGGGATAGAATACCAAAAATAAACATATGAAATTCATTACACATATTACAATTAATGTTACCACACAGTAATCAATGATCAATAATGCACAAACTAAACTATGGGTGGATGGACATGTTGAAAGAAAACTGCTGCAGCTTATTTTTGAAATATTTATATCCTTAGATATAGAGTCAGTCCAATGTAACTTGTATAGATACCTTGGAAATATAAGTAGAAACATTAAAAATCTATTTCACATTTTCATTTCCAAATATTAAATCTCAGTTGAGAAATATGTTTCAGTTTCATAATGCTGAAAATTAGTTCTAAAATGTGTTACCCATTTCTGTGAAGATGATATTCAGAATGGAGCCTATGAGTAATTTATTTAAATATATATTGCTCATGGAATGAGAGATCCTACAGCATTAACTATGCAACAATGTTATCCAAAGGATAAAAAAATATGTCATATATGTTTGAAAATTACATTATAACTTTCTAAAATGGAGAAGGTGTATGAACCAACAGATTATTGAATATTTTGTAATTGATTTCCTTTTGTTCCTTTTATTTATTTATTTAAAATCATCTCAGGAATCATTTGAAGTAACTCAATTCAACTAGAAATAGAGCCGAAAATAAATTTTTACACCATACATATTCAAGTTCTTAGGTCAGTAAGTCTTGTGTCTTCAAGTCAGTTTGGCCTGCTAGAATGGAAAAATCTCTTCAGTTTTCTGGGCAAGTGGATTTAAGAAGTGGATTGCCATTGTTTCCTTCCTAGGGCTGTGGGCCAATGACTGTCCCAAGATCACCCAGCTGGCTTTGTGCTTAAGGTCTTCCAGTTTCTAGCCTCTTACCTTAACTCTGCACCAACTGGCTCTTTTAGTAATTCTGCCATTTTAGAAATTATATCTGAATTGCAAAACACTTTTTAAAATTCCTCAATATTCTATGCAAGTAGGTAATTTATAGTTATTAATTCCATGTGTGTCAGTTGAATAAAATATATTTTCAAATAATTTTACAGCATTTCACATATACATATCAAAACAAACTTTAGACTGTTCTGGTCAGTAATGATCTCCCAAGAGAATCAGAGCAGTGCAAAGTGTGCTGCTTGTATATTTGAAAATGGGAATAAAAGGATATGTGGTAAAGGAGATAAAATTATATAACATGTGATTATGGTTTCCTTTCTATAGAGGAATTTCATGCAAGAAATTCTATTTGCAAAACATTCCTCCATACTAAAGTGTCTATAAATTGTTTCTTATCAGAAAATGGCTAGTGTGTGAACTAAATTTTCATTTGGCATTTTAATTAAAATAGCAGGCTCAGGACATATATTCTTTGCTTGTCCAAATCCTAAGGTTAATAAATATTATGAAAATAATTCTGCAGAAGATACTGCAATATTCTTTTTTTCCCCTTGATTTTTTGATAGCAATGTTTGGATGGATGGATGGATGGATGGATGGATGGATGGATGGAAGGAAGGAAGGAAGGAAGGAAGGAAGGAAGGAAGGAAGGAAGGAAGGCAGGCAGGCATATCTGGATGATCAGTGAAATAAGAAAATGAAGAAAAAACGTATCTATAAGTATTTACAAGCATGTTTAAAAACACAAACCATTTAAACCAGTTGCAACAGAAAAGCATTACAGAATTTTAAAAGTTCATGATTTATTTGACTGTGTGTTGGTTGTGATATATATTTTCCCCTATTATGGGATGCTCTTTCTGTTTCTGTATGTTTATATGCAGAATGTATCTGTGTTGTATGGTGTTCTAAAATATTGTAGTGTTCTAATTGTATGATATCCAGAGTTTGTTTTTACTTGAGATAATTTCATAAATGAAAATGATAAAGAGCTCACTAATTTGTCACATTAATTCTGCAAATTCTAAACCAGCTTCCATACTTAATGGAGGACCAAAATTCATAGCCACTCTATGCCAGCACATTAACCACTTTACTAACTGATACTTTCATTATAAATCAGGGATCAGAGCTTATCAATAAATGAGATATAGTACATGAAAAACTTGTCTGTTGGAATTAGTTTTCATACAGGGAATTGTGTAGGTAGAAGATAGGCCTGATGTAAATTTTGTAAAAAATGTTTTCCATTTGTTCTCAAATTAAATATAATCTGATTTACAGCATAACTGTGCCAGACATGAACTAATTTAAAATTCCTTTTCAAAAGGCACTTTGGAGCTGACTTTTTCTGATGAAGGATCAATGGTGCTAGAAATATTTTGCAAACTAGTCAAAATAAATTATCTATTTCTGCTATCGAATATTAGCTCAGTCACCCACCTTTTATCTGTTTCTATCCCTCAATATGTTGCTTGAGATGCATGGTAAACCCTGGATAAGATACATATCATCACCAAAATATAAATTCAGATTTTGTGCATGTGTATGGAAAAGCCATATCAATTATTTTAAACTGAAGCAAATCCAATTGTATATTGCTTTGCTGAGTACTAGCTTATTTTAACCTTCATTTTGTAAATAATTTGAGCACATAATTAGAGGATATGATCCAAGCCAATGGTGGGATTCAGCCAGTTTGTACCACTTCGGCAGAACCGGTAGCTAATTTTTTGTTGCCCAGCCCCAGAATGGACTTCTGGAAGCAGCATCCACACAGAGAACCGGTTGTTCACATATTTGAATCCCACCACTGATCCAAGCCAAAGTATATTAAATCTTTTGATAAACCTAGCATTAATCTACAAGGCCTTTTGAAAAAGTCATATGGCTGGAAGGAAGTCAGTTTCATAACTTATATAGAATAACACCATGCTTGTTTGCTTGTTATTTATTTATTTTGGCTTGTGCAAAGAGATACAATTTGCCTTACCTCTTATCTTCAAGTTTTGGAATCAACACAATCTGAATCATTTATTAAAATGAGGAATTTAAAATAACATGCTCCACCATATGATCAATCCAGGTTTGGTGTTCATTAATCCATATTTGAGATTGATATATATCAAGGTTGTCAAACTGCCGGCCCACAGGCCAAATGTGTCATGGCGAAACCGTGCCCACCCCATTGCTGGCAATGGAAAAAAAGTCACGATACATTGCGATACATCATAGGACATTGCGAGTGTGACACCCCTGATGTATATGGTTTCTGAGGATCTGTTTTCATGCTCAGAAAACTACTGAAGGTTCAAAGAAGCAATGAAAGCAAAATGATTTAGCTCCCCAATAAGGATTAGGCCATGTTTGAATCCAATAATTCCAGTGACAGCATATACTCAAACACGTAGGTTGATTAAAAAATTATGATTACATATTATTCTATATTGGTATGGTTTTCAATTCTTCAATTTGAAATAAGGTGGTAGAAAATACAGAATGTCCTTTGAAAGATATGGAGTCATAGGAGGAGCTTTCCTCTATAGTACATATGTAATAAGAAAAATACTGGTTGATTATATATATCAATAAAAGCTATTCTTCAGACAGATCATAATGATGACAAACTGTCTATATATCTCATAAAAAACTAGTTGCAGATTCAGATAGACATAATTGTCTAAAACAACAATTAGAAGGACTTTGTAATTAGCAAATGAGGCACATTTAATTAGCATTGCTCTAGAGATTTTGGATTTTGAATACTGAAAGGTATTTTAAAATTTGTGCCCAAGAGTATTAGGTCATATGGTCAAATCCCAATAATGTATTTTTTAAAGAAACAAAAAATATAATATCTCATATACATTCATGCATATAATTTAGTATCTTTTGTTGGAAAACAGAAGTATAATATAATATTTTATTTATTTATTTATTAAAATTTATAGACCGCCCCACTCCTGCAGGACTCCGGGCGGCTAACAATAAAAACACAATATAACTTAACAAGACAAACAATACAGTAACATTCATCCAGGGGTCAGATTTTATAAACCCCAGGCCTACCGGAAAAGCCAGGTCTTAAGCAGCTTGCGGAAAACCAACAGAGTGGAAGCGGTCCTAATCTCTGGGGGGAGCTTGTTCCATGATGTCGACACCATCACAGAGAAAGCCCTCCCACACGGCCCTGCCAAATGGCACTGCTTGGCCGACGGGACCTGAAGGAGGCCCAGCCTGTGGGATCTAACCAGACGAAGGGAACTATGAGGTAGTAGGCGGTCTCGCAAATAACCTGGCCCTGAGCCATATAGAGCTTTAAAGGTAATAACCAACACCTTGAATTGGACCCGGAGACCAATAGGCAACCAGTGGAGCTCACGGAGGATAGGTGTAACGTGGGTGTACCGAGGAGCACCCACTATCACTCGTGCGGCTGCATTCTGGACCAACTGTAGTCTCCAAATACTTTTCAAGGGTAGCCCCATGTAGAGCGCGTTGCAGTAGTCCAGACATGAGGTGACAAGGGCATGAATGACTGTAAAGAGAGCCTCCCGGTCCAGGTAGGGTCGCAACTGGTGCAACAGATGAACTTGTGCAAAGGTCCTCCCAGACGCTGCCGTCAAATGATGTTCCAATTTCAGCTGTGGATCAAGGAGGACACCCAAGTTGCGAACCCACTCCGAAGGGGGTATATTTTCCCCTGCTAGAGTCAACACTGGACAGTTAACAGGATCCTTGGGAGGCAACATCCAAAGCCACTCGGTCTTGTCAGGATTGAGCCTGAGTCTGTTAACCCCCATCCAGACCCTCACGGCTTCAAGGCAATGGCCCATCACATCAGCTGCTTCACTGAGAAAGCTCGGGGAAGAGATATATAGCTGGGTATCATCAGCATACTGATGAAACCTCACCCCATGCTGTCTGATGATCTCACCCAGTGGCTTCATGTAAATGTTGAATAGGAGGGGAGAGAGGACCGACCCCTGTGGCACCCCGCATTCAAGGGGCCTCTGGGTTGACCTCTGCCCCCCACCAGTACCGATTGCGACCGGCCAGAGAGGTAGGAGAACCACTGTAAAACGGTGCCTCCCACTTCCACCCCTCCAAGTCGTCGCAAAAGGATACCATGATTGATGGTATCAAAAGCCACTGAGAGGTCAAGTAGCACCAAGACAGAGGAATAACCCCTGTCTCGGGCCCGCCAGTACAATATGATAGGCTGTTGGACATTGTCTAACTGAACTATAATGCCAAATCAAAAATTTTAACCATTAATACTGTCAACCACACAACTTTTTATAATGGGAAAGAAAATGCAACAAACTCATATATATTAAAATAGCTATTTGTATTAAGGTAAAAAAAGACAAAAAAAATGGAAAACATGGGCATAGCCTTGCTTTTTGGACCTTAAGTAAATATAATGTGAGACTTAGAATAACCCCCCTCTCCCCCAAAAAATCTTACCAAGAGTAAACTAATTAAACCATCAGATGCAATTTTAAATTGTTTTGCACTGGTTTTATGAGACTTTAGATAAAAGGCATTCACGGCTCTATATTACATATTTCAATCAATAATTAAAGGAGCTTCATTTGTTTACAGTATACAGATTTAACTCCAAAATATTTATTAATTCTACTTATGCAAGCAACATCCAGAAAAGAAATATTGAAAATTGATTTTATAATTTTTAATGTAGTACAAATTACAATTACAAAGATAAAAACTAATACAAACTAAAAAAGTGAATAAAAAATAGAAATTGAAGAAATGGAAAAATAGAAAGAAAAATAGAAAAGAAAGAATATAAAAAAATAGAAAACACTGTACTTTACAAATGGGTACTCCATATAGAGTACATTGCAACAGTCATAGCGTGAGATGACAAGGATTTGAGTGAC
The DNA here is from genome assembly GCF_016545835.1 of Crotalus tigris. Taxonomy (NCBI): domain Eukaryota; kingdom Metazoa; phylum Chordata; class Lepidosauria; order Squamata; family Viperidae; genus Crotalus; species Crotalus tigris. The sequence goes on along the minus strand of NW_024100113.1, from coordinate 984,202 downwards.
AGCTCAGAGAAGAGAAAGTTCATTTAAATGAGAAGATATTTCTTGTATTTTTTATACAATCAAGAACACTTAAACAGTTTTGTAACCTTTTATTATGAGTTCTTAATATTAATATGAAACTTTCAATTCTGATGTCTCAGCACCTTTTACTTCTTTCTACTTAGCCTACATTTTCTTAATTCATATTTTTAAAAGTGAAGAGGTTTTTTTTAAGGAAAAGTAAGCCATAAAATGTATCTTCAAATCATGTTTTTAGTAGTTCTGCTATTCTTTAATATTATATATCTATTTTCCCATTTTTAAAATATGTATTTCTTTAACCATTATTGAAGAGAAATTATTACTTGATTTGGTGTAAAACAAATATGCTATTTCTAGACAACTCTTCTGTATGGATACTCATTATTTTATTCACATAGTTGCCATTTGAAAAAGAATAATTAAAGGAGGAAAAAAAGATAAACCAGGAATATACAAATCTAAAAGAAATCTAGGGAAAAGAGAATGAAGAAGCACAATTTGTTTAGCTCTATCTATTAGATTTTACTATGAATTTTAAAGCCTGCCTATGCATCACTCAGATTGAATCTTCAACACTTCAGGAAGCAGAATGTTAATTTGTATTTCTGGGTTTTGCTGTTTAACAAAGCTTTCTGAATGCTTTGTCACATAGTTTGTTCTCAAATAGATGCCAGATAAGCAACACATTTTCAAGCACAAATCCATAATGGAGTTATTATTTTATTAACGGAATAGTGCCATATATCTAATATTAACTAATCCCAACCATTTAAATATAGAGATGTAGAAATAACCCATACAAACACGCAAAATAGTAAGTCCCATTAAGCTTAAAGGATTGCACTGTAGTGTTTCACATAAATAGCACTGTCGGAAGGGAGAGTTCCTGTTCAGAGTAAAACTTTTTTCCAAAGTATATATATATATATATATATATATATATATATATATATATATATATATATATATATATATATGTGTGTGTGTGTGTGTGTGTGTGTGTGTGTGTGTGTGTGTGTGTGTGTGTGTGTGTGTGTGTATAAAAATTCTTATATAAAGTGATGTATTCCAAGAATGTGCTATATTTTCAGATATAGTACATTCAGGTAATATAAATTTCCACCTAACAGAAGAAACAACTAAGAAGCATATTGTAAGTTTCATTTTATCCTCAAATCCTTAAAATTTGAAGTGGTGACGTACATTTATATTTCATGTCTTCATATGAAATATCTCTATAAACAGCAACAAAAAATCTGATAGAAAGACAAAAGATTAGTGCATTTTCACTGTGAAGAATATAAATAGCCTACCAAGGAAATGAAAGTCAGATGACAATATAAAATGAACTTGTTATGTGATAGGGAAGAGTGCTGCATAATATATTATGAAGAGCCATGGTCATGTAATGGTTAGACTGCAGTATTATAGTATCCCAGGCTAATTCTGCCAACTGCCAGCAGTTTGATTCTCACTGTCTCAAGGTTGACTCAGCCTTCTATCCTTCTGAAGTTAGTAAAATGAGGACCCAGATTGTTGGGAACAATATGCTGACTCTGTAAACTGCTTAGAGAGGGCTGTAAAGCACTGAAGCAGTATATAAATCTAAGTGCTATTGCTATTACTTTCTAAAAAAATGACCTGAGGTTACAGTATATGTACTGTTACCTTATTTAACTTATATGCAGATTATACTATGAAAATGGAGGATGATAAAATGGACTAGAAGAAATACAAATTGGAATTAAACTTGATGAGAAATAAAATCAACAACTTTAGCTATGTTTGATGACTGGAAATAAAGAAGATTTAAGGAATTTTTTTTGTTAAAGCTGAAAGAGGATATTGCAGAATCTAATCTGCCACTCAATATTAACTATAACAGAAAACTCCTAAAATGGTAATGTCAGGCTAAAGCAAGAAGAGAAGAAATTGAAGTAGTACCACACTTTATCTTCCTGAGCTCCAAAATTCACAAGAATAGCAACAATAAACATGATAAAAAAGGAATTCTGAGAAAGATTATGACAGATTGAGGCAAATCTTACAGTGCCAATAAAGATATGTATTGAGTAAGTGATAGTTTTCTCAGTTTTAACATACAACTGTCAGGGTGCACCATCAGAAAGGCTGGATAAGGAAAACAATGAATAGCTTTGAACTGGTCCTGATAAAATGTCAAGAATTACTCGAAGTGAAACTTAGCTAAACTGAAAGAAAAGACTGCATGGTGGAAACACCAGTAATGAAGTTAAAGCTTAAATACCATGGGAACATAATGCAAAGGGAAGAATGACTGGAAATCCTGATGCTTGGAAAAAAAATAGAAGGCAATTGAAAAAGAGTTCCAAAGATGTTTTTTTCAAAAGGCAGCTGGACTTTCTTATTTTTCATTGAAGACATTTTGCTGTTCATCCAAGAAGCTACTTCAGAACTGCTTTTTTTTAAAAGGTTTTTATTTTCCATTTATTGATACAAAATACAATTAAATTCCTAACTATTGGTACTGCCTGCCCATTCCCCCCAGGCTGCATCCACCCTCTCTAATCCTTCCCCACTTCCCTCCTCTTTCTCTGCTCCCCTCCTACTCTCTTCCCCTCCCCTTCTCCTCTAACCATCCTACTTCCTCCCTACTCCTTCCTCCCCTCTCATCCCTCTCACACACATGAACACAGCATAGGGGAAATGCCCAAGCATTTACCATGTCTATATTATCATTACCCACCCACTCACCCACCCACCCACCCTCAACCCTCCAAGAACTGCTTCTTGGATGAGAAGCAAAATGTCTTTAAGCAAAACAAGAAAGTCCAGCTGCCTTTTGAAAAAAACACCTTTGGGACAATCATGACTTGGATAACTGAGAATCTCCATAGACAATAGACAATTGAAAAAGAGGCCACCAGATGACAAGGTAGCTTATAAATTTTCTGACAGTTCTGACAGCATGAGAAGTGACTGAACAACTGAACAACTGAAAAACAACCATCAATTTATATTGTATCTAATTTTGTGTATATTATACATCATGGAAAATGGATTACTACTAATGGTCTAATTGAAAGATATGTTTTTTGATTGAAAACAAATCTTCAATTAGTTTCAAACTCCTCTTTTCCATGTCTCCTGGTCAGTTGAAATGAAATAGTTGGCTATTAAAAGAATTTTTTTTGACAACAGTCCCATAAATAAGGAATATCTACCCAAGAGGTTCTCTTTGTTTTCCACTTAGTGTGGGGTTGTTTATCAATTCTATGTGTGAGCTTGGTTCTTCCTGAGCATTCCCCTAAAATATAAGTAGAATGTGCATTGGATACAGCAACAAGCAGAAAACCCATTGTCTTGAGACAGTAATGCTTATCCTAGTATATTCAGACTTCAAATCAAGAGAGAAAGCCTCACATCCACTAGGAAGAGGAGCAGAAAGTAGCAATAAATTATATTTTTAAGGCAAAAGGCAATACACAGTACTGCCAGCATATTTACTTTCTTTGTATGTTTTTAAACTATAATGCATTCTTTAAAACAGTTTTTAACATTCATTCATATAAAAAAAATTATTGCAGTCATTGACTAACATAAGGTAAAACTAAATTTGCAATATAAACAATGTAAAGTAACCTAGAAACTGTTGAAAAATAGCTAAAGATTAGAATTATGAGTACAAAAATAGGAACTTATTATAACAATAAGATTTCTATAAAACCTTTTAAGACTGCAGTATGAAATAGGTCCCATTTTCTGCTGCTTATAATAAAGTATACGAAGCTGGATTTTGTTGAAATTTAATGGTTGTTTTTAGAAAGTACTATATGCTTGGTTTTAAGAATTTATTAAAAGTGCACTAAAATAAATCAGATAAAGGATCAAAAAGGATCAACATCTTTATTCATGCTCATGGATAAACCTTTATATGCTTTAATGAATACCAGAAAAGTACTGTACAGTATTCTTGCAAAATTTCACACAATATCACTAAGAGTTAAGATTGGATGTTGAATAGTAAATGTTTTTCAAGATTGATGCAACTAGAACATTTTTTGTTTATTTCAGTAGCGGTTTGCCATTGTCTGCTTCCTAGAGCTATGAGAGGATAATTGACTCAAAATCACTCAGCTGACTTTGTGTGTAAAAAGGGGATTAGAAGTAATTTTCTTCCAGTTTCTAGCTCAGTGCCTTAAAACACTACATTAAACTTGTTCTTGCAACTAGCACATACTTATTCATAATTCATCCATAAAGTTGGTTGCTGATGCTTCTTACAGAATTCCAGATTATCTGTGCAATATCATCACCATCATCATCATCATTGTTACGTCCTTGGCGGGAAAACAGACACGAGAAGCAGCTGGAGTTCTCAGTTTCTTTTATTCAGCGTTCAGCTTACAGGAAGATGGCTTCAGCCTCGCCCAAACGCCTCGCAGCCTCTTATGTAGGCAACTCCCGGGTAAATGGGTTACTTTTCCCGCGCCAGCACCCGCGCATGCGCACGGCGCTGGCGACAGCCTGTCTGGTCCCGGGCAGCTTTGCACCTGCCCGGGACTGCCTGCAAACGCCCGAGCCGTTTGCAAAGGCTCGGGACATAACACCCCTTTCCCCCGGGCTAAAACTACTACCAACATACAACATTTATTTTATATGACATTTTGCTCCCCAGTGCTCCCACTGTTTACTGGCCTTTGCCTTGCCAGCAATGTTATGTAGTCTTCTAGGTACTTAGGAGATTTCTTTGCTCTCTGTGACCTTCTTAGCTGTGGGTTACTGGCATAAGTCCCCTGACTGGAGGGAGGCGTGAGCCTGTTCTCTCTATTGTGCCCTGGTGTCTTCCAAGGACTGTGCCCCGATGCCTGGCCTGCTTGCTTGCCCACCGGCTCGTCAGGCCAGGGCTTCTGTTACTTTGTGACCTGGTTGACCTACTAGCTGTAGCCCTCAGGCCCTTGGGAAGTGATAGCCGCTGCTGGGCGTCTCTGTAGAACCTCCTAGGTCAGTCCAAGACCTGTCAGGAGGCTGTCCATTCCCTGAACCCCATTCTGTGCTCGGGCTCGTGTGGGTTTCTGTACTTTCCCCAAACTCAGGTGTTCCCTGATTTGTGCTAGGGTTGTTGTAGTCGGGACTTGGTTCCTCGACTAGACTCTGTGTATGTTTGACCCCCTGTAGGATTTGGGGTAAGGTCAGGCCAACTTTGGGGATTGTGTGCCAGCTCTCTTGCGGGGAATGATTTGTTGGGATGCCCCCGGGGTATCCTCCGTGACTGGAGTAGGCGTGAGTGCCTGTTGTGTGGGTAAGCTCCATGACTTCCTTTTCGGAGCAATTGCGGAATCTTGGGACGAGCCGTTTGTGGCTCCCTCAGTGGAGATGGGCAGTAGCTCTTGCCCTTCCCTTTGCTCCAAATGGTCCCCCTCCCCCCCTGGAAAAGACCCAGGAGTCTCAGCAGAAAAGTCTCGCCTAGAGCGAAGTTGGTCGATGTGCCGACGTAGGACACGACCGTTGTCCAGGGCAACCTCGTATGAGAGAGGACCTGTGATCCTGGACACAGAAGCGGGGACCCATGTATGACCAGGCCCGTAATTGCGAGCCCAAACCGGGGCACCCACAAGTAGTTGTCTAGGTGCCCTAGGATGTGAGGTAGATGAAGGCAGTCTGTCCGGATGCACCCGGTCAAGTCTAGTAGTAAGTTGGCGCCCCCAACGAAGGTCAGCTGGACTTCTCCCTGTAGAAGTGGACGGTGTGGGTGCGATAAGAAAGGAAAAGTTCCCAACCTGTGATGCCAGTCCCCTAGGTGAGTCTCTTCAAGGCGTCTTTGCGATGCGCCCCCCCCCAAAAACCATGCGTTCCGCCTACCCGTTGGTGGACTGGTGAAAAGGTGCAGACGTGGCATGAACGAATCAGGTTTGCCTTAAGAAAGCTTGGAATTCGGGGAGGTGAAATTGAGGCCGTTTGTCGACACGTTGACATCTTGCAGCCCCGTGGTGCAGCAAAAAATCCCCCCAGTGTACCTTGAATATCTTTGCAGTGGTGGTGGATGAGACATGACAACTCCAGCCATTTTGAATGGCTGTCACAAGGACAAGAAGAACTGGCCCTGAAAGAGCCCAGCGTAGTCAATGTGCACCCTAGACCATGGGGACTGTGTTTCCTCCCATCTATGCACAGGAGCTTGGGGCATCTCTGGGCGAGATCGTTGGCAGAGGTGGCATGCGTGCACCTTAGCCTCAATATTTTTATCTAAAGCAGGCCACCACAAGTGGCTTCGTGCAAGAGCCTTCATACGGACAATGCCAGGATGACCCTCGTGGAGGGATTCTAAGACCCTAGTCCTCATTGAGGTGGGAATGACAACTCTGTTTCCCCAAAGCAAACAACCCTGAGAAAGGGACAATTCGTTCCTTTTGGACCAGAAACTCTGAAACTCATGACTAGGGCAGTGCTCAGGCCACCCGGACAGGACCCAGGAGCGGACACGTGAAAGTGTGTGATCTGTACCTGTTTCAGCGGTAACATCCCTGGCACTAAGAGGAAGCTCGGGCAAGGCTTGGATTGATAGAATGTTGACAGCTGGCGCGGGGTCAGCTTCTACTACTGGCAGAGGCAACCTACTGAGGCCATCAGCATGGCCCCTTTCTTTCCCAGGCTTGTGGAGTAATGAAAAATCATATGCAGACAAAAAAATAGACCACCTAAGCATTCTAGGGGAAATGATGTGGGGAGTCTGCTTACGTGTGGTAAACAGTCCCAGCAGAGGCTTATGGTCAGTGAAGACCGTGAAATGCCTGCCATATAGAAAATCGTGGAATTTTCTAATTCCAGCAACAACAGCCAGAGCCTCCCTGTCTATCTGAGCGTAGTTGCGCTCGGCAGAAGACATGTTCTGAGTAGTATGCAATAGGAACCTGAGTTCCATCAGACCTGAGGTGACTCAGGACAGCTCCAACCCGTAGGGGGATGCATCACAAGCGATGCACACAGGAAGAGACTCGTTGAAATGTGCAAGAACACTGTTAGAAGTGAGCAAGGCCTTGACTTCTTTAAAGCAAGCCTCATGTGCTTGTGACCACAGCCACACAGCTTGTTTGTCTAGTAGCCTGTGAAGAGGCTCAGCTACACTAGCTTTATGTGGAAGAAAAGAATTGTAGAAATTCAGGAGGCCTAGGAAGGCCTGAAGTTCGGCCTTAGACTTTGGCCTGGGTGCTTCTAAAATAGCAGTTAGTTTGGATTCAGCAGGATGAATCCCAGCAGCATCAATTTTGAATCCCAGAAATTCAGTAGAAGGCACCCCAATCTTGCATTTGTCTTTTCTGAGCTTGAGGCCTGATTCCCTGAATCTTAACAGGACAGCCCTAAGTCTTTCAGCTAGAATGTGTGTGGAGTCTCCTGCAATCAAGACATCGTCAAAGTAGGGGCAGACCCCTGGTATACCTCGTAGTGTGTTTTCCATTACGCTTTGGAAAATCCCAGGAGCGACATTCACTCCAAACTGTAGCCTTTTTACTTTAAAGGCTCCCCTGTGGGTCACAATGGTCTGAGCTATGGCAGCATCATCATCAACAGGCAGCTGTTGATATGCTTGAGCTAGGTCAAGCTTTGCAAAAACACGCCCCCCCTTGAGAGAGGCCAGGATGTGACTGACCACAGGAACAGGATAGGCATGTTGCTGCAATGCCTTATTGAGTGTGCATTTGTAATCAGCACAAATGCGAATGTCCCCATTTGCCTTTAGAGGCGTGACAATGGGGGTCTCCCACGGGCTGGAATCAACAGGTTCTAGGATTCCCTGTTGGATTAGTTTGTCTAGTTCAGTGTCAATCTTACTTTTTAAAGCAAAAGGGACCCTTCTTGCTTTAATCCTAATGGGAGTGACAGTGGGGTCTAGCTTTAAGGACACAGGTGGTCCTTTGAATGTGCCCAGCTGGGGGCTGAAAACATCTGCAAATTCTTTGCAGACTTCCTGTAGGTCGAGTGTTTGTAAGCTGTTGAGTCCTATGACGTGTATCCCCAGGGCCTCAAACCAATCGAGTCCTATGAGACTCGTTCGTTCACCCCCTACTACTAATAAGTCTAGTGGACCTTCAAAACTCTTGTATTGCACGTTAAGGGTGGCCTCCCCCTTAACACACACTCTTGCGTTCTGAAAATCTGTTAATACAATATCAGAAGGCCTTAACTTGGCCTTAGACCCACTACTGGAACAAATCTTCCTAAATGTATGCAATGAAATGATGGACAGGGCAGACCCTGTGTCTAGTTCCATAGATAATGGAACCCCTTGTAGCTTCACGTTGAGTGACAGCTTTTTCTTCATGGGCTTGTGTGTGCCTGTTCTACAGATGCTTCTTCGCGAAGCGCAAAACCCTACCCTATTCTGGCTGGGGAATCTGGTACCTTTCAGGCGTTCTTCTTGGGGTTGTGCCTTTCGTCGGCTCAGACACACAGCTGCAATATGCCCTTGTTTGCCGCATGCCCGGCAGGTAGCGGAGCGGAACTTGCAGTCGGTTCTCCTGTGGCGACCTCCACAGCCGATGCACTTGAGCAGAGCCGAAGAGCTTCCCTTCTGGTTCTCTTCCTTCGCGGGGTGTAGACGGTCGACTTCCTCGTCCGGATCCTCCTCGGAGTTTCGTCGGACGTCTTCCTGGTGCACGGACGCACCCTCTGCACTGTTTCTGATCGGCCGCATGTTTTTGATGGCGCTGCCTGCTGCTTCTTCTGCGGTGACTTCCCTTAAGGCGTCTTGGAAGGATAATTCTTCCTTGGCAAAAAGTCTCTGTTGTAGCTCTCGATGCCTTAGCCCGCACACGAATCGGTCCCTCAGTCGTTCCTCGAGGTCCTTGAACTCGCAGGGCTTGGCGGCCTTCCGTAGCGCGGCGATGTATTCCTTGGCTGTTTCACCGGACCGTTGATCCCTCTGCTCGAAGGTGTGGCGCCATGAGATAACGGACACCTTGGGGTGGAAGTGCTCTTTCAGCAGCTTCTTCAGGTCTGCGTAGCTTACAGACTCTACTGGAACAGGTGCTACAAGATTTTCTGCGATTTCGAAGGCGTCTTGGCCGCAAACGCAAAGCAGGGTGGCGGCCTTCAAGCTATCTTCCCTCACTTGGTTTGCCTTGAAGTAGTTCTCCATTCTGGATACGTAGGACTCCCACCGCTCTGGATGTGAGACGTCGAATTCCGAAAGCCTTCCGATTTTCGCCATCTTCGGATCTTCAGGAGACGGGTCTATCAGCCAGCCTACCCCCGAATGCGCACCGGATTGGCGGGTAGCTGCCGAGTCGACGCCGTTCCTCTTCCGCCGCTCAGGACTCCTCGGGTAAGCTTACACTTCTTCCTTTCCAGGTAGTGCAAGGCATCCCACCTTCGTCGCCAGTGTTAGTCCTTGGCGGGAAAACAGACACGAGAAGCAGCTGGAGTTCTCAGTTTCTTTTATTCAGCGTTCAGCTTACAGGAAGATGGCTTCAGCCTCGCCCAAACGCCTCGCAGCCTCTTATATAGGCAACTCCCGGGTAAATGGGTTACTTTTCCCGCGCCAGCACCCGCGCATGCGCACGGCGCTGGCGACAGCCTGTCTGGTCCCGGGCAGCTTTGCACCTGCCCGGGACTGCCTGCAAACGCCCGAGCCGTTTGCAAGGCTCGGGACATAACAATCATCATCATCACCACTATCACCAACATCTACTGCATTACCAAACTAGACTTCTTTTTAGGAATGGGTAAATAATAGGATAACATTTTATATCAGAAAGTAAACAATAAACTGTAAAATACAGCAGTTGAGGAGAGCTGCACAGTCATCAGGAATTATCTGCTTCTCAGTTGACCTTTTTCTGAGGTATTTTTTTAAATACTGAGATCTTAAATAATACAAGGCTTCATAAACTAATATCCACACTTTAAATTGATCCTGATAGCTCAGAGGCAGCCAGTGTGGTGTTTTAAATACCACTGATATTTATTTCCATTTCGGAACATATTAAGTCAAGCAGCTGTAATTTGTACCAGCTACAACTTCTAGAAGATTCACAGGTACTTTGTTTAGAAGGTACTGCAGTAAGCCAAGTGTAAAATTATTAAGGAAAAACTCCCAACTAGTGTGTCAACCAAAGGTGAGCATAAGTTATTTTTGTCTCTTAAGATATCCTTTAAGTGATAGCTTGGAATCAGTGTGGACTTCCCAAGCTAATGATCCTTTCATTCAGAGAGACTTACCTCATGCAGAAAAAAATGCCTTTTGCTTTTCATATCAGAAAACCACATATCTAGAATTCCTTTCACTTTATCTGACTTCAGTTTATTTTTTGCCTCACTTAGCCTATGATTACCTTGAGACTATTGTCAAGTGTTGTAATGGAATGGCCTTGAGAGGGGTGTGAGGGAAGAGATGTTGCCTGGGAACAATCAGATAAGAGGAGGGGGAGCTGGCAGCTGCATAACTGGAAGAGAAAGAAACTCAGAAAGGAATCTTCCTAGCTTAAAAGAAACAGTGGGGGATTTATGCCTTCAGATTTGCCAAGATTCTCTTAATGTAGCCTTACAATAAAATAGAATTAGCTCATACAGACTCTGGAAAGGTTGACAGGTGTATTTAGCTTTTCTTTATTCTGATGAAAAAGGTAGATAAAGTTAATGTCCTCTGCACACTGATAACATCTCACCTCATCATTTAATAAGCACTCCTAGTAGCTTTATGCTGATATAAATCAATTGAAAAGAAAGAACAGTATGGCTGGGGATTCTGGAAAGCAAGCACAATGGAGCCAGACAGAAATTTCCTACTGGTTTTCTGTAACCACTGTTATACTGCAGTCCAAGAGCCACTCCTGAAATAATTAAATAAGATTAGAGATTGCAAACAGATCAAGAAGTATCAAAGCAGTCATATTTTCCTTATGTCTCTGCCAGTAAAATGGTTAATCAGGGCAACCAAAGCTATTTCAATGTTATATTCAAACCCGACTCCAGGCTGATATACAAAAATTAGTAGTAAATGATGTTTACAACATTATACAACAAATAGAACTATTTAAATAAGAAAATAGAGTTTTAACACAAAGTGGCCTCTTGGCGAGTGTATGATGTTTTGCCCAGTACCATTAATGTTGAAGATGTTAGCTGTGGTTACAAATTAATCTAGCAGCTGTGGAAGTATGTGATATATTTATAATATATTTAGAGCTGCTTGAATAATAATAATATCCAAATATTTTATCAACCAGTTCATTTTGTTAAACTGACAATGAACATGAAAATGAATGAATTCAGATGTGAGTTTGATTTTCAATTTGATTTGAGGACATTTCTTATGAAAGACACAACGGAAGGGGCACCTAAATTGATGTGTATGTGTTATTTTATATTAATGCTTACATTCTAAACAGCTGCACTCTTGAAAAGCATTAAAATTTTAAAGTTGAAGTTAAATTGGTGTCAACCTTGGTATATACTTTCTCCTTCCTGCATTTGAAATATTTTCCATATGGAGAACTATTTTCAGCATCTTTCTACATATTTACTTGAACTGCTGTATTTACATTAATATTATATTTAATAATTGTTTTATATAATTTTAAATATTGTAATAAACCAAATATCAATAGAAATAAAAAGTCAATGTGGTACAGAGATTAAGTTATATGGCCATTCTCTACTTGTCCATATAACTGAATAGGTAACTGTGGTCTTTAAGCCTGATTGTTCTCCCAGGGTTGTTGTGAAAATAAACTTTCAGAACTTTTCATGTACATCTGCTTGAACTCAGAAGAAGAAAAAGGAGAAGGAGGAGGAGGAGGAGGAGGAGGAGGAGGAGAAGAAGAAGAAGAAGAAGAAGAAGAAGAAGAAGAAGAAGAAGAAGAAGAAGAAGATAAGCATTAAAAATAATTTTGTCTCTGTGCTTTCCAGCTTATGCATACCATATTTTCTTCACAACAGATTTCTGAATTGATTTATACTGTCAGTGTCATTTGGAAGAATCTGTGAAAGAAGCTCAGTTCTTCTGTAAGCTTCTCTGAAAAGTAGTTATTAGGTTAGATCGAGATTAAGGCTACATTGAACTAAATAAGAAAAAGTTAATGACTTATTTTATATTTCCTTGGTCAATGTATTGGTTAATTTTATACTTCCTTGGTTAATCTCACACTGAGTATAAATTTGTTGAGGAAACAGCAGCTATTTCAGAGAGGAGACTAATAAGAATGGGGAAGAAAGAAAGAAAGAAAGGAAGGAAGGAAGGAAGGAAAGAAGGAAGGAAGGAAAGAGAAAGAAAGAAATAAACTTTTTAAGTGTAAACCAATTAAAAATAACAGAATAACAGAAAATCAGAGTTGTAAGAGACCTTGTAGATCTTCTAGTCCACCCCCTGCTGAAGCAGAAAACCCTATACCATTTCAGACAAATAGTTTTCCAATCTCTTCTTAAAAACCTCCAGTGTGGAGCACCCACAACCTCTGAAGGCAAGTTGTTCCACTGATTAATTGTTCTAACTATCAGGAAATTCCTCTTTTGTTCTAGGTTGGAATTTTCCTTGGTTAGTTTTCATCCACTGTTACTTGTCCTGCTTTCAAATACTTTATAACCAACTCCATCTAGAATTATCATGAGTAACCTGTTAGCAAGGCCCACCTAGTATGTTGCTAACAGTTCTGTCCCATATCAGCTGAAAATTACAGGAAATAGTTATTGATCAGACTCTTCAATATTACAATTATTTTATGGAAATACTAATTAAAAGGAATTTCAGTTTATATTTATTTTACTTTAAAACCCTATTGCTAAGTAAAAATAAATCAAAAGGGGCCCCAATATATAGTGGTCTTATAGGTGAGAAAATACAGTAACATTATTTACACCCAATAATGTTACTGTATTTTCTCACCTATAAAACCACTATATATTGAGACCCTTTTGATTTTTAAAAGAATTAAACATTATTTTAATTTATTTTTACTTAGCTTTTTAGCTTGTAGAAGAGAAAGATTTCTTGGCATCTGTAGCTATAATGGTTTTTAATTTGTTGATGAAATACCTAATTAATAGAATTGAATAGGTATTATATCAAGATTTCTTTCTGGTAAATCATGTTAGAGAAAGTAAAATAATTCTTCCTTTTTTAAAAGGCCGCCTCCAAAATTTCCACATGCATACGGAAGACCTCTATACAGATAAGAGGGAGACAAATTTCATTCTTCCTATACAATTTGGGAAAGACCAGTAATTCAGTAGTTAAAATTCATTTTTGCCTATATAAAGTTTTAGCCTGAACTGAGACCATCAGTTGTTAGCCCTAACCCTATGCCTTTGGGATTGTAAAATATTAAGTTTTTGAATTAAAAATCTTTTTATAACAATATTTTACCGCAAATTCTAACATATGTTGTCATTCAAGAAATGTATCAAAATTCATTTTACAAAGGCAAACATTTAAAATATAATCTTAGAAATGGAATTAACCATTGTTTCTACAGTTAAACTGTTGTTCCTGTTTGAGATCCTCCCCCCAAATTCTTTCTGCCAATTTAGAAATTCCAAGGCTACACATAGAAGTGATCCAAACAGACTGAATGTTTGATTATGAAGACAATGAACAATAATAATGCAGCAACTTTGTAATAAAAGTAAAAGAAAGTTTAATGCTCCTCAGAAATTTTAGAAAGAGTGTGCAATGAAATAAAACAAAGCAAAGCATAAAAGCCTAAGGAATAAGATTATAAAAATAAATTGTGTAGCACTTACTATGCAGAAAATATCTGAAAGCATGACCAGAGAAGAATTATGGCACAAGACTACAAATAGTGAGTATCATGCATGAAACTAGGATGCTAAAATGCTAAACTTTTATGCTTCTTCTGCTTTGTGCATTAACATTTTTCATTACCATCTCAAATATCTTTCCTCACATTCAGTAATGCATATTTCAAATATTTCTTATACATTTTATTTGAATTTGGTAAGGGATTGTGATTTAAAGTTACTCTCAAAGCTGTATAGAAACTCTGAGCCCAAAAAAGAGAAGTCAGGTCACCTCTATTCTGGCTTCTTGTTTCTTGTACCTGATGGTAATTCTCAATGGAGGCCACTGAAATTTCCATGCTTCATATGGATGCCTATTGAATAAGGATATAGTGTTCACATTTTAAATATAGCTCCTAAACTCATAAATGCAAAAATAATTCTTGCTTTATAAATACCTGAAAAGAGGTCCTGAGTAATCAAATAACACTTCACATTATAGCAGCAACCAATCAGTGACAAAATTACAATTCTTTTCTATTTCTGTTTTCCCCCTTCTGAATTTTTAAAACATCTTTGCTCAAACAAATGAAACTTTTAACTTTATTGAAGTTTCTGAGTCTGAACTTTAACTTCTCAATATTGAACAAATGTTCATAACCATAAACAGCTTTGCCTATTGTATGATATGCTCACAGATTTTTATTAATTCACAGCATAAAATGAAAATTCTATAAAATTCATGGCCATGTGGATAATTCATGAAGTTCTCATTCGTTTTTTTCAGGCATTCATGAAAACAATATTCTTTAAACCTAACACTTAGAAATGAAATAGTATTTGAGAGTGATACATTTCTCAGGTGATAAATGTTGATGTCCACTAAAAATTACCTAGCTCTAAAGCTGAAAAGTGGAAGACTAAATAACCATTAAAATGTAGGACAGATAGGAAAAAGAAACACCATAGACATATGAGTGGTCTTCACTTTAATCACCTTCATTCTACATGCAATAAAATGGCTAACTGCTTTATTAAGTATGTGCTAATTTCTATCAGGATGGAACAGTTATCCTGAAAACATTACTTCTTCCTGGTTGAGTCCAGATTGTCAATTATATAGTAACTCCCTAGATTTTCAACATACTCAGCTTACCTTCTTACAACGTCTTGATTCTTTTTTCCTCCTTCTTTGGAGGAAAATAGATGGAAGATTGTGTAATAAATGACACCTAGAAAGAATATGATGTAGGTTTTTTTCAATACAATCAATGGCCTAAGAAAATTCAAAAGCCAGAAAACTATCTATGAATAGATGTAAGATAAAATGTGTAATATATTAGTAACAGAAAAGGAAAGGCACTACATATCAGAAACCAAATATCTGAAACTAAGTTTAGGCAGGATGGGATGTATAAGGGGAAAAAAAGGCATCAACTGCCAAATAATGTTTTTGTATATAATTCTAAAAACAGGATATTTTGAACACAATATACAGACAGTTCTGAACTTTCTACTGTTTTTTCCCAACCCTCCTGATCATCCAGCAATAAAATAAGAAAGTATCTGAGTATGATCAGTAGTGAACTAGAGTTAAGATGAATATAACATTAGAAGATGTGTTAGATAGCAGAACTATTGGAATTGTCAGTTGTTGAGATTTACGTAAAATCATGTATAAAGATAAAGTTAGTTACTTAAAATTAAGGAAAGGTATTTTATAACTGCATACTATTTATTAGTAGAGCAGAGACTTTTATTTCATTTTTATTACAATTAGCATGGCATTCGTTTAGCACTCAGTTCAAATATTTCAAAAAGAAAAGGATAATCTGATTATATTTCATATATTTTGACATTCACAGTATTTTTCTCTATTCATATTTACAAGTTTTGCTTTACATATGGTGGTGGTGGTGGTGATGATGATGATGATAATGATGATGATGCCGATGATGATGATTTAACACTTGAGAGACATTTCAAATCAATTTTGGTTGACATAAACAAACAAACAAACAAACAATAAAAAGGACAGTTATACCTGGTTATTACTTAAATAGGAGTCAGTGGAGATTCTCAATTATCCAGATCATGGTTTTCCTAAAAATGCTTTTTCCAAAGGGAACTGCACTTAGTTTTTTCTTTGATAATGTTTTGTTTTCATTCAAGAAGCTTCTTCAGTTCTAACCTAAAGAAGCTTCTTGGCTGTTGGATATTGAACTTGAATAGGAACTATTTAAAGGACTTTTGACGGTAGGTGTTGGTTGAATAGAAAACTGAAAAACATCATAGAAGAAAGTAAAATGGCAAATCATTTATGTGTCATTGCAAAGACCACTACACGAATAGTTAATAGAAGCAAAGTTGACTTTGAGGGAAGTTTAGCTACTATGCTATGCTACAACAGCATTTATATTTTAATGTCTTCAGACTTCTATAAAGTATACATTAAAAAGGGTGTCAGTGTCTTGTCACTCATTTTATTTTTTAAAAAAACCTTAGTAAGAGTAAACACAGGTTTATTGAACAAAATTGTAGTATTAAAGATTAATACATTGCAGCAATGCTATATTACACACTCTATATTACACAATACAAGATTGAAATATCCCAAATCATGGATCTGACTAAATCTAGTCCAAGATGTTAACTTTAATTTATATAGTCCTAAAACACTTAGTTCCCAGCTATCTTAAAGAGTATTTTACTCATGCTTTCAAATTCATGTGCATGGAACCTATGCTTAGGATCCTATTGGTGGATCAATATTGCTTTGTGATATTTAGAAATATTGATAACCCTTGATTATAAAAGTCTTTCTTTCAAAAATATGGCTGACTCCCCAATATTTTATTTAAATAATAATTGAAGATATGCTTGCTTCTTTGGGAATTTCTAGGATAACAGTTTTTTTTTTTTTTAAAGGAACTGTCTTTTTCAAAGGAATTAATGTATGTCTATTCCATTTGGTGCTATTGCCTTGTTTTGTATTTTCTGTTGGTTTATTAATTATTTAGTTGAAACACTTTTTATTTTATAATTGCCTTTCAGAGAAAGAGTAGTTATAAAATAACATTGAATCTGAACATTTTGATCAATGGGAAATAGGTGCCAGGAGAATAACAAAAGAATGCTGTTATTTCTTAATAGCCTTTCACCAGTCATTCAATCCAATACTGTAATCTTTTCATATATTACAATGGAAAAATAATTTCTAGGCATGAAGTAAATTGTCAGTTTGAAACTAGAGATAAAGAAAAACAAGGAGAGATAAATGAAATTCTAGTTTTCAAAGATGTTTTAGAATTTCCTGCATATTGTGAATTTACTAACTGCTTATTGATACCACTTTGTTTCCTCTCTGTTCATCTAAATATGATGTTACAATACTATCTTATTACATAGAATTATATACATCCTACATCCAAAAGCAATTGTTTTTATTCAAGCATTTTCCATATGCTCTTTCATATGTGTCTTCTCTGAGCATACAGAAAAAGTTAATTTGTTGAACCAAAAATAAGACATTCAGTTCTATTTCATTGTTTAATATACTGAGAAAAAAATGTCAGGCTTTGCTTAACAAAAGTAATTTCAGTGCTGGTAGTTATTTATTATTTATTAAGAAAATTTATATGGCTGCCCAATTCACACACAATAACTCTGGATGGCATATAGTAATGAAAAACCACAATTTAAAACCTCAAAATCCCCTGCCCACTTTTCCCCCCACATTGTCAATAAATCACTTGATCAGTTTTGTATCATCCTGGGTTCCCCAAGCCTATTTCCAGAATTATGTCTTCAATGCCTTTTGAAATAGTAATAAAATGTGTGTCTGTGGGGAGTGGGGGGGGAGGGTGAAATCTTATCTCTAGGGAATGATGTTCCAAGGGAGGGAGTCAGGACAGAGAAGGCCCGTTTTCTTGGTCACACAAGAACACACCAGATGTACCACCTTAATAGATGGGACCCACAACATGTTCTCCTTTTCTGGAATGATGGTCTAGGTAGATGTAACTGGAGAGAGGCAGTACTTCAAATAACCTGGCCCCAAGCCATTTATATTTTAAAAGCTATGATAATCAGGACCTTGAATTGCAACTGAAAGCAAATTAGCAAACAATGCATGTGTAAATTTAGTCATGTGCAAAAGTATCTGAACCTCTGTGTTTTGATTCAACTGAAGCAGATACTCAAGGGCAGGCCAATGTAGGTGCATTGTAGTCCGAATGGGAAGTGACTATTGGCCCAGTTGTGCAAAGGCCCTCCTGGCCATAACTGCCATTTGTTCTTCAAAAGGAGTCACAAATCCAGGGGAACCCCCATATTATATACCAGGCTTGTCTAAGGCAGTGCAACCCTATCTACAACCAAAGATGATAATTGCCCAAGAGTCAAGGAGCCTGCACACAAAGCCTCTCTATCTTGCCAGGGTTCAGTTTTAAGCTGTTAGTCCCCAACCCAATCCTCAACATCCTCTGGGCACTGAGAGAAGGTAGCCATAATATTGCTTAATTTAACATGGGCAGAGATGTACCATTAGCACACTGATGGTATTTCACTCAGTTGGTGATGTATGATCTCATCCAGTGTTCTCTTGTAGATGTTAAACAGGAACAGAGATAGCACTAACCCTTAGGGGATCATGGAACCCAGGGGCTTAGGGTCAGACCTTTTTCATCTGGTCAACATTGTCTGTAAATGGCCTGAGGAGAAGTAAACCAGGACAACACTGCTCCTCACTTTAAACCACTGAAGCCATTCCAGAATGATACCATGGTTGATAATATCAAAGGCTGCTGAGAAGTCATGTAAAGCAAGGGTATACTACACTGTTCTTGCTAGAGATCTTTGAGAAGTGCAATAAATGCTGTTTCTTTCACATATCCTGCCCTGAATACTCAAAGGGGTCCAGATAATCCAAGATCCTCTGGAGCTATACCACAGCCACATTCTTGACAACATTCTCAAGAAAGAGAAGAATGAAATGAAAAGAATGAAAAATGTCCATCAGGATGGTAGCTAGCAATGATTTCTTAAGAAGGAGGAAATCATCACCTCCTTAAAAGGCCTGAAGCACCACCCACTCACACAAAAAGGATTACCATCTCGCTAAATTACTGTTGGCAAGTGTTATTTAAAATGAATCATCTAAAGCAGGGGTGTCAAACTCGCAATATCATGTGACATGTCATGACGTATCGCAACTTTTTTCCATTGCTGGCAATGGGATGGGAGTGGTTTCAGCATGATTCAACTGGTCTACGGGCCGGCAGTTTGACACCCCTGATCTAGAGGAATTATAATGAATTTTAGATTAACACAATATTTATTTAATCTTTATCCCGCCTTTAAATTGGACTGAACAAGAATGACTGACTTTCATGGCTAAGGTGGGACTGAACTCATGGTTTCCTGGTTTCTATTCTGCTGTCTTAACTACTAGACAAAACTGCTAAAATTAATGCTGCTACTAAAAATGTCTTACCTTCTTTTCAAAGCACACAACTTTGAGTTTGTTAGAACTCCCTGTTGCAATGACACCATCCAGTATGGATGACAATTAATTTCCTAATGAATTCTTACAAGTATCTCATTCTAATTAGAAATATGAGTTATGTTTACAGATGCTACATATTCAGTAGTCACCATGGATCTTGCAGTAGATAATAATAGCTCAGCCAACAAAATTGACTTAATTATAGCTCAATGGTCATACCTGTGAAGACTATTTTTCTGAGTGCTAATTCATCATTAACCATTACTGAATTATCATTAGAATAAATACAAATCCAAATATAATCCTTACTTTCTGGATCTCAATGGTCTTGATTTTAAAGTTTTACAGTATAATGAATTTTACCTACATCATTACATAGGAACATTAATATTTCAATGTCAATATTGGTTCAGTCAAGCCTTTCTTGACTGCAGGGCTGAGTAGGTAGACAGTAAATAGGACCTAGTGGACCAATGGCAGCATAGACATTCTAGGGGAAAAAATAATATATTCTTGTAAAGCCCTCTTTTTCTTAATGCTCAGAGCTGCTATACTATGATCCCATCAAACAGTGCAAACTGTAGGATCAAGTTCCTGGGAATGAAGTAAATGACAGATCTTCTTATTTATCTGTTGCCAAATGAGTTGCCTGACAAATAGAAAGACAGATAGATGTTGATTTGTTTGAGCTGATGACAACCTGCTTAGCTCAACAGCTGAAGTCCATTGCAAATGTCAATCTATATGAATCTGGGAATTCAAAGTTTCTTATGAATGCTCCATACTTCTCTAAAAAGCTACCACTAATTTATATGAGGAAAAGTTACAGAGTATTTCTATATGTACACATGTGGCTCTGTGTATTCCCTTGTGAATTCCCTTGTGCATTGTTATATTTGCATTTTAATTACAATAGTCACCCATTGTAGGACTATTTTCAAACTGCTCTCACAGTAGGACAGACATTATTCTGTTAGATTTAACTGTAAAAGAGAACACTTTAATACAATGTCTGAAATAAATAGTAAGTAATTATACTGCAAGACACTTTTTATTTTGTTGTTTATTTAAGTTAATTGATATCAAACCTTCTGCAAGACACTTTTTATTTCTTTGTTTAGAACAATTAATATCTGACCTTTTTACTAAAAATAAATGTGAAAGACATCTAGCAATAATTGCATTAAAAGATAAAAGGCAATATTCTCCTTCAAGGCTTAAAAAGGGACAAATGACAAACAATTAAAAGCAAGTAAAAAAACATACACGCCTACACAGAGAAGAAGTGAGAGGTTGAGAATTATGGGAAGATTGCTTAACACACTAGGTAACAAAGTCAGAAACAAAATGGAAATAGTGCTTTTAATACCATTAATAGTATTAATTAGTTAGATATTAATCAGATATGTAGAGTAACTTAAAAGCTTGCTGCTCTAAAAAACAATTACATTAAAAATTGTATTTAAAAAAATAATAGCAGAAATGTAATCATGATTAATATATGTAATAATAATTGAGTATTTACTTTTATAGGTAAATGTAGTTTTCTGATAATAGAAATATAGGCTTCCATATAGGCTGTGGCCTGCCAAATTAATTTCAGCACAGGAATTGGTTGCAGATCAGTACTAGAGATCTCCATTCAACTGAAATCTGAATTGAATCAGATTAATTTGGAGTGGTTTATCACTCCTTCCCAAGGTTCCTGTGGCTTCAACACCTTCTATCATTTCATCTCTTTAGTGAGAATTAAGTCTGATATGGCTGATCCCCTAGTTCCCTTCTCTACTTTTGGGGAGACAAAGTTTTCTGTTAGGTGTCAGGAATCTGTTTGATCTTCCACTTGGTGCAGAGTTTGTCTCCCAGTTGATGTCAGGATAATTAAAGTCCCCCATTACTATTGTGATGTGCTTCTTACATACCTTGGTTAAGTGACTAGCAAAAAGTTCATCTATTTCCTCTGTTTGGTTGGGTGGCCTATAGTATACACCATGGCAATGTCATTTTTGGTAGACAATATATGAAGAATCTAGACATTGATTTTTATACACCTATTTCTGAAAGCTCCAGAAATTATCTTACATTTTTGATACTCTGTTTGTTTGTTTGTTTCAAAGCAACAGTTTCAGAGGACAATTCCATAATTCTGAAATGTTCTTCATCTCTTGATGTTTCAAGGTCTATTACAAAGCAACTTTTCTTGAAGTAGATTGGCATTGAGTGCATATTATAGTATTCAAAGAATATGTGTAGATAAAAAGGCTCTATTTGTATCATATCAATGTCTTTTCTGTAATTGTCAGCTTGAATTGGAAACCTTGTAATATGAGTTGGGAATCTATCTTAGGAAGCTACAAATGACTACATAATAAGGATTCAGTCATTTTTAGAATGAATAGAGTGGACAATATGTTCTTTTCATTATAAAGTCAAACCTGGATTGGCTAGGTTTATTTGCTGGATTTAGGATTATATCTTTCCTTAGATTCTACTTTAAGCCTTCTAGATTAACATTTCTATATAGTTGTCCATTGATCCAAGTTTGTTCCATGCAGCCACGTTAAGAAAAACTGCACTGCATGTTATCTGAACTCCATGTATTGTTAGTAACTTCTCAAGAGTCAAGGCAGCTATCAAAATACAAAACATATTATTACAGAAACACTAGAGTATGAAATTATTCTCATAACAAGCATTCCTCTATTGATCAATCATACTTGAATGGATAATCTCACTCTAGTGATTTAATCATACCCTTTATATCTTAGTTCTTTAAACAAAGAAGTAAATTGGATTAAAGAGCATGAAAAATTAGGCATAATGGGAAATATTTTTTTGAAAACATGCAAAATGATTTTATAAATAATATTCTTATCATTAAGTAATGGAACTTTTTAATGATAGAATATTTTATAGAATATTTTAAACACAGATTAAATTAAATTAAATCCTTTGCAGCATATATTAAACACAGAGACTTTTTGGTGCAAATTCTACCTCAGAAAATAATGTATTATTGATGCATTTGTAAGCTGAAAGAGAAATAAGAATGTCACTCAGCCATCATGATAGCAAAATTGGCAAGGGAGATGTACAGGGCTCAGGTTGTAATGATATTTGAAAGTTTAATTTGTTACCAGATGGTCCCCAAATACATTAAATGTTTTCAAGACCAATTACAATACATTTATTGCCTTTGATCTAGATTAACCAGACATAGCAAAAATTGGATAGATGAATGAGTTTACAACACACACACACACACACACACACACACACACAGAGAGAGAGAGAGAGAGAGAGAGAGAGAGAGAGAGAGAGAGAGAGAGAGAGAGAGAGAGAGACAGAGACAGAGACAGAGACAGCCAGTCTGAATAAATCTGAATAAGGGAATTATTTGCATGAGTCCAGTATATCTAACAGAAGACATCCTAGGTAATGAGTATTATGTGACTGGAAAGAGAAATTGTATTCACTCAACCCAAGGAAAATGAAAAACTAGGGTGCCTTTATCACAAAAGAAATTTTACATGAAAGTGTGACTTAAGGCCTGCTTTATGTTCACTTCCTACTCCACCACAAATAATCATTTCAAGATTAGAGGGGAAAATATGATCTTGCAGGCTGGAGGAGGAGATAAGGAAAGATTTAGAATTAGCCTTCTCTAACTTCTACCAACCATCCATTTCTTATGACAATTTATTAGAGGTAAATTAATAGAGCCCTTGTAGATTTCTGCCTATCCCTTGATATACTGTGTTTGCATTAGAGAGATAAATCTTCTCCAGTATGGACACTTGAAAAATCATGGACTTCACTCCCAGGATCCTTACAATGACAGTGCTGACAGTGGAATTCTGGGAGTTGAATTTTACATCAATTAAAGACATTTAATTTTATGGATTACTGCCTTGTCGTGGCGAAGGGGCTTGCGTAACTCAATGAAGCTATAAGCTATGCCATGCAGGGCCACCCAAGACGGACAGGTTATAGCAGAGAGTTCTGACAAAATGTGATCCACTGGAGAAGGAAATGGCAAACCACTCCAGTATCTTTGCCATGAAAACCCCATGGACAGTACTAAAAGGAAAAAAGATATGACGCTGGAAGATGAGCCCCTCAGGTCGGAAGGTGTCCAATATGCTACTGGGGAAGAGCAGAGGGCTAGTACTAGTAGCGCCAGAAAGAATGAAGCAACTGGGCCAAAGCCGAAAGGACGCTCAGCTGTGGATATATCTGGTGGTGAAAGGAAAGTCCGATGCTGTAAAGATTTTCTCTCCATAGGAACCTGGAATGTAAGATCCATGAATCAAGGCAAGCTAGACGTAGTCAAAAAAGAGATGACAAGACTGAACATCGACATCTTAGGAATCAGCGAACTAAAATGGACAGGAATGGGTGAATTTAACTCAGATGACCATCAGGTATACTACTGTGGGCAAGAATCCTTCAGAAGAAATGGAGTAGCCTTCATAGTCAATAAAAGAATAGGAAAAGCAATACTGGGATACAATCCCCAAAATGACAGAATGATCTCAATTCGAATCCAAGGCAAACCATTCAATATCACAGTAGTCCAAATCTATGCCCCAACCACTGGTGCTGAAGAGGATGAAATTGACCGGTTCTATGAAGCCCTACAGCACCTTATAGAATTAACACCAAAAAATGATGTCCTTATCATCATGGGGGATTGGAATGCTAAGGTAGGAAGCCAAAAGATAACCGGAATAACAGGCAAGTTTGGCCTTGGAGTACAAAATGAAGCAGGGCACAGGCTAATAGAATTTTGTCAAGAGAATACGATGGTCATAACAAACACTCTTTTCCAACAACCCAAGAGACGACTCTACACATGGACATCACCAGACGGTCAATATAGAAATCAGATTGACTATGTGCTCTGCAGCCAAAGATGGAGAAGCTCTATACAGTCAGTAAAAACAAGACCAGGAGTTGACTGTGGCTCAGATCATGAGCTTCTTGTTGCAAAATTTAGGCTTAAATTGAAAAAAGTAGGGAAAAGCACTAGGCCACTCAGGTATGAACTAAATCATATTCCTGATGAATATACAGTAGAGGTGACAAATAGATTTAAGGAATTAGATCTGATAGACAGAGTGCCTGAAGAACTATGGATGGAAGTTCGCAACATTGTACAAGAGGTAGCAACTAAAACCATCCCAAAGAAAAAGAAATGCAAGAAAGCAAAATGGCTGTCTGAGGAAGCTTTGCAAATAGCTGAGGAAAGAAGGGAAGCAAAAGGCAAAGGAGAAAGAGAAAGATACACCCAATTGAATGCAGAATTCCAGAGAGTAGCTAGAAGAGATAAGAATGCCTTCTTAAATGAACAGTGCAAAGAAATAGAACAAAACAACAGAATAGGGAGGACCAGAGATCTCTTCAAGAAAATTGGAGATATGAAGGGAACGTTTCATGCAAAGATGGGCATGATAAAGGACCAAAATGGCAGAGACCTAACAGAGGCAGAAGAGATTAAGAAGAGATGGCAAAACTACACAGAAGAACTATACAAGAATGAGCTTAACATCCCAGATAACCACAATGAGATGGTCATTGACCTCGAACCAGACATCCTAGAATGTGAAGTGAAATGGGCCTTAGAAAATCTGAGCAACAACAAAGCTAGTGGAGGTGACAGTATTCCAGCTGAGCTATTCAAAATCTTAAAAGACGATGCAGTAAAAGTGCTACACTCAATTTGCCAGCAAATTTGGAAAACTCAACAGTGGCCACAGGATTGGAAAAGGTCAGTTTACATTCCAATTCCAAAGAAAGGCAATGCCAAAGAATGTTCAAACTATCGCACCATTGCACTCATTTCACATGCTAGTAAAGTTATGCTTAAAATCCTACAAGCTAGACTCCAGCAGTATGTGGATCGAGAACTACCAGAAGTACAGGCAGGATTTCGAAGAGGCAGAGGAACTAGAGATCAAATTGCCAACATACGCTGGATCATGGAGAAAGCTAGGGAGTTCCAGAAAAACATCTACTTCTGCTTCATTGACTATGCAAAAGCCTTTGATTGTGTGGATCACAACAAATTGTGGCAAGTTCTTAAAGAGATGGGAGTACCAGACCATCTCATTTGTCTCTTGAGAAACCTATATGCGGGTCAAGAAGCAACAGTGAGAACTGGACACGGAACCACTGATTGGTTCAAAATTGGAAAAGGAGTCCGGCAAGGCTGTATACTGTCGCCCTGCCTATTTAACTTATATGCAGAGCACATCATGAGAAAGGCAGGGCTAGATGAATCAAAAGTTGGAATTAAGATTGCCGGGAGAAATATCAACAACCTAAGATATGCAGATGATACCACTCTAATGGCAGAAAGTGAAGAGGAACTAAAGAGCCTCTTGATGCGGGTGAAGAAGGAGAGTGCAAAAGTTGGCTTGAAACTCAACATTAAGAAAACCAAAATCATGGCATCCGGCCCTCTCAATTCCTGGCAAATAGATGGGGAAGAAATGGAGGTAGTGACAGATTTTATTTTTCTGGGCTCAAAGATCACCTCAGATGGGGACTGCAGCCAAGAAATTAAAAGACGCTTGCTCCTGGGGAGGAAAGCTATGGCAAATCTAGACAGCATTCTAAAAAGCAGAGACATCACCCTGCCAACAAAAGTGCGTATAGTCCAGGCCATGGTTTTCCCAGTTGCAATGTATGGCTGTGAAAGTTGGACCATAAGAAAGGCTGAGCGCAAAGAATTGAGGCCTTTGAACTATGGTGCTGGAGAAGAGTCCTGCGAGTCCCTTGGACTGCAAGGCGTTCAAACCGGTCAGTCCTAGAAGAGATCAACCCCGACTGCTCTTTAGAAGGCCAGATCCTGAAGTTGAAACTCAAGTACTTTGGCCACCTAATGAGAAGGAAGGACTCACTGGAGAAGGGCCTAATGCTGGGAAAGATTGAGGGCAATAGAAGAAGGGGAAGACAGAGAATGAGATGGCTGGATGGAGTCACTGAAGCAGTAGGTGTGAATTTGAATGGACTCCAGAAGATGGTAGAGGACAGGAAGACCTGGAGGAACGTTGTCCATGTGGTCGCGATGGGTCGGACACGACTTCGCAAGTAACAACAACAACAACAAAGACATTCAAGTTGGGGAGGGTTAAAATTGCACTGCATTTTATTAATTAATTATAATATATTAATTATTCTGAATTTGCACTGGTTTAGTAAAAGACAATTTCTGTAGGAAAGAAATCATCCTTAATCTACTAGAAATGAAAACAGGGCAAAAACCAATCAATAAACAAACAAATACATGCTTGATTTCTGGGTGAATATTTATCCTCCTTCCCCATTTTTCTTGTATATTATTAATAGAACAATAGGTTTTATGTTTGTTTTATTTATTTATTAAAGAAAATTTATATGGCTATCCAACTCACTCTTATTGACACCAATACAAAAACAATGTTAAAAGCATGCTACCCCTCTGGTGACAGCAATCAAATGAAATCCTTGATGGGCTCCATATAATTTTGGGGTCCCTGGGCCCATTGCCAGAACCATGTCTTCAGGGCCTTGAGAAAGGATGTCAAAGTGGGGACCACTCTTATCTCTGCATTCATGACATTCCACAGGAAATATCACATCTAATGGGACCAAGAAGATGGGCCGCCTTCTTGGTCCCATCAGATGTACCTTCTTAGGAGAGGAACGTATAGCATTCCCTGCCTCTTTGCTCTAGTGGATTGGGTGATGTGATTGAGAAAAAATAGTCTTTCAAATAACCTGGCCCCAAGCCGTGTAGGTCTTTGAAAGTGACAAAAGCACCTGAATTGGACCTGGAAGCAAATTGGCAGGAAAGGTGAAAATCTAGACCTGTTCAAAACCATGCAGATTGCTGCATTGTGAACCAATTGAAGCTTCCACATACTTTTCAAGACAGCCCCATGTTAAGAGCATTGCAAAGTCAAAACGGGAGTTGACTAGGGTATAGGGATTGTTCATCCAGGAAAGGACGTAACTGATGTACAATCTGTAGTTATGCAAAGACTCTCCTAGCAAAACTGCCACTTTTCCTCAAGCAGGAATCGTAAGTAGAAGAGAACTCCTAGATTATGCACTGTAATTATCTGGGGCAGTGCCACCCCATCCAAAACCAAAGATGGCAATTCTCCATGGACTAAAGAACCTCAAACCCAGAGCCATTCCATCTTGTCAGAGTTCAGTTTCAGTCTGTTGCTCCCATCCAGGCCTTAACAGCCTCTAGGCATGTTAAGATGTTTAAGTAAATATCTTAATTGTGAATGGTGGTATGCTGTATGTCAACTTTATAAAGATTTTTTTTATAAGAAGCCCTTTATAAATAAGATATATTTTTATTATGACATTGCTACAGCCATTCATACATTCTTAATGTGTCTTACTGGATAGCTGTTACTGAGTTATTTTATTTTCTTGCCTTGAAACTTTCAGCATAAAAGAATTAGAAATTATTCTTGAATATGTGGTACTTTTCCTTTGTCATTACTGAGAATTACAGTGAAGGCCCATCTCATGATTCTTTGTAGCTAATCACACAAGAAACTGCATCCTCCCCCGCTTTATTTTTTAAAAAAATAATAAACTGATCACTTTCCAGAGCTTTGTAAAAATACATTAAAACTATACCAGAGGTCAGTGCAATCTTCCATGGCCATAAGAGGCAATCATGTAAACTGTAAAGAGAAAGTGATCCTTTTTTCTTTCAATTGTAAATATTAGTACACTGAAAGCCCCTGTTACAGAAAAAATCACATGGATCTACTATAGCACTGTATCATATCCCATTCTATTTATTTATAGTTGCCTCATATCTCATTCATTCTTACTAAGGGCACTTTGTGAATTCATAGATGCCAGTGACCCAGGGGTAATTGTTCTCTGTTTCATCTGGTCCGAAAGCTAAACGTTTGTTTTTTTCTGGCCTTAGCTTTGAACTAATCTGCCAAAAGTCCATGTAAAGCTTCCAAATTTATCTTTATATCTTCTTTTTCATCAGTTTAGATCCAGAAAATGACCCTTTCTTTGAAACAGCATTAATACTTCTATCAAAACGCAATCAGTAGTTTTGAAAATAATAGTGGTCAGAGCCCTGCCATTCTTCAAAACCATTTCTCGTATATCTAGAATTTATTCATTGTATGCTATTATATGTAACTTGCTATTTTTCAAGTCATCTTTTTAATTTTTTAAAAGCAAGATAGAGATTTTTGTGAAAGCAGATATATTCTTCAAGATACCAATTTTATACAATTTTTGCATCTGTCCTGTCCAATTCTATTGTTCATCTGTTCACTTCTATTTCTTCATAGTTAATGCAAGGTTCTTATTCATAATGTATGGATTTCAATTTTTTTAATTTCTCAGGCAGCATGGGGAATTAATGGCTGCGGAATTCTGGTAGTCAAAGTCCACAGATCATCAAGTTGCTAAGGTTCAGAAACATATTACAGAGCATATTTTGAAATGTATTTGTGGGGATATTTTGTAAGAAATATTTAAAACAATATTTAAATAAATATTGAAGAATAGAACAGAAAAAAATCCATGTATGTTTTAATGCGTGAAAATTGAGGCAGAGTGTGATTCTTTTGACTCTAATAAAAAAAAACTTTATTGTTAGAACAAAGAAAACATTTGAAAGTTACCTACAGACACATTAACTCCAAGGTAAAAAAAGCTTGTGTTCCTAAAATCTGAATTAATAATTTAACCAGAATATTTAATGAAAGTGAATTATTTGGAGCTCCTTTAGCAACTTGGCTAAATTCCATAATTTTGTTCACTATTGTGCAGCCAATGTTTGCTTATTTGTTTGCTGTTGTAAACGTATGGAAAATACGTTTAATAAGTATTGAAACTTAGTAGCAAAGAAGACTTAAACTACAGCTCAATAATAGAATCATACGGACAATTACTACCTGCCAACTGTCAGAATAAATCAGTCATTCAAGGCATGTTAATTAGTAGAGACATACACCCTTAATTGCCTCTGGATAGCAGGAAAATAATTTAATCCCCATTAATTGCATATCAGTTTAAAGTAATGAATAAACATATTCTTTTTGCACAGAAAGGAGAGTGGAGTGTAGAGGAAGTCTGTGGTACAAATTTAGAATGCTGCTATGTCTTGTTGAGATGGTTCATATCATGTCTGTCAAGCAATGTGACAGACAATAGTGATATAACTGAATGTGATATATCAGCAGCAAGAAAATGTGACAAGATTTGTGTAAAGTACTTTTAAGAAAGAGCAGAATCAATTACTTTTTTCCAGTTGTCCAACAATTTCTATTGCTATGTGCACTGGAAATAACTTTGCTATGTGCATTGGAAATCCTACTATATTTTCAGTTTGCTATTAATTTAATTATTGTGAGTCTTGACCAGTAGTGCTGGAGAGATGAGGGTACTGGAATATGCCGGCTAGCACCATACATTGCCATTTTTGATCTTAGATAGGGTAGCACTGCCCCAGACAGACCCATTGCATAATCTGAGGATTCTCCTGGACTCATAACATCTGTTCAGAGAGGGCCTTCTCCATGGTGGCTCCATCCCTGTGGATCATCATTCTTGCAGAAATATGATTGACCCTCACTTTAACTTTTTTACAACGCCATCCTGCCAATGGACCAGGAGATCCCGGAGTGAAATGGAGCCCATCAAATGGTTTATCTTATTATTGTCACCAAGGGGATGGGAATTATTGCTTTATTATTATTTTTTTATATTGGATTTTTATTTTTGTAAGCTATCAAGGATACTGAGAGTGAGTGGGGTGGCCATTTACAGTTAAACAAACAAACAAACAAATAAATAAATAAAGCATGTAGTAGACTTTTCCTTTAGTTAACATGTTGAATTTTATCTTTTCTTTTATACACAATTGATGGGACATTACCTTATGTGTAGGTTTATAAAAAATATTTCAAAAGGAATATTTTAAATTTTATTTTATTCAGAAAGATATTTATGTTGACCATTCAAGACATGCTATCCAATAATTTAAATATTCACCAAGAAATTCTAAAAAAAAATGATAAACATCTTCCTTAATTATTTTATGATTTTAGTATTTGTAGATGATAGCTGGAAAGCCAGTTTAGTGTAATGTTTAAGGCATCAGGCAAGAAAGAAATTGAGAGACTGTGAGTTCCAATTTTAATTTAGGCACAAAGTCATCTGAGACTTATCCAGGAAATTTCCAGGAGTCAACACTGACTCAAAGGAATCACACAAACATATACAAAAAGGTGATAGGTGATATCCAATAGTTTGCTAGTGTTCTTTGTTATTTTATAATATCCAGGGTTGTCATGTGATGTGTCTTTCATGAAGCCACTCACCCATCCTCCTCCAGAAACATTGGCCATCAGCTGCTGGAGGTATGGTGCAGTGCTGGGATCTGCACCATCTGCTTACCACCCTTTACTAACTGACCTGGCTATCAGATGCTGGTGAGAAGGGATACCACCCAGGGATATCCATGTCAAAATAACTAGCTTTCCACTCTCCACTCAGCACCTACTGGTTAGGAACTTAGCCAGAGAGGACAAGAGGACTCTAAGTAGGCCTTAATCAAGTAGCTGTGATAAAAGCTTCAGAGGAATCGGGACTGTTAGTAGTTTATGGCCATCATATTTGCTTCATTAAGGAAAAACTGGTGACTCTTTACTTCAACAAAGCTAATCAAGTCACCTCCAGTAGTCAGGTTAAATAGGCCTGTTTGATAGCATATGACAGATGGCATGTAATATGCAAATGTGTTATGAGCAAAAGCCTTTGATGTAAAAAATGAATACTTTATAGGGTCAAAATATTTTTCTTACCTTAACTCTGCCCTTTTTATTCCTATTTATGTGTCTATTGGCCATGTTTTAACGTTTCATTGGGATTCTTCATTACAATGTACTTGCAAATAGTAAGAGTATTAGCCAATCAGTTTGA
This sequence comes from Crotalus tigris, assembly GCF_016545835.1. Lineage (NCBI taxonomy): Eukaryota > Metazoa > Chordata > Lepidosauria > Squamata > Viperidae > Crotalus > Crotalus tigris. The sequence continues at coordinate 952,995 of NW_024100113.1, read as the reverse complement.
CACTGCAATAACACTACAGAGCGATTGCAAACCATTTAGCGTTAGGGCAATGTTTTCTGTATGACACTGTCATTCTTCTGGATGGATAGGTGAAAGAAGAATATCAAACAAGAAACATAGCAGCTTGTCTTATTCCTAGGCAATGTAGATGAAACCTTACAGCTCTATTTTCTAGCAGTGGGATCCTTTTAGATAGCCTGTGAAAACTGCAACAATATTTGGCAACTATCACAAATGAGCCCCAGTGTTGAATCGATTTCCATGGCTTGGTTAAAGTTTGTTTTAGTTTTTTTCTGAAAATAAGGGACCATGGCTTTTACTCTCCATGCCGGCTGCCTTCCACCAGCGTCTACTCTCATTTGCCTGAGTTTCCAAAAGCCTATAATGAATGAATGACTTAGGGCAGTGATGGCAAATCTTTTAGAGCCCGAGTACCCAAACTGCAACCCCAAACCCACTTATTTATCTTTGGGTGCCAGGTGGGCGTGGCCCACTGGGTGGGCATGGCTGTGGTGGTCATGGCAGACTGGGTGGGTGTGGTCAAGGTGGGCGTGGTCACCTCAATGTTGCTCATGGGGAGGGATACCTGTGGGGGCTGGGCAGGGTTGGGGGAGATCCAGGGGGTCTCTGGCAGGTGGGGCGATGGGCAGGAAGCTCATCCTGCAGGATGAGGCAAGGCAAGGGGAGGCAGGGCGGGGGTGCCATTATTTCAGGGCAAGGTGAGGCAGGGGCCAGGCAGCTGCTGCCTGACACCATTGGCACCTGCACACAGAGGCCAGCGAGTGCATGGATGCTGCGATGTATCTGGTCACGTGAGACCTCGGCAAGTTTAGCAGGCAGCTGGTTGAAGGGGGACAGTTGCCATCTCTGGAGCATGACACATGTCCCCACAGAGAGGGCTCTGAGTGCCGCCTCTGGCACGCATGCCATAGGTTCACCACCACTGACTTAGGGTAACTTTTAATTGCAGAATTCCAATAAATGATTGTATGTGTTCTTTCTGGTCCTCAAATGCTAGCCTACAAAATCCTATCTGAGCCTACTTGCCTAACCCTGCTTCCCTGGACATATTACTTCAATTTATAATTTACAAATTATTTCAATTTGTAAAGCTTATAATTGTCCCTGTGGGTTACATTTTCCCTACCAACCTGCTTCTTTCTATGCCCACAATATTATCTGCTCCTCAGAGGTCGGCCTGCCTGCTCTGCAAGCTGCCACATTTATCCTAACTGGGCATTCTCTTTTATCTCTTGGAAACTGTCCTGTGTATCATACTGGTCAAGTTAATATAACCAGTTAGCTGATAGAAAATCTGGCACTAAAAATATTGTTTTTATATACTAAAAAATCTATTACTAAGTAAGCTAGTTTTGTGTGGTAATTAATGCACCAGGCTAGAAACTAGAGTCTGTGAATTCTAGTTCTGCCTTAGTAGGAAGCCAGCTGGGTAACCTCAGGTCACTCACGCTCTTTCTCTCAGCCCTAAGAGAAAACCACTTCGGAAAAATCTTGCGAAGTTTATTGACTCCATGAGACAATAAACAAACCAAGGGAAGAGGTCTTCTCAGAAAAGCAAACCTACAAATCACCTAACATGAAATTGTGAACAAGATACAACTTTACAGCTTAAAGTAACATTATGGCCCGTGAAATTGGATGTCCTTCCCAGAAGTAGTAGTACGTGCCAACTTAAATCAGACATGCCTGAAGTGCTAGCCAAGAAAATAAGTTACTAGATGATGGAAGAGTAGATTCACATTATCTTTAAAAACTTGGTTGTTGAAACCTGCAAATGTTCTTCTTCCCAAGAAGTCATTCAACACTTCCCAAGTGTTTCCCTACTCAAACCACTACTTTCAGCCTACCAGCAGGGATAGTTTTAGACCTCAAGGGAATAGGAATTGGATGAGAGGGCACAGAAACCTAATAGGAAGATCTTTACATATTGAGATTTGAGCTGTGAATGAAACCATCTCTAATGCTTTTGCTAACTGTTTGATTGATTAGCAGCAAGGATGTATGTTTTCCTCATTCCATATTTGCAAAATGACAAAAGGGATGACAATGAAACTTTGGATTTCATTTGCTTTATCAACTATCCCTTTCTTTATTTTGCCATAATTTTCAACTTTACTTCTAAAACAAACTGCCACTTTGCTGATTTTGCAATAAGGTGGAAGTTCAGTTCAGCTCTTAGCTCTAGGTATACGGGTTCAAAGGTGACCATTCAAGGAATATGTATGCACTTTTGGGTAGAAGGTTTACATTTACATTCTGTATGACTTGGGAAGTTATAAGACTCTACATTAGAGTTAGTGTAATTGTGCCAAATGAACATTGTTAGGCACCAGTCCAAGCACTTACTGCTTTAAAGAATGGAGGCTGGGAAAACATTATCAAAGCTACTTGTTTTGTGCCAGCCTCTTTTTTCTATGATCTGCCTATGTCTGTAGTATTAAATTTCACTTCGTTGTTGGCTTGTTTTTGCTGCCTCTTCTGATTAAGTAATACTGTGTAATGGTTTGTGAGAATGACCCTGGGAGACAGGAGGGTGAGCCACAGTGAGGGGAATGCTCCAATAAGAGGCAGCTTAGCCTATACAGGGAATGGTGGCATGGCAAATTCTTAGAAGGGACCTTCCCTAATTTCTTGGATTGTAAAGGCGATGGGGAGAAATGTACTTTCAAACTTTCAAGATTCTGTTAATGTAACCTTACAATAAAGTGGAATTACTCCATCTGGTCATGCTTCCTCTTTGGATTACCTCACTAGCTAATACATTGAATCTTGTCAGCAAACAACACCTGACAATGTTGAGGAAGTCAATTCCTGGAGAAGGCAAGCTTCCTAATCAGCCTGACCAATTACCCCAGTACTCCACAAAGTAGGTTGTAATTTAAAAGTTTGAGTTTTTAAGTCAGAGTAGGATGCACACTGGCTCAGGCAATCAAGTGTCTTTAATAGACATTAAAGTATTTGGAGAGGGGTTGATACGCTTTTTTTATCCCTGATGGCAGAAGGAAGATAAGGGAGAGGGAGTTCATAGATTCTCCAAGCCAGGAGAGTCAAACTGCTGGCCCACGGGCTGGATGCATCATGCCAAAACCACACCCACTCCATTGCCGGCAATGGAGAAAAAGTTATGATACGTCACAACACGTCACATGATGTTGCAAGTTTGACACCTCTGCTCTAAGCCACGTGAAGGGAGCATGATTGAATTTAGAAAGAAAATGTATCAATATATTTTTGCAAACACGAAGCTAGATATTAAATGCAGCTTGTAGAGAAATAGTCAACATTCCCAATTTGTGGTCTGAAATGATGGAATATATGCATAAATGTATAAGCACACTGAGGTCTATTTTCTACCTCTCTTTCCCATATCACAGCTTATATAAGCACAATCTGAAAGACAAATGGTATAGTAGTAAAGGTGTTGGACTTCAGAGACCCTGGTTTGAGTCCCTATTTAATTATGAAGCTCAATGGGTAACAGTTAGTGGGGTATTCCACTCAATTGTTTAATTAGTAGTGTTGCTAATTAGTAGATCTTAAATGAGAGAATGGAGCATTTTCGCACATGTCTTTTCATTTTTGAAGAAAAATCATTAAACAAAGTGAATGTGAGCAGAGTGGCAATATTTTCCTTTTCAACTTCTTCACATTGGTTTTCATACAGATTTTTAATTTTTAATTAGACTAGGTTGTTTCCTGAGTCTCCAACCTTCTCTTTTAGCCCACCTGTCATGCTTCTTCCTTGCATCTTTCTCTAAGCAATATGGCTAGCCTGGCTCCATTGAACCCAGAAGCAGCTCAGTTAATGAAAGCCATAGCATTAGCCATTCCATGAAATCAAGAGAATCTACCTTGTTCTTCTTCATGAAGACATCACTAGAGATAAGACACAATGGTTTATGTTTTTAATAGATGCAAATGTGAATCTGAATCAGAAAATGTTTTGGCATGAACTAAACAAAGCTTATTTATGTATTGAATTTCTATATGAAAAGCAGCTGCAGTTGATCTTGTTTTGTCTTAATTAAAACTCTTCTAGTATAATATTGAAGTTTTATCAAGTGACCTAAAAACATATCCAAGTTCAATATTATACTAGAAGAGATTTCAAGAAAATTAGTAGATTTTTCTGGGCCATTTTGTTTAGGTTTTTTTGCTTTCAAAACCAAGGGAACTGTTTTTAATGAACTGATTTTCCAAGCTATCCTGCATCAGCAATAAAGAAGTGGGACAAAGTAGTAAATTGAATGCATACACAACCACACCTTGCAACAAGATATTTAAAGTAAATCACATACACATGCATAGAAAGACCCAAACTTACATTCTGAATGAAATGAGTGGTATACATTTTAGGTATCACTGCTAACATCGGATGTTCTTGCGTGACATATATGAAGAAGCAAACATGTTTTATTTAACCTGTGTATCACTTCTAGAGTTAAAGTCAGACCATGTTAGAAATGCGGGTGGGAAAGTATGTATTCGGGGATAGTTAGCCACAACAATATTTCAGTACAGCATTTCCAAGGTCAGTTGTAACCAGAGGAGATACGGGAGGGAAAGTTCACACTTCAAACTAATTGGAGAACGTGATTGATGACTGTTAAATGAAGGAGTGAGTTATGCTTTGTTATGGGTGATTGGGGGAGGGAGAATTCAGTTTTTGGCTTCATTATGTATGTGCCGAAGCTATGTAGTAATAAAAGGATTCTTTAAGGTAAACAAAGCCTCAAAGTTCTTTGAAAAGCTTCTTCTTTTCGGAACTATGACATTAGGTATACCATCTAAAAATAGACACTTGTTCTTTAACTTGAGAACATATTCCTATGAATCTGCATAAAATTAGTACATTAACTATGTAACTATTAAGGTATAACATTGCAAATGAGATAATAGGTGCTCTTTTTAATTCACTTCCTAGGCTTTTCTTGTATATAGACAAATGTCAGGCTGATTGAACAAGAAAGAATGGTAGGGAATAGAATTGGCGAAACAGAAAAATTGATATTCCAGCCATCTAACTATGCAATGTCTCCTTTGTTTCTTTAAACAGGGGTCTTCAAACTTGGCCCTTTTATGACTTATGGACTTCCTCAGCATGCCTGGCTGAGGAATTCTGGGAACTGAAGTCCACAAGTCATAAAAGGGCCAGGTTTGAAGACCCCTGCATTAAAACATTCCTTTTCACAGTGAGGGGAAAAATCAGTGAATGTGCGGGAAATATATGCTGATTTATCCTGAAAAATGGGGAAATAATGTTAAGACATTACAGTAACTTGCCATCTGCAGATAGAGGGCAAATTCCAGGAAACAGAAGGAAGGCCAAGATGGGAGTCCCTGACTATGCAAACTGTCCCATCTTGTAATATCTTCAGGGGACTTTTCAAAAAATTCATCTGGATCAAGAACTCCAATAATTGTCTTAGTACCTCAAGGCTGCTATTCCCTACCTTTCTGGTTTCTTTCTGGTTTCTTTGTTAGCATATCTTAGCAGATTTTTAGATTAGTCCAATTCTTAGAAAGAGCACTTTGTATTGCCAAGATCTTAATAATCCCTTGCAAATATGGACAGAAATCACTGTTAGTGAACTATAAGAACCAATCCAGGTAAATAATTCTTGCCTCAAATATTCATCAAACTTGAGCTAAGTGATGCACTTCGGTTCAGAAAGGGTGATATGCTTTCACAGAGTGAAACATTTTATGGAGGTGATCAGGGGTGATTTGTATACTCAACTGGTTTTGTAACAACATAGATTTGTGCCTCATATTAACCCTACAGATTTTTGAATTAGGATTATACTGTGTTACAGTAATAGTACAGGTAATCCTCACTTGGGACCAGCAACTCCATTGCTAAGCACAGTGATTTTTAAGTGGAAAAATCACATGACTGTGACAGACATATAATGTCATTTCTCATTTGGATATTGAGTGAGTCACCATAGTCAAGTGAAACATCATATGACTGTGACTTACAATTTTAATTCTGTGGGCTCCATTAATTCAGCTTTTTACAAGTTGATTGGGAACCATGAAAATGTGACTGCAAAGACACTGTGATAGTTGTTGAGAAGATTGGTCACAATGTTATTTTTTTTAATTTTTTTTGTTTTATACCATTGTAACTTCAAACTAAACAAAGCGGTCAATAAGCAAAGATTATCTGTACTGAATTTTCTGCACATGTTCCTCAGTAAGCATGCTATAGATTGTATTGTAGCTATATTTCCAGAATACTATTAGATATATTTTCTCATTTATACAACAAAGACACTGTGGTTATGATTTGAGGACAAATTGCAGGGAAAGAAATTAGGATCTTTTTTAATATATAGCTTTATGGAATTTCAAAAAAAAACACAAGAATAAAAGATAAATGAGCAAGAAGAAAAAGAATTGGAAAAGAAAGTCAGGAGAAGAGCAAGATAAAAATACAAAAAGAAAAAAAGAAACTGTTAAGAGAATATAAAAGTAATGACTTCTAACTTTCTTTGGTACAGATTAGATAAAAAATACATCAAACTGTTACTCTAAAGTTCACAATTTTTTATATTATTTCTATAACCTTATGTAAATCTAATCATCAAATCCAAAAAATAATTGTAGGCAAAGACAGATTTTTCTCTATCAGGGTAGAAAGAAAAAATATCTGCTCCAAACTCCACATAGGTGTCAGGAGGGGCATCCGGTCAGTAAACACCCAACTCCATTTAGTCTTCCTGACTCAAGGAATTACAGGGTCATAAAAAGAAAAAAAAGATGAAATTTCATCATATGTTTTTGACAATTTATTTGGTGTCAAATACAAGAAATATTTCATTTTATAAAAGGTCTTTTTAAGGTTATGATTCAAAATAAATTTCAATCCTTTATTCCACATATTCTCTCATTAATCCAACTATATATTATATCAACATGTTTGTCCATTTGATCTTATAGTCTTTAACTTTTTCAGTCTGTTTGCATTTTAGTAAAAGTTTGCACATTGTAGCAATAGCATGATTATTTGTAGACAATTTCACATCAACTTCAATCTTACCATTTCCAAATTCATAATTCTTATACGTTGCTGAACACAGGAAAATCTTCTGATTCCAAATCTTCTCTTCTTTTTAACTTTTGTCTTTGAGAAAAAAAAATCAGCATAAGTTAAGATTTTTGTTTAACTATTATTTTTCTTCTAAAAACCGATTTTTGAGGTAGTTACCACAAAGGGAGTTTAGGAGACAGATTTGCCTTCCAAATTTTATTGTACTTTCAAATTTTCAATATGGCACATCAAATAAAATTATATTTAAAATATACATCAACCCTAAATTTATCATGCTACAAATATCCATGTCAGCCAAATCTTAAATCATGTTCTTCGAGTACCAACAGCCTCCTGTTTCTCAAGTTATTCATTATTTCATTCATATTAAATAAAAAACTGTAAAATATAGTTTCAATTTTGGTAATCTTAACCCTCCTCTTTGTTTAATATTCTGCAAGAATTTATATTTAATTTCCAATTTCTTGTATTGCTGTACAAATTGAAAATATTGTTTTCCCTGTTGCTTAAATGGTATTTCAGTCACCAGTATAGGTATTGTCTGAAATGGAAACAATATAATTTTTTTATCTTGGTCACAGAAATTCTTCCCAACAATAATAGCTGCAATTTTTCCTATCTCATCATATCTTTTTTAACCTCATTCTCTATCTTGATGCAATTATTATGAAACAGCATATAATTCATATTAGTCAAGATAATACCCGTTTAACCTTTTCTTCAATGTTAAAAATTGAAAGTTTTTTTTAAAGATTTTCTTAGTCTAGTATATTCATATTTTTTAAACAACATTTTGGTTTTTTATTTAATCAATCTTAAAATTTGCTAGTGTGCCAAAATCCTGTTTTTCATTAAAAAAAACCTTTCAGAGGTCTTCTGTTTCAGAGGTTTCAGAGGTTCACAAAAGCTCTGAACTTGTAAGTCTGCTTTAATCATTAGTTCCATTATCTTCTTCTCTTGTTGATGTGTCTATTCAACACTTCAAGAATCAAAATAATCAACAAAGGGAACAAATGACAACCTTGTCTTCTCCCCTTCTGAGATCACATGATTTTCTTAGATACCATAATGCAAGCTTTCTGACATGTATATATATATTGACTTAATTCCTTGAATAAAATAAAGTCAATAGAACTTTAAACGAAAAAGGCCAGTTAAATTATTGAAAGCTTTCTGTGCATTAAAGAAAATTAATGTATCTTGGTTTTCATTATGTTGTCATATATATTCTATTAAATCTAATACAGACCTCAAATTGTTTTTTAATTGTATTTTAGGTAAATAATTTAAGTTGATCTTCATGAATAAACTCTTGTAAAATATTTTTATTCTATCAGCCAAAATAAATTTAAATGCTTTATAATAATTGTTTAATAAGGAATATAATTCTTAGTAGAAGTTAAATCTTACCCTTCATTTGATAATAATATAAAGTTTGCCTCTTTCCACAATTCTGGCATTGCATCTCCTTGTAAAATAGAAATCATCACTTTCTGAAATGGTTGCAGAAGATGATCTTCAAAATATTTATAATAAGAACCTGATAGTCTATCTGGTCCTGGTGCCTTTCCTATTTTAGTCCTTTTTTAAGCTTCTGTTATCTCCATAGTACAGTAGTTATGGCTACTCATAACTTGCTTTTGAGATCGTGAGAGTTTTAGTAAGTTCTGATTTTTAAGATACTTCTGAATCTTTTCCAGGAAGAAAATTAGATTCTTGACTGTTTTCTCTTCCATCATTTTCATGCTAAAAATCTACTCTATTTTTCCCACCTCCCCTTCCACTCTCTGCTGGAAAGATTGATTTCAAATGAACTTTGGGAACTTTTTCAAACAAAAAAAAGAACACAAGGAAATGGCTAAGAAGCCTCTTTTCCTATTGAGAATTTTGTCTTTGAAAATGCTGCCTCAGTAGTTATGCTGAGTAAAAAGGAAAAAAATATGTATCCAAAATAGAATCGTGGAATTACATATAGCATGCTGGTCTGCATTTATCTATTATACGTTTTTTCCCAATATTAAGGAAAGTGAAAAATGTAATAAGAAGAGCTGATTGTGGATTTTGTCATGAAATACTGCAATGAGGGGTGTGACCATTGACCATACAGTCATTTTCTATTTTTCTACTGTATTCTCAATTTTTTAGATGTACTTCAGATTACTTTTAAAAAAAAAATTCTGGACAAGAGACACTTCCATACAAAGCACATGGGTGCTGCCAACCATCAATTGTGGTTATATATGCACAGAAACAGACAGGCAAACAGAACATCCGGACATTTTCCCTTAAGAAAAAAATAATGCTTGATTAGAGCTAGACAACATATGGGCACTCCTATTGAAATGCATCACCTTCAGCTTCAAGCATCTTTAGACTGTTGGCCATAGGTCTGCTGAAAGTTGCAGTGCAGCAACATTCGAAGTGCCACTGATTGTCTATTTCAATGGTAGAGGCTGATTCTTTGTTTTACGGCATGCCAGCTCTCTGTTTAATCTTTTTAAGCTAAGTGGGCATGGACTCAAGCAAGCACCAAGGGTTCCTAGGCATCTTAACGCTGAGAATAACACATTATATACTTCTATGTTAGAAAGCAGTAATACATAATACCTATACTGGTGACTGAAATACCATATAAGCCACAAATTAAAGCTTTTTGAAATTTAAGTTTAAGGGTGCCAAGGACCAGTTCAATGCAAAGCCATTTTTCCATATGCCGGGGGGATGGTTTTGTGCGCTGTCTGCATCCTATGTGTTATGTCCTGAGCCTTGCAAGCAGGCTCGGGGCGTTGCAGGCGGTCCCAGGCAGGTGCAAGATGCCCGGGACCAGACAGGCTGTCGCCAGTGCTTGTGCGCATGCGCAAGTGCTGGCGCGCGAAAAGTAACACATTGACCCGGGAAAGTCCTATAAAAGGAGGCTGCGAGTTGTGGGCTTTTGCCACCATATTCCAATGTAAGCTGAACTGAAGAATAAAGGTTTCCTGAGAACTACAACTGCTTCTCGTGTCTTACCATTTCGCGATGGACTCAACACTGGTGACGAAGGTGGGATGGCCTTACATCGAAGAAGAGAAAGTGTAAGCTTACCCAAGTGAGTCTGGAGTGGCAGGAACGGCGTTGACTCGGCAACTACCCACCAATCCAGCGTGCATTTGGGGGTAGGCTGGCTGATAGACCCTTCCTGATACGAAATGGCGAAGATTGGAAGGCTTTCGGAATTCGACGTCTCACATCCAGAGAGGTGGGAGTCCTACGTAGCCAGGGTGGAAAACTACCTCAAAGTGAACCAGGTGAGGGAAGAGAACTTGAAGGCTGCCACCCTGTTGTGCGTTTGCGGTCAAGATGCATTCGAAATCGCCGAGAACCTCGCAGCACCTGTTCCTTTAGAGTCTGTCAGCTACGCAGATCTAAAGAAGTTACTGAAGGAGCACTTCCAACCCAAGATGTCCGTCATCGCGTGGTGCCACACCTTCGATCAGAGGGATCAACGATCCGGAGAATCGGCCAAGGAGTACATTACCGCACTGAGGAAGGCCGCCAAACATTGCGAGTTCAAGGACCTCGAAGAATGATTGAGGGACCGGTTTGTATGCGGGCTAAGGCATCGAGAGTTGCAACGGAGACTTTTCGCCAAGGAGGACTTGTCTTTCCAAGATGCCTTGAGAGAGGTCACCGCAGAAGAAGCAGCGGGCGGCGCCATTAAGAACATGCGGCCGATCAGAAACAGTCCAGATGCTGCATCTGTGCACCAGGAAGAAGTCCAAAGAAACTCCGAGGAGGATCCGGACGAGGAAGTGGACCGTCTCCACCGCACAAAGGAAGGAAAACCAAGAGGAAGCTCTTCAGCGCTCCCCAAGTGCATCGGTTGTGGAGGTCGCCACAAGAGAGCCGACTGCAAGTTCCGCTCCGCTATCTGACGGGCGTGCGGAAAACAAGGACACATTGCAGCTGTGTGCCTGGGCCGTCAGAAGGTACAACCTCAGGAAGAATTGCGCCTGAAAGGTACCAGGGTCCCCAGCCAGAATAGGGTGGGGTTTTGCGCTTCGCGAAGAAGCATCTACAGGACAGGCACACAAGCCCATTACGAAAAAGCTGTCACTTAAAGTGAAGCTACAAGGGGTTCCATTAACTATGGAACTGGACACGGGGTCTGCACTTTCAATCATTTCTATGCACACTTTTAGGAAGATCTGTTCCGGTAGTGGAACTCAGGCCAAGCTGAGGCCTTCTGATATTGTGTTAACAGACTTTCAAAACTCCAAAGTGTGTGATAAGGGGGAGGCCACCCTTAACGTACAGCATAAGGATTTTGAAGGTCCACTAGACATATTAGTAGTAGGGGGTGAACGAACGAGTTTCATAGGACTCTATTGGTTTGAGGCCTTGGGAATACATGTCACAGGGCTCAACAGCCTACAAACACTCGACCTACAGGAAGTCTGCAAAGAATTTGCAGATGTTTTCAGCCCCCAGCTGGGCACGTTCAAAGGACCTCCTGTGTCCTTAAAGCTAGATCCCACCGTCACTCCCATTAGAATTAAAGCAAGAAGGGTCCCTTTTGCTTTAAAGAGTAAAATTGACACTGAATTGGATAAACTGATCCAACAGGGAATTCTAGAACCAGTTGACTCCAGTCCATGGGAGACCCCCATTGTCACGCCTCTTAAGGCAAATGGGGACATTCGCATCTGTGCTGATTACAAATGCACTCTAAATAAGGCATTGCAGCAACATGCCTATCCTGTTCCTGTGGTCAGTCACATCCTGGCCTCCCTCAAGGGGGGGCGCGTTTTTGCAAAGCTTGACCTAGCTCAAGCATATCAACAGTTGCCTGTTGATGATGACGCTGCTATAGCTCAGACTATGGTGACCCACAGAGGGGCTTTCAAGGTAAAGAGACTTCAATTTGGAGTAAATGTCGCTCCTGGGATTTTCCAAAGCGTAATGGAAAACACACTACGGGGTATACCAGGGGTTTGCCCCTATTTTGATGATGTCTTAATTGCAGGAGACTCCACACACATTCTAGCTGAAAGGCTAAGGGCTGTCCTATTAAGGTTCAGGAAAACGGGACTCAAACTCAAGAAGGACAAATGTAAAATTGGGGTGCCTTCTACTGAGTTTCTGGGGTTCAAAATTGATGCTGCTGGGATTCATCCTGCTGAATCCAAACTAAAAGCCATTATGCAAGCCCCTAGGCCAAAGTCTAAGGCCGAACTACAGGCTTTTCTGGGCCTTCTGAATTTCTACAATTCCTTTCTTCCACACAAGGCTAGTGTAGCTGAGCCTCTTCACAGGCTATTAGATAAACAGGCAGTATGGCAGTGGTCACAAACTCATGAGGCTAGTTTCAATGAGGTCAAGGCCTTGCTCACTTCTAACAGTGTACTTGCTCACTTCAATGAGTCCCTTCCTGTGTGCATCGCTTGTGATGCTTCCCCTTATGGGGTGGGTGCTGTACTGAGCCACCTCAGGGCTGATGGAACTCAGGTTCCTGTTGCATATTACTCCAGGACATTGTCTTCAGCTGAGCGCAATTATGCTCAAATAGACAGGGAGACCTTAGCTGTTGTTGCTGGAATTAAAAAATTCCATGATTTTTTATATGGTAGGCATTTCACGGTCTTCACTGACCATAAGCCTTTGTTGGGACTGTTTACCACACGTAAACAAACTCCCCAAATCATCTCCCCCAGGATGCTCAGGTGGTCTATCTTCTTGTCTGCATATGATTTTTCCCTACTTCACAAGCCTGGGAAGGAAATGGGCCATGCTGATGGCCTCAGTAGATTACCCCTGCCGGTAATAGAGGCTGACCCCGCGCCAGCCATCAATACTCTCTCCATTCAAGCCTTGCCCGAGTCCCCCCTGAGTGCCAGGGATGTAGCCGCTGAATCAGGCACAGATCACACACTTTCACATGTCCTTTCTTGGGTTTTGTCTGGATGGCCTGAGCACTGTCCTAGTCCTGAGTTTCAGAGTTTCTGGTCTAAAAGGAACGAGTTGTCCACCTCTCAGGGTTGTCTGCTTTGGGGAAGCAGAGTTGTCATTCCCACCTCAATGAGGACTAGGGTCCTAGATTCCCTCCACGAGGGTCATCCTGGCATTGTACGCATGAAGGCTCTTGCACGCAGCCACTTGTAGTGGCCAGGTGTAGACAAAGACATAGAAGCTAAGGTGCATGCTTGCCACCTTTGTCAACGCTCACGCCCTGAAATGCCCCAAGCTCCTGTGCATAGATGGGAGGAAACACAGTCTCCATGGTCTAGGGTGCACATTTACTACGCTGGGCCCTTTCAGGGTCAATTCTTCTTGGTCCTCGTTGACAGCCATTCAAAATGGCTTGAGGTTGTACCTGTCTCTTCCACCACCACTGCAATAGCAAAGACTATTCAGGTACTGAGGGGGATTTTTGCTGCACACGGGCTCCCAGATGTCATTGTGTCTGACAACGGCCCTCAATTCACCTCCTCCGAATTCCAAGCTTTCTTGCAGGCTAACATGATTCGTCATGCCACCTCTGCACCCTTCCACCCGTCCACCAACGGTATGGCTGAACGCATGGTGCGCATCACCAAGGACGCCTTGAAGAAACTCACCTACGGAGACTGGCATCACAGGTTGGCTGACTTCCTCCTTTCTTATCGCACCACACCATCCACTTCTACAGGGAGAAGCCCAGCTGAACTTCGTTGGGGACGCAAACTGACTACCAAGCTTGACCGGTTGCATCCGGACAGACTGCCTCCTTCTGTCTCACACCCCAGGGCACCTAGGCAACTACTTGTGGGTGTCCCGGTTTGGACTCGTAATTACGGGCCTGGTCATACATGGGTCCCCGCATCTATATCCAGGGTCACAGTTCCTCTATCCTACGAGGTATCCCTGGACAACGGTCGTGTCCTGCATCGGCACATTGACCAACTTCGCCCTAGACGGGACCTTCCCGCTGAGACTCCTTTTCCAGGTGGGGAGGGGGAGCCCTTTGGGCAATGGGAGGGGCATGGAATGATGCCCATTATCAATGGGGAAGCCACAATCAGCCCATCCCGAGATTCTGCAATTGCTCCCAACAGGAAGTCAGGGAGCCCAACTAGAACCCAGGCATCAATGCCTACTCCAGCCAGGGAGTCACCCCGGGGGCATGATCACTTCTCACCCGCATTAGCCAGTACTCCAGTCAGAGAGAATACCCGGTAGCATCCCAACAATCCATTCCCTGCAAGAGAGCTGGCACACACTCCTCCTAGTTGGCCTGACTTCAACCCTGTCCTTAGAAGGGGGCAAACACACAGGGAGGCGGTCGAGGAACCAAATCCCGACCACAACACCTCTGACTACACTCAGGGGACAACTGAGTTTTGGGACAGAACTGAAACCCACACAAGCCCGGACACAGAACGGGATTCAGGGGATAGACAGCCTCCTGACAGGTTCTTGGACGGACCAACAGTGACAGTCACTTAGAAGGGCCAGAGAGCCTACAGCTAGGCGGGACAACCAGGTCATACACTGGAAGAAGCCCTGGCCTGACGAGCCCGGTGGGCAAGCAAGCAGGCCAGGCATTGGAGCACAGTCCTTGGGAGTCACCAAGGCATAACAAGGGGAACATACATCACCCCTCAGTCAGGGGGTACCTGTCAGACACCCAGAGCTTAGGAGGTCACAGAGAGCAAGGAAATCTCCTAAGTACTTAGAGGATTACATAACACTATTGGCTAAACAGAGCCAGTAGAAGGGTAGAAACACTGAGGCAATGGAAACGGGGGAACTCCGAACATGGAGGGGAGCAGAGCATTGTACTAAGAGTGGGTTGTGTATTATTGGCATTGGTCATAGTTTTAGCCCGGGGGAAAGGGGTGTTATGTCCTGAGCCTTGCAAGCAGGCTCGGGGCATTGCAGGCGGTCCCGGGCAGGTGCAAGATGCCCGGGACCAGACAGGCTGTCGCTAGTGCTTGTGCGCATGCGCAAGTGCTGGCGCGCGAAAAGTAACACATTGACCCGGGAAAGTCCTATAAAAGGAGGCTGCGAGTTGTGGGCTTTTGCCGCCATATTCCAATGTAAGCTGAACTGAAGAATAAAGGTTTCCTGAGAACTACAACTGCTTCTCGTGTCTTACCATTTCGCAACGGACTCAACACTATGCATGGAGGGTGCTTCACTTGCTTCACTTGCTTGATCGGCCCAGTTCCTGGCAGTCCATGGATGTACCATTGAATTTCTAGTTCATGATATGATCTTCTATATTCTCTCTCTCCCCCTCCTTTCCCTTCTTCTCCTCTCCCTCCCCATTTCCAAGAAAGGTTACAAAAATGAGATTTTTTTAAAAAATATTTTTTTTTGTTTCTTGGTTTTTCTCTCAGAGGTAAAGTATATATAGATTTACAAAAACATCAGTATTTATTAATGAAGCTTACACATCCACTTAAAGTTGTCTTTCAGTAATTAGACATCTGTTTTGCACTGCAGAAGACACAAAGGACAAATGAATGGTTACTGGATAGAATCCAGAGGTGATTCTCAACATGATTTTCTGCTTCAAACATTTAACTTCTAAAAAAGTTGAAGTATTATTATCAAAGTGCTGAAATAGATCACCATTGACAACAGCTGTGAGTGTCCAAGCTTCTCTCTCCAATTGAATAAAGCAACAATTAGTTTATACCTCTGGTTCATAAATAAATCCTTGTCAATCAGCATCTAAATTAGCCACAAGAAACAGAATTTTGCCAAATGGCAACCAAGGTACTTGGCATAACTGAAAGTATCTCCTTAATGTCAGCAACAATCACTGTCAAAATAGCTATATTATTTAATAGATGTTTAACTGCAATATCATTTAATAGATTTTATTTGGTGGCTAGCTCAAATAATAAAGGATGCTGTTAAAAATACCTCATGGCCTATAAGCTCAAAACCTTTTATTTTATGGTGAACATTAAAATGGATAGGCAATGGAAAAAAGAACCCTTTGCAAAAGTTGGCAGTTAACAAAGATTTTTTTCAAATAATCCGAAACAATAAGGCACCAAAGATAAGTTTCAAACTATCTTTTTAGAATGAGATAATTCTGTGAAATATCTCATGTCTTAAAATATCTTAATATTTATAACATAAAAATCATAAATGTATAGTATTTATACATCTTAGAAAGAAAGCCATACACACTTACCCAATTAAGCACATCCATAGTGACTGGATGGTAATATGTGAATGTAATTTCTGCCTTGTAATTTTAGGGAAATTTGGATTTCTTAGCTCTGCAAGGATTGCAATTCTATTGTTTGCTATGATATATTAGTTAAGTACTAGAACATCTATATTAGAATGAACTTACAAATCATTATGGCTGGGCAAATATTTGTGGGGTGTTTGGCTTCAACAAAGATCCCACTTCCTCCAGACTGCTGTATCAAACCATGCAGCTTCCTCACTTTTAAGATAAGGAGGTGTTATTTGGCCTGATCCCATTTGCCTTCCATTCTTCTAAAAATAAGCGGTTTTTCTTCATGCCCAATAAATAAATTGAAGTCTCTACCAGCTTTTCCAAGTGTCAGTCTGTTGCCTCTGGACTTCAGTGAAGAGGACAATGTGACACCCCTATGAACCAAAATTTGTCTTCAAGGCAAATTGAACCTACTATTGCCACTTACACAAAGGTTATTTATTATAAGCCACTTTGACTTTGTGAGAAGGTCATGTGCTACTAGTTTTAATAAAATTAAACAACCATGAAATCCAAAAGATTTCTGCAATTTTGAGTATATATGTGTTTGGTAGTATTATGGAGGTTATATGAATTTTATAGTGTGATCGTTCTTCGCATACTGTCACACAAATATATTGCTGGGTGAATTACTAGAACTGGTTCTATGCTGTAATCTTAATTTCGCAAAAGCAGGCAATAAGCCATAGCCACCACAGTGCCCAAAAGGTAGAAAGAGGGGATTTTATTGAAATAATAGTAATAATTACAGCAATTACTATAACAACTTAATAAATTGGTAAGCAACACAGAAATCAGTAAATTAAGGTAGAAAACTAATTTGCATGACTCTCTTCCAAGGAAATTAAATGAGATACTTGTAGAGAGCCAGAAAGACAGCTTTGAAGCAAATAATTCAGAAATGATTACATAAACAAAGTAAGCAGAGCATTATTTAAGTAATGAGAAGAGAGATAGTATTAAGAAATGACTCACTCTTCTTCTTCAAGGGTGACTTCTCCCTGACTTCCTGTTATTATAGCTTACTTCAGTAATGGATAGTTCTGGCCTTCCAATCTAGTCTACCTCAGTCTTATCATAAAATATGCCACAGAAGAAATGATTGATACTCCCCCCCCCGAAGGTTATTGGCTTGCCAAGCATGGAAGATAGACATAGAACGAGTTCTGTATCTAGAATAGACAGTGGGACCATGTATTGAGTGTATACTGCCCCTATGGTGGTCCTGGGGCATAACATTTGCTTGCGTACTATAGACATCTTCAAAAGGTTATTGATATATCACAAGCTACTCTGCAGTCTATGTGATTAGAAAAGCTGCTTATGCTTGAATCTTAACTATCAGTCAATCAATCAATCCATTTTTATTACGGTCACAGACCACCACTATGCATCTTAACTATACATGGGACTCTGCTGCCCCTGGTTGAACCACTTTACCTGAACTGATATAATTGAAATCTTTTTTTAAAAAATAAATTGTACTCTTTGAAATGATGATAAAAGAAATAGAAAAGTGCTATTTCTACATTTAAAATATATAATGGATCAATTCAGTCTATGAAGAGACTACATAAATTTTGCTTTCTGCATGCATATTAATGGAAGACACAGTTGTGACCAGAATCTAGCAAATAGCTCTTGCATATTGTGCCTTTCAGGGTGGAAGGATTGGTAGATATTATGGGTTTCTCTATATCGCACACAAATTAGATTCTTAAACTAAATATATAGCTCTAAATTGAAAGTTCTTTTTTTCCCCTCACATTATTTTCATTTCTTTTGCTGGAAGCTTGAATAAAATCATATATCTTTCATTTTAGATGCAAATTGAATGTAACAAAGTGGGAATTAGTAAGGTCATTTAAAGTAAAGATATTTTTTTCTTTTTCCATTTTCCAAACAAAAATGCTTATTTGTTGCTTTATGATACATAATTTATAAAATGCACTAAGCTTAAGATGAGATATGGAAAAATGCTTTAAAAAAACATTTATATATTGTCCCTTCCATTTTTTCTGTTTAACAGTTTGGTATTTCATTTGTTGGCCAACAAGCCATTTTTGCTAATGTAGCATGAATGCTGTTAAAATCTTGAGATTTCTAATTGATATACTGTATGAAGCACAAATTGGTTATGTTGTTATTCACAAAGGAGGTCTAATTTTTCTTGGTATAAGAATTGAAAGCAAGCTTCCTCTGTTGTAAAGCTTAATTATTTTTGCAGTTTCTGGAAACATAGGCATAAGAACAACTAAAGAGTTCTACATTTAGCTGCTTTTCATTCGTTTTTGTGTACATGACACAAATAATTGATTACTTCATATGGCATATATTGTATTCTCTGGAGAAGGTTCTGTGTAAAGTAGAAGCATTGGATGAGGAAAATGTATTTGAATATTATATTATATATTATTTCAGACTTATAATGTGTATGGTTTTGTGATTTCTAAGCTTATGGCATTAAATACAACTTTAACTTAGTTCCAGCCTGAATTTACTGATAAACCTTTGCAAATACTGACTGCTTGCATATTGTTTTCTTTCAAAATAAAGGATTGATATTTATTATGCATTTCTGTATCTTTCACACAAATGAGATTCTTAAAGTAAACATACAGATATAGACTGAACATTCATTTTTTTCTCTTAGCAGTATTTCTTTGGCTGGCAGACTATATAAAATTGTGTTTATGGAGACACATATTATAACCACAGATGACTTAAGCATATCTCTCTCATAGCTCGCAGGACGGTTGTTAGGATGAAGGCAATCTCATGGGGACAGCAGAAAATGTCAACAAGACATTCTTTTGCCATGGTTAGATGCACAGCTTCAAAGTGGGAAAGTATTTTAATGTTAACAATTCATTTCTTTCTCCCTTTCTGATGTATTAATTATTCTTTAAAAAATATAAATTAAGTCACCTTAAGGAAATATGTGATTTGCCAGTAGGACAAAGTTGAGGAGAAGTCCAATGCAAAGAATTTCTTTTTTCTTTTCTTGAATTTAAGATATGAAATGAAAAGTTCTCCTAATTCAAAGACTTGGATTAAGGTCATATGCTATCTATAAAGTTGCATAATTGTTAACAACTTTGGAAGAATCAGTTAAGAGTCCTAAGTTAATAATATTTTTATAAGAAACTGAAATCATATGAAATTTACTACTGTTTATACATTCTTTAGAATATGGAGTTTATCTTCTATTTTTGTGGACCAATTAAAGATCCCTTTAAAGCAGTGGTCCCCAGTGGTTTTTGGCTTGGTGGCATGGCAGGAGGGGGAGGGGAAATCATTCCATCCTAGTGGCAGGAGTATGTGAAAGCGCACACAGCTCCATTTGTGCAAGTGGCAGGCGCATGCATAGATGGAGCTTTGTGTGTGAATGTTTGTGCCTGCTACTCACACAAGTGGAGCTACATGCATGTGGCTATGCTTGCCCGCTGCTTGTGCGGCCTGGTTCCAAAGCACAAGTGCATGAGTTTCGCATGTGAGCTATCCAAATGGAGCTTCTAAACAGGCCATGGCCTGGTAGTGGTCCATGGTCAGGGATTGGGGACCCCCTCTTTAAAAAAAAGAAAAGTCATTTTTTATCTTAAAATGAGTTTTATATGGTAGCAAATTCTCTCATAGATAATGAACTCTTCAGGGAACATTTAATAAGTGTTATATATAATCACCTTGTTGTTCTTGATGGAATTAATATATTTACACAGTCTAAAGTTGTTCTACTATTGCCACATTTTGAGTTGAAATCCAGAAGGACTGTTAGCATGACTTTTGATCAATCAATGCAGCTAAGCATTTGTATATTCTTTCCTGCTATATCTCCATTATAACCTAATGAGCTACAGGCCACCCAATCAAGCAGAAGTAATAGGTGAACTTTTTGCTAAACAATTAACAAATGTATGTAGGAAATATACCACAGTAGTAATGGGAGACTTTAACTAACCTGATATCAACTGGGAGACAAACTTTGCAACCTAGCTGACAATTTTGTCATCTAAAACATTGAGGAGGGAACTAGGGGGAAAGCTATACTGGACCTAATTCTTACTAACAGAGAAGAAGTGAAAGAGAGAATTGAAGTTGCTGGAACTTTGGATAAGAGTGACCACGTCATATTGGAATTCAATATAATGCAAGAGAAGCAATAAAACATAATCCAGCCAGTGTCTTAAACTTTAAAAGAGCTGATTTTAACAACTCAGAGAGAGCCTGAGAAAAATTCCATGGATAAAAATCTTAAAGGGGAAAACAACTCAAGAAGCACGGAAACTCTGAAAAATATGATCACAAAAGCCCAGTCCAGCACAATACCACTGAAAAAGAAAATCAAGACATCCAAGAAGAAACTAGCATGGTTGCATAAAGATCTTTCTAATAAATTGAAAGACAAAAAGTTCAAGTAGAAAAATGGATGGATGGACACATAACTAAAGCAGAGTATCAGTAGAGATGAAGTCAGAAAAGCAGAGGCTCAGAATGAACAAAGACTTGCAACAAGAGTAAAATATAATAAAAGGAGTTTTTTTAAACATATGAATAACAAGAAAAAAGTCAAGAAAACAGTAGATCCACTTAAAAGAAAAGATGGCAAGGAATTAACAAGCAGTAGAGTAATAGCAGAACTGCTTAACTTATTCATGCAAAAAGAAACTATAGCCCAACCTACCAAAAACATAACTGTAAAAGACAGACTAGAAATAAAAAATAAAATAAGCAAGAAAATGGTTAGAGAACACCTTTCTGATTTTGATGCATATACATCACTGGGGCCTGATGGATTACATCCCAGAGTTCTGAAGGAGCTGGCAGATGTTATCTTAGAACCAGTGCATCATATCTTTCAACATTCCCACTGGGGAATTATGTGAGAATTGGAAAACAGCTGATGTGGTTGTGTCTTCAAAAAAAGGGAAAAAAATAGACCCGGGAATCAATCAGCCTAACATCAATATCTGAGAAGATACTGGAAAAGATAATCAAAAAACAAATCTGTGAACATCTAGAAACAAATAAAAGTAATAACTAAAAGCCATCATGGGTTTGTTAAAAACAGATTATGCCAAACCAACCTTATTTCATTCTTTGACAAATTGACTAAATTAGTAGACTAGTGAAATGCTGTGGACATAGTATACTTGGACTTCAGAAAGGTATTCTATAAAGAAGACCACAGCCTACTTCTTAATAAGCTACAAAAATATGGAATAGACAGCATGACCATCAGATGGATATGTAACTGGCTGACAAACTGTACTCAATGAGTAGTCCTTAATGGTACTACATCTACATGGAGAGAAGTGAGCAGTGGGTACCACAAGGTTCTGTCTTAGGCTAAGTACTCTTTAATATTTTCATAAATTACTTAGAAGAGGGAATAGAAGGGGAACTTATCAGATTTGCAGATGACACTAAGCTGGCAGGAATAGCCAATACTCTAGAAGACAAGCTCAGAATCTAAAAAGATCTTGACAGACTTGAACAATGGACCCTATCCAACAAAATGAAATTTAATGTGGAGAAAAGCAAAATTTTACACTTAGGCAGGAAAAATCAAAGGTACAAGTACATATTAGGCAAAACCTGACTCAAAAGCAGTAACTGTGAGAGGTACCTTGGAGTCCTAGTGGACAATCACTTAAAGATGAGTCAGCAGTGAGCGGCAGCAGCTAAAAAAAGCTAATACGGAATAGACAGCATGGTTATATAAACAGAGGCATAGAATCAAAATCACATGAGATGTTAGTACCACTTTATAAAGCCTTAGTAAGGCCACACCTGGAATATTGCATCCAGTTTTGGTCACTACATAACAAAAAAGATGTTGAGACTTTGGAAAAAGTGCAAAGAAGAGCAACTAAAATGATTAAAGGCCTGGAAACTAAAACCTTTACAGGATTTGGGTTTGGCTAGTTTAGAGAAAAGAAAGACTAGGGGATGACATGATAGCAGTATTTGAGAGGTTGCCACAAAGAGGAGGTGTTCAACTTATTTTCCAAAGCACCAGAGGGCAGGACAAGAAAGAATGGATGGAAACTAATCAAGGAGGGAAGCAACCTGGATTTAAGGAGGAATTGTCCTAACAGTTAGGACATTTAACCAATGGAACAGCTTGCTATCAAAAATTGTGGGTGATTAATCAACCACTGGAGGTTTTTAAGAAGAGACCAGGGAGTCACTTGTCTGAAATGGTATAGGATCTCCTGCTTGAGCAGGGGACTGGACTAGAAGACCTCCAAGGTCCCTTCCAGCTCTATTCTGATTGATTGATTGAGCTGCGTTCATGTACAGTATGTTGTCTCTGTGTATCTTTATACCTGTGTGCCTATGAGACCCTAATCAGGTCCCGTACATACATGCTGTATACTTCTGCTGTCTTGTGTCTATGTATGTTCATGTGTATGCATGCACAAGGCAGATATCATACGGAACAGAAGACGACCTCAGAAAGAAATAGTTGCTATTATTTCAAACCATTCTCTAATAGCAATAGCACTTAGACCAGTGGTTCTCAACCTGTGGGTCAGGACCCCATTTGGGGTCGAACGACCATTTCATGGGGGTCGCCAAACAAGGCTGTCCGCCATTTTTTTCCCCTTTTCTTTGGCCACGCCCCTGGCACCCGGTGATGTATAAGTGGTTGGGGGTCACCACAACATGGGGAACTGTATTATGGGGTCGCGGCATTAGAAAGGTTGAGAACCACTGACTTAGACGTATATACCGCTTCACTGTGCTCTCTAAGTGGTTTACAGAGTCAGCGATTACCCACATTAATCAGGGTCCCCTCCCATAGGGATTCAGGGGGAGATTTTGGAGCAGACATTTTTCTCCATAGTTCCAAACATTTCTAACCCATTTCTAAATAAACTTATTTTGTTTGTTTGTCTGCTAAAGTATTTTCTTTTTTAAAAATCCTAGCTTCCTTACAGTGCACTGTAAACACTATATAAAGTTACAATGGCTATCAGTTATGAGGAAGAAAAGCTTTTATGAATGCTGACCTGTAGAAAATAAATGATATGATTTATTTGTATCTGGAAAGCAAGGTTCTATCACAGTTTGAGATCAACTTTCTCTGATGTATACTTCAGTTGATGAAATATAAGCTACTAAATAGAATTCTCTCCTAAAAGAATGAGCACTGTTCAATATTGGTGTAACATAACCCTATCAATAAAGTCTTCCTGAAGTTTCATCTGCAGTGCCTTGAAGCCCCCAACATTTTGAAAAATATGTGATTGCCAATCTTGAAGTAGAGGAGGAAAGCAGCCTGAATTCAAAAAGGTTTTTGAGATGAATTTTCACAAGTTCAGTTTTAATCCCCCCTAACTCTAAGGATCAAACTTCTCAGTAGCAGACTGAAAGATGAACCACAGCACCCAAGCTTTAGATAAGTGTCCAGTTATTTTCCACAGGGAAGCAAATTTAAATAGAAGTTTTTTGGGGGGAGAGGGGGGAAGTTAGAAAAAAAACATTAAAAGACTGCACTTTACAAATGCAATAAATATATACTGTAGTCTTGAAATTTCATGGCAGATAAAGGCATAAAACTTTCTATGCTATGGAATAGAAAAAGAAAAGAGGCACTATTAGAGCTCTTAGCATAATTTTCATAATAATGGTTTGTAAGAGTTCTTATACTCACAATTGGAATAGTAACTGTTTTATATCATGCTTTGTTTTGTTTTTACTGACATATAAGTCTAGCACTGTCATTATGTGAGATGGTTGAAAATATAAAGAAATAATAAAGAAATACATGTTCATAAGAATAAAATGTGATTGAAGAGTTGTCAAATGCTTACCACACATATAAAAATTAAATTCTGATCAGTCTGTCTATAAATAATCAAAGTACTGTTTATTTTAATCATGGGGTACATATTTATTATTAATTTGTATCCCACCTTTATTATTTTTATAAATAATTCTTTGCAGCAACCAACACACCTTTCTCCTCTTATTTTCCCGTCCAAAACAACCTTGTGAGTTGGATTTATATGAAAAAATATATGTTGTTTATTTGTTCATATAACTTTTGCTCCACGTGATTTTTTTAATCTGAGACTGTACGTGGTTAACAAAATTATAAAATGTCTCATTGTCACTTATATAGGCAGACACTTCTTAGTCTTGTTAGTCTCATTCTTGGAAGGAATTCTCAATCTTGAATATTGAGGGTCTCATTCTTGGTTTTAAAGGTATCTGCCAATTGACATCTTCTCATATGGTGTTCTAGTCAACAAATAAACTAATCATAAATATTGAGTAAAATCCTCCATAATCTAGAGGAAGTTCATGGAAATGAGACTTTCCATAGCTAAGTGTCTAGCATTGCAGTGGTAGGAGTTGCAGATAAAAATAATTCCTGCCTTCAACAGACATTTTGCTTTTTTATATAAATATCTTATATTTAACCCCAATTAAATTCAAGAGTTCTCCTAATTGGTCCATCTACAGTAAGTATTACGATGGTCTAGTTTCAGTTATTTTATGTAGGCATTTCTATTTACAACTGAATTGAAGCTGCAGTCAGGCATATGAGGATTGCTTCTGCAAGCTGGGTTTGTTGTATTTTTCTGACTGTTATGGTCCTTAATCTCATTTCAATGTAATGCTTTAATCTTTCAATAGGTTTTTTTATATATTTCAAAAAATCAACATCCCAGCAGATATGATAGTTCTTGCTTCAGCTAAATATCAGTCCATTTTGATGAAATGTAAAGCTTCAGTGCTTTTAGTAAATATCTTCAAGAGGATTCCAATATAATTTTAAAAATATCTTGTTTGTAAATGTGGGTGTGTACATGTGTGTGTAAAATAGTATTTTTTGAAGTTTATTAAAAGATATAACTTTTTGCTGATTCTGTAATTAATATTACAATTAGCATTTCTTCAAAAAAGTAGACTTTTTTTGCAATCATGTATATAATATGGTTAACTAATATTGCAAACTAAAGAGAAATATTAGCGTACTATGAATGAAGGAAATATACAAGTTTCAGGATAATGTTGTAGGTTCCAACCTGGGTCAGTCACCAGGACCAGAAGTTTATTCTTCCTCTGCTCCCAGATTACATTAATCTACTACTCTATTTTGATTGTGTAGGAGGGTGCAGGTAGTCCTTGATTTACAACAGTTTATTTAGTGACTGTTCAAAGTTACAACACCACTGAAAAAAGTGACTTAGGACCAGTTTTTCACACTTATGACTGTTGCATTGTTCCCATGGTTACATGATGAAAATTTGGATGATTGGCAACTGGTTCATATTTATGACTGTTGCAATGTCTCAGCGTCACCTAACCCCCTTTTATGACCTTCAAGCAAAATAAATGGGGACACCAGATTCACTTAACAACCATGTTCCTAACTTAACAACTACAGTGATCCCCTTAACAACAGTGGTAAGAAAAGTCTTAAAAAGAGACAAAATTCACTTAACAATTGTCTCACTTAGCAACAGAAATCTTGGGCTCAATTGTGGTCATAAGTCAAGAACTAGCTGTACATACTTTGAAAATAAACCTAACCTGTTATATAAAAACTGCTATGGCTTGAGTGAAGAAAGAAAGATAAATACTATGCTAAATCTCCTAGGAGGGAAAAAAATAGAAAAGTAGAAAGGCCCCATCCAAAAGCTGAAATAAAATAAAACAAAATAAATAAGCAGGTAAACACAATTAAAACTAAAGCAAAAACAAACCCATTCCAGTCCTAATTTATATTTAATTCTGAATTAGTCTCCCTTTTAGCAGTGTACATACTGCAGGAATATTGTATTGTTATTGTGGTATCCCTCCATACAGCAGTTAGGGGAAAATTTATATTGCTTTTATCCAGTGCTTTTTTTAAAAAAAAAAAAAAAAGGTGCCAGAACTCACACACGTCATACAACCTGCCTTGCCTACCCTACAAGATCCTTTCTGGGCGTTCTATGAGAAAAAAAGCCCTGCTTTTATCCCACATTTATTATTTTATAGATAATTCAAGGTAGCAGACATATCTAATACTCCTTGCTCATCTTATTTTCTCTACAACAGCAACCTTGTGATTGGTTTGGGCCCAAAGTCACTCAGACAGCTTTCATGCCTGAGGGAAGATTAGAAGTCCTGTTTTGTATGAAGTACTAGCTTTATTTTTCAAAGAATTCTATGTATCATCTTAAACCCAGGTAACCAAATGATAATATTTTTTTACTAGATGAAAACATGACCCATCAAGAGCAACATTTCCTCTTACTTAAAATGGCAAGTCACATCAGAAATTCTATGGCTAGAGTTAAAAGTAAGATGTTTTTAAAAAACTATCTCTGCATTGTTGCCAAGAAACCTGAATGAGTGTGTTCCTATAGTCACGAAGAGCTAAGGCCGAGTGGAAAGAGTTAAATTCTTTACCTAGAATTTAAGAATGAGAATCATGAGCTATATTGTCAAAATGGATTTCTCTTTGAGGAATTGTATCTGGGTTGTTATCTTTCTGAACAGTTTAGAGGCTGAAATGGATTTTTGGCAAAGTAGTAGGAATGTGCAAGGTTTCAGATTAGAAGGCAACATACTTTTTTGGGAGACTTCAGGTAACAAATGTGGCTTGTACCTGTTTACATCCCCTATAGTAAACCATCCCTTTATATGAGAAACCATCCTGCTATTCAAAAAAAAAAGTATATATATTTGCAAATATGTACTATATTCATGCCCTGTATGCGCCAAAGCAATATTTTCAAAACCTTTGGTTGTGAAGTCCTGCACAACATTATTATATAATGTTCTATCTAGAGCTAAGCTGTATGAAGGCCTGACATTTATTTAGAACTTCAAATTAAAACCCAATGTGAAAAGAAAATCAAACACACTGAAGATGCATTATCAGACATAGGCAGCTAGGATGTAAATAAAGCAATCATCAGGAAAATAAATAAATAATATTATTTGTGTTCAATTTTTTCATGTAACATAGGATGGTGTACAAATATGATATATAAACAAAAGCACCTATTTTGCAAGATTTCAGGACATGATTCCAAACAATGCAAAACATTCACAGTATTGTACAAGCATTTCTGTTTTTGCCATCATCCCTTGTCAAATGCAGAAGCAAAAGGGTACAGGAGAAAGGCAGAAGGACAGAAAAGGCCCCCAAGAAATAAGTAGTGTTTTAAACTTAATGTGATTAAATTTATTAAACTCTCCGAATCTGAAATAGACTTAGGGGAACTTGCCTATCTCTAGCCAGTGCTGTCTGTTCAGCAATGGGTTAAATTCAAATATATTGAAATCACTAAAAACAAGCAATGCTACTACAACAACAGCAATAACAGAAAATCAGAAAAAGACATGCAAATAAAAGAAGAATGCTTTTTTAAAAAAGCAAAGGTAATACCAATAGTGATAAGTGACTTGGATGCAATCCCAAAACATCTGGAGCACCACTTGAATACCATCAGCATTTACAGAATCACCATCAGTCAATTGCAAAAGGCAGCTTTAATCCGAACAGCTTACATTCTGTGTGATGCTTTTAATTGATCAAACAACTCTATGCCAGGTTTCATTGGGAAGGCCTGTATAGATGGATACAAATGTCAAATCCAGACTAAGCTTCTAACTGACTATGTGGCCAATCATAGGAAACATATCCACAGGAACACACTTTGTTGCAGAAGCATTTTAACACATAATACTTGAACAAAGCCTAAGTTGATATTTTGGCCTGAAAAAGTGCCCTCTGAAATTGTGAAAAGTTAGCATAAAAGCAGATATTCCACTTGATGATTTGTTTCATTTTCATCTATTTGTTTATTTATATCCCACCTGTATATTACTTTTTACAAGTAGCACAAAGCGGCAAATATATCCAACACACACTTTCCTCTTCTTATATTTCCCAGACTTTCTGTCCTTTCTGCAAAGTGAATCATTCTCACAGGCCAACCTTGCAGTATTGTCTTTTAAACATGTCTTCCTTTTTAATTCTTATGTTTTAAATGTTATTCTTTTCATACAGGTAGTCCTCGACTTAGTTCACTTAATGACCTTTTGAAATTACAACAGCACTGAAAAAAGTGACTTATGATCATTTTTCACACTTATCACCATTGCAGCATCCCCATGATCACATGATTTAAATTTGTATGCTTGACAACTGACTCACCTTTATGACAGTTGCAGTGTCCCAGGATCGCGTGATCCCCTTTTGTGACCGTTGGACAAGCAAAATCAATGGGGAAGCCAGATTCACTTAACAACAGTGTTACTAATTTAACAACTACAGTGATTCACTTAACAAAGGTGGCAAGAAAAGTCATAAAATGAGGCAAAACTCACTTAGCAAA
This sequence comes from Crotalus tigris, assembly GCF_016545835.1. Classification (NCBI taxonomy): domain Eukaryota; kingdom Metazoa; phylum Chordata; class Lepidosauria; order Squamata; family Viperidae; genus Crotalus; species Crotalus tigris. The sequence goes on along the minus strand of NW_024100113.1, from coordinate 924,344 downwards.
TTTCTCACTTAGCAACATAAATTTTGGGCTCAATTGTAGTCATAACTTGAGGATTACCTATATCAGGGTGTCAAACTTGTAACATCACGTGACATGTTGTGACATATTGTGACTTTTTTTCCATTGCCAGCAATGGAGTGGGTGTGGTTTCGCCATGACACATCCAGCCCATGGGCCGGCAGTTTGACACCCCTGACCTATATGAAAAGGGGAAGAGACAACTAGAAAAAGGACAAAGGAAGGGAAATAACCAATAACATCAGAGAAATAAAAGACAAAATAAATATGTGTTATATTATTTTTAAAAATCATTAAAACTTATACTTAAATGTATAATTAACTCACTTGAAATAATATTGTTAATTATTTCTATTATGTAGACAGCCAGCTTGTTAGCAGAAACCAGATGCTAAGAATCCAGGATTGCAAATGTTAGATGACTTTATTCGAATTTATTTGAAGATCCTTGCAAATAATTAATATTCAGCATAGCAATATTCCTTAATTATTTGTAAAGGTGTTATATATATTTATTTTTAGTAATAAATCTGAAATTTCAGATGCTGATAATGCAATCTGGACTGAACTATAAAATCAGGAAATATTTTAATTAATTATATTGCCATTTCATAATTCCACGGAATGCAAGTTCTTGCTATAATAAATTATTAGCAGACATGGAAACTAAAGTATTAATTGCTTTCTCATTCATTATAAAGCAAACAAACAAATCCTTTTATTTTCAAATAAAATAAACTCTTATCCTAGAATATGAGTTTATCTGTGAATAAGGCCCAAATTTTACTTCCATAGCAGTATCTTCCAATTGTAAGTTTTTGTCTTTTAACATAGGAAATACAGTAAAGCTATAGTTAAAAGTAGAGCCAAGCCCCAACCATGAGGTCAAAGCATTTACATAATCTTACACATTATGACCATAATGTTTTTATGAATATATAACTATATTCCATATAGAATTAAATCAAAATGTAGTGATAAAAACAAAAAGTTGGAAATATTAAAAAAACCCATCATTTTATTATATCCATAAAGTAGATAAAGAAATGCTAGGATTTGTCCACAATTAACTCTTAATATTGTATTGGTCTGCTTGAAACAAATTTAAGCAATGTACCAAGAATACCTCTAATACAAGGGTGTCAAACTGCCAACCTGCAGCCCGGATGCGTCACCAGGAAAACACGCCCACTCCATTGCCGGCAATGGGGAAAAAGCTCCAATATGTCGCGCGACGTCATGTGATATCGCGAGTTTGACATGTCTGCTCTAATATCTCAATCTTGAAAAGATGCTCAGTTTTTACATTATTCCTTGACTTTAAACTCATTGCAATTAAGTCTCTTATCATTTCAGAGATATCTATATAACCATTCATTTGTGCATATGTCTTATTGTTACCAGATCAAATTCAACCAACTGCTGGGTATCAGAAAAGACTTAAAAATTGATCACATCCATGTGCATTTATATATATTCAAACAAGAAACAACCCCACACACACTAGGACTGATGATGTACTTAAGTCAGGTAATACAACTTCTGGAAGCAAGCAAATAAGCTCAGAGATTACCAAGTTTTCTTGGTAAGATTTGAGAAGAGTTTCAGCATTGCCTTCTTAGTGATCATCAAAGGAGGCTTTGGGTAAAAGCATGTTTCAGTAATCCAACAACAGAATTATAGAAATTGCATATTAATAAAAATGGCTTCTACCACTGTGACTGGTCTAGGTTGACTTTGTGTTGAAGCCAAGACTAGAATTCAAGATCTTCCAGCATCTAGCCTGGTGCCTTAACTGCTGCACCACTCTGGCTCTCCTCCAGTAAATACCTGGCCAATAAAACATTGTAAATTAAATCACTTTTTTAAGTGCTTTATTGATAACCTGAGTAATACCTTATGATTGTGGGTATTAATATATGCACTCAACAAACTTTTTTTTTTTTTTTGCTTTTTACAATAAACAATTATAGGTCCCCTAGTTAACTATTATCAAGATAAAAAAGGAGTGTAATTATTTGTTATCCTCAGTTTTTAATCCATAAATGATTTTTTCCGTCTGCTCCCCTTTGGGTTTATTTTCTTTAACATTGTTCTTTTTTCTTGTCATATATTTATATTTCTGTATTGTATTTTGTGTTTCAGTGTTTTAACAATTGTAAACCACTCACATCTACTGGGAGTCAGGTGGCATATAAATTTAATTATACATATACGTATACGTAATTTAGCTTTGCATACATCTATCTTTGCATTTCAGTAATAATTTGAAAGCTAACTATATGTTCTAGATATTTTATGAAATGAAATTATGTGATAATGAGACAGTAAAATTGCTTTGGCAATTTTGTAATAACTGAAGTGGCAGGTTCCCTTGAGTTCTTGTATTCTGAGTTTTTACATAATTTAAAGTTAAGAATGCTATTTAAAGAAAAGTGGAAAGACACAATGTTTCTACAAAGTAACCTTTCTTTTATTAAACAGGACAATAACTATGCCATCAATTTGTAAAATTAAATTTTTAATAGTAACATCTACATGTCCCTAGTGAAATAAGAACAATTGTCAAGAAGATGACAGTCGTCTCTGGGGATGGGGTAGGATCACAAGGCATTTTGTCATCTGACTGAATGGTTATTATTCAGCTTCTATCAATACACTGTAGTCCCCAGCTAGTTAAGAGACCTAGGGTAAATTTTATGTGATCTATCTTACAAGAACAAAATCTGGAAAGCTGTGGAATGACTGCCAGGAAGCTCCCACTGTAGTCCTTCTGAACTTGCTATTTAAAATGTTCTCCTTACTTTGCTTAATTTTATGTTTGAGTTTATTTGGCTGACCTTTCAAATCAGGACAGTACAAAATCTTGTGAACTCCCTCCCTATATTACCATTAATTATGGACAAATGGTAGGTGATACTCCTGCTACACAAACTTTGCCTTTCTTAATTTACTTAACTTTAAACATTTAGAATTTTTTGTTTTTCGACTAATATTTTGGGGTAAGATGATCTTGAATGGTCAAGTCACTAAGCCTTAATTTGCACAACAGATTTTGGAACTGAAAGATTTTTAATTGTTAAGTTAGTTAAGTCTAATTGTTCTATGAAGTCTGGAGAAAGTGATAAATAAAAGAGTAATTAAAGTTGGGGTAGGGTGAATCTTGGGCCAAGAAGATGTTAGGTGATAGTTTGCTCCTTTAATCACCAATGACATCTGGCAAAGTTTTATTGTCCATGGTTCTTTTATCAGTAATCCTTGTTTAGTGACTATGTCATTTAGTGGCCATTCACAATTATGGTGTTGATGAAAAGATAACTTTGCAATCCATACTCATCTTTATGATCTTCACCTGTTTGTAAAGCAAAGGAAAACTGAAGTGGACCAGTCACAGTTTCACTTTGTTTAATGAGCAGTTCGCTGGCCCTATTTGTGGATGATAAATGTACCTGTAAATATGACAGAGAGGAGTCTTCTTTCTTTCTTTCTTTCTTTCTTTCTTTCTTTCTTTCTTTCTTTCTTTCTTTCTTTCTTTCAACCTGATTTTGAAGCAAAGTTTTCTCAACAACAAACCCAACACCCACAGAATTGTCATCAGGTTTAATTTTTCTCCACTTCAGAGCAGACTGTAATTTTCCTGATAGGATGGAAAATTCTGTTACAGTCATTCATTGTAAATAACTTTTTAGAATAGAATTCTTTTTTTCTGCTTGTTTTAATACCTGGAGAACAATAATTTTCTATTTTAGATTTTATATTGTTTGAAATGCTGCTCTGTTTCTGGGATTTCACATTGATAATAACTTCATTTATCACTGAATTGGATAGAGTAGAGTGTTCATTCTATCGCCAATGCAACAGTTTCAAATTAGAATACTTTCATTCCACTTAATTGTTGATAATTTTTGCTTTGGCATTCTGTCTTTCACATAAGCTCTTATCATTTTATCAGCTCTCTTTTCATTTCAATTTATTTTATCTCTTCCACTTGAACACAGAATAAAGGCAAACAGATTTTGTTCTCCATTTTTAAATATACCTTTTGGGGTTTTGAGGACTGTATTTTGATATAGATGTTTTTCCCAAAAAATATTTTTTTTTGCATCTGACTATCTTGTGGCTCCATTTAACTGCTAATTAAAAAGGAAAGCAACAGTAAAAAAAAATGACCCATCAATAATCTACCTTGGCACTCAACTCTGATGATGCAAATTAGTAATAATGACAGGTGAAGCATACACTTTAGCATACTCTCAATATGGCTTCATTTGATCAAGTTTTATTTTATATTCTGATCTAAATACATTCTTCTTTTATCAGGAATTGCTTGCTTACAAAGCTGAAAGGCTTGATTATGTGTAAGTTTTTTATTCTCAGAGTGAGAGCATTGTACAAATATAATTGCATATTTAAGTGCATTTGGAAATGTAGGAATATATTGGCACTGTTTCTTCTGATGTAAATGGACATCATTGTATCTTTTTAGAATAATGTGGGTAACTGGCTAATTGGATATTAGGTGCTCAGAGTGAAATAATCACATGTATTATGTGGGTATGTTATTAATTTTGTTCAGGAGACTCTGGTTTTCTACTGCTTTAGATATAGATATGAATTTACCAGTAGTTTAGAAACTATCAGGAAGAAAATGATAATGATATTGCATATTTTTATGATCATGGAAAAATGATGCTTCCAAGGCTGGAAGAGCATTCATTTTCTATTAGTTACAGTATATAATGGTGTAGAGCATTGACTCCTTTTTCTATATTAAAATGAGCATTTTGTGACCAGCTGCATTTAGATTGCATGTATTAATTCACATGTAGTTACTTTTTCTGACAATTGCTAAATAAACAATTAAAATTAGTTATGAATTGTATATATTAGCTTTATGCAGCACATAAAATATACATTTTTCCAGATTTTTGTTGTGATAACTGCCCACCGATCAAATTTTATTCAGTAATGGTCAAGATTCATCTACTTCCTTTATTCATTGTACAATCCCAAATCTTTTCAATATAGTTGGAGAACTAACCAGCATTCGGGGAAATTCCAGGCAAACGGGCATAAATCTACTAATATAATGTTGGAGACTGTACCAATTCTCTTTCTCCACCACACCATTTCTTTAAAATAATTTATGTAGGACATAAATATAAGAAAAGATGTGTGTAAAACAATTCAGTGATCATTGCATTCTAGTTCAAGAAGTGATTATTTTAATTCCAATTCTTATTCATATTAATGCTAGACTCAGGATCTGATATAAACTGATACTAATACTAATACTGATACTAATTTCATATAATATTTCTTATATAATCACAGTGAGTTTTGCAAGGAAGAAATACCAAATATACAAATAAACTAAGAATTTAGCAGAATGCTGACTGGCTGACAGACTATTGAATGCGTGTAGAGGAAACATAAAACAAAGCACTGGAAAATGGGATATCTGGAGCAACAATTATTTTCCAATAAATTGGAAAACTAACTAAGAGCATTTCATTGCAATTCCAGCCTTCTCTTTATTACACAATCTCTTAATATTTACATTCCTCTAGGTCCATAAAAAGGTGAAATGATCTAATGCCTAGACTAAGTGAATACTTCACTATAGACATATAAAATAGCAATAGAATCACCCAGCCTGATTGAAGATACCTGTTGCTGAACCTGGATACAAATTAAACTGTACATGCTGACTGTATATGCTCTGATAATATACAGACTTTTTGAAATGACTAAACAATCAATAAATTTAAAAACAGTACAGGTAGTTAGATTACACCCATCAATTAATACTCATTGGTCACTATTTGATCTTTGAACTTGCTTCCAGACTCATTGATAACTATTTGATCCCTGATACTTGCTTTTCAGAAGAATAACATATTTTTCAGGATTTTTTGGGTTTTCTCCTTTAGTGGCCAAAGTGATGTAATTCTATTCCAGTAATAAATTAAGATTATTAGGTAAGAATTTTATTATCTTTCATAGGGAGTGCTGGAACACCTGTCATTTTCAATGAAAATGGAGATGCACCTGGACGTTACGATATCTTCCAGTATCAAATAACCAACAGAAGTGCAGAATATAAAATCATTGGCCACTGGACAAATCAACTTCATCTAAATGTAAGTTTGTAATTTTGTTTAATGATGTTATTTCATAAATATGACTTAACTTAAAAGCAATGATTTTTTTAAAAATGTATTTGTTTCTTGGGGCTTTTGCATTTATTTAAAATGAGTTTCAGTATTAACTGATCTGTTTATTTAGTACTTAGAATGAGCCACTCAACTCACAACAGGCATTTGATAAAGAGAAAGAGCCTAGAAACCTGTTCCAGAGAACAATATATTTTCTTAGAAGACTGCTGGAATTCTCCAGTTTATTGGCATGCTGTAACATCTTTCAAACATTCACTATTGATAGAATAGCCTTCCTGAAAGTAACACCTCAATGATTACTAATTCTAATTACATTCTGAATTCATCCAGAACCAGTGTTGAATCAGCCCATTATTTGTCAGAAAAGGATTGCACATACATGAATGTGTTCTTCTATTTGTCAATATTCCATTGAAAATGCTCAATGACAAACCAGCTGATGATTAAATAAAAATAACAAATTAATAAATATAATTTAAACAGTGAATTTTGATTGGCCAAAAAAGATTCGTATAGTACTAGTTTATATTGTAACAGGCCAATGATAAGAATAACAAAATAACAGTGATTTACAAATGATTACTACTCTGAGGCTACTTTGCAATAATTATGACTGTGCTACCAACAGTAATACATAAAATAGGTTCCTATATCCAACCACTAGACCTCTTTACCATATTTGCTGTTAATTTTTGACTCTTTTCTGGCAAGAGGCTATCCAGTTATTGCTATTATTCAAGCAAAAATATGCAGTATTTGGCTAAGAAGAAGTTTCTCATTCTGCCTATAGCGTAAAAATAAAAATATAAATCTTTGATGCAGAAAAGTATAAGAGCAAAATGATAGAACATTTTTAAATTTCATTATCAACATGAAAGCATGGTAAATGATGTTTTCAATGCCTTCAATATTTTCTAGTAATGTTATGGTTTATGGTCAATTACAATTCCTATCAATAGTAATTCCAAGAACAATTATATATGAATTATATGGAACTTTAAAAAGATTAAAGGAAAAATTTATGATCCTCATGACGCTAGTGAAAAGCTACCCCGGCATTTTCCTTTACTCGGATAACTGTTTCTTATATTGTAAATTGAACTTTAATTATTGTCATTTTAATACACCTATACAGAGATTTTACCCTCTTGGCTTTTCCTTTTAATATTGTTTTAAATGTTATTAGACCTTCCCCAAACATTGAGATTGTTTTCAAAGTTCCATATAATTCACAGATATTCTAATATTTTCTCTTGAAATTACTATTGATAGCAGATGTATTGAATTAATTACTTAACTTCTAAAGTTGCTGCTGCTTATCCAACTATAAGATATACAAATCAGAGAAGTTCTAGGAATAATAGAATGAATTTTTTTTGTCCAGTATTTCCCCAAAAAGTGTGCTCAATGGACATATTCTTTCTAATCAATTTTAATTGCCAGGAGTTTTGATATATTTGAAGTGATATATCACAAGTAATTGTCAGTATCTTTCATAAACGTGTGCTAGATATGGCATAATCTAATTAAGTCAGTGGCATTTGGGTTTTGTTCTGTGATGTGCAATATTTAAAGTTATTCTAGGAAGGCAAGTTTTACTAAATAAATGGGATTTATTCCACAATAAGTATATAGAGAATTTGAACCTTGATATATGAAGATTTCAGTTAATGCTAATCTATTCTCCTACTTTGAAGAAATATTTTCATCCACATGAAAGAATGTCTTTTTTGCCAACAAATAAAATAATTTCTTTAAAAATTTGTAATGTTGGGAAGAACTTGTGCCTTATTTTGTACATCAATTCTCTCTTTTATAATTGGTTACTGTTAAATTTATGTTGAGCTTCTGACCCTTTATATTAAAAATTTATTCACCTTATCAAGAAGAATCTTATGATTTAAATCAACAGCAGTTCCTTGAGTAGTCAGATGATCATATAATGGCATAGAATAATTCCAATAAGATGTGTAGTTAAAAAAAACTGTGTGTAAAGAAAACCTAACCTTCATATCTCATCTTCTTTTCTTATGGGATTATCCAAACAGATGAAAATTCTGCACATCATTAGCTAATATCATGCATCATTGTTAAACCAATTCTTAATACAAGAGTTAATTACAGACTTTTTAAAATGAATATTGTTTTGATGCTTATTATACCAATCCTTCTTATGTATTTAATCATAATTCTAATGGTAGCATTTCTGTACATTACTTATTGTTTGTCAATATCAAGAGACCCACTGCAGTCAATTTAGAGGACTTTGTTTCCTTGGAATCATTATAAGGTAGCTGAATGACATTTTGCCAGTTTTTCTCAAGTTTCTATTGCTTTATACTTAAAATGTTGTTCAACTTTCTTTCTGGCAGTTATTCTAATCTATTAATGGTAATAAAGCTGATAAAACTGTTTTGATGATGAAATGGAATAATTTCATGTATACTTCCCTAAACCTTGTGGAAACAGAAAGATAGAGATTACAAGTCATGAATATGTAATTGTTGTTTACTGTTTGTCTATTACTGGCTATGCTATACAACCTACAATCTTATTAATTAATTAAAAGAAATAAGTACTGCATGTAGTAGGTTTACCAATATATTTGCTTAGATTTAGCTATAAAATGCAGTCATATATGTTTCTGCTTAGAAGTAAGTCCCACTTAATTTAATAATAATTAGATTAAATACGATATGTAGGGTAGTAAGTATAATATATTATACTTCTAATATTTTGATATTTATTTGTTTATTTATTTATTAAATTATTAAACTTACATGCTGATCATCTCGCCAGAAATGATTTTAGGCAGCTTACATTCATTCAATTTAAATGCATTATACTGTAAACCATTAAAATAATAAATAGAATAATAATGATAATAATAATATGCAAAAATGTTTGTAAAATGCAACTAATGAGAATAACATCATATACATTGTTTCTCAACATAGTTTTCTAATACTAAATTGAAATGGTGAATGTCAAAAAAAAAAAAAATGAAGATCCTAACACTAAACCTAACTCATTTTGTACCTGTTCTTACATATAGCAAGTCCTACCTCAATGTTCTAGCTTTAAAAATTCTGACAATTACAATATTAACTCAGAGAAGCTAATGTGTATCTACCATATGTCAACAAAGGAGTACAGTACTGTAGTGTTTAAATAACAGGATTGCTTAAGCATGGTTGCCAAGGATATACAAAAATTTTGCGCAAACTCATTAGTATTATGGGCAAAAAAGCATCATGTAGTGTGTAGTTTATAGAGTATTTTTACATGAGAACCTAATCATTCTTGCTTATACTAAAACAAACCATGACTTGATCCACTGTGTGAACTCAGGCATAATTTCCTTTTGTTTGATTTCTTGTTCTTTATATTTTACTATTTGTTTATGATGTATGCTATATACAATGTAATCAGAGGTATCACATGGGCAGGGAGAATTAAGGGGAACAATTTGTTATTATTTGTTTTGCTCTTTCTATTGCCTCCATGATATTTTAAAAATCCTAGTGCATGGGTGTCAAACTGCTGGCCCGTGGGTCAGACACATCACGAGGAAACAGCGCCCACCCAATTGCCAGCAATAGGGAAAAAGCTCCGATACATCGCATGATGTCATGTGATATCATGAGTTTGACATGTCTGTCCTAGTGTATAACCCTCCCCTAGGGTTACTTCAGGGATTGAGGGGCAAACAAATAAATAAATAAAACAAGACGTGGTATTGCCTCGTCACTTTGCAAGACCTCTTCCTTTGGACATGCATCATAACATGTATGAAAGTAATATAAGAAGTTCAGTATTTTGGCAGATTGTCATCTGAAATTGTGGATCCATAAAAAGCAATACAGGAAATATTGCTTTCCTGGGGAAGGATACCATGTTCATGACCCAATATAGTATGCTTTTTTAAAAAAATTGAATCAGAATACTCTTATCATCAGCTTAACCAATCACATAATAAGGCTATGGGAAAATGGGGGGAAAGATGGAGTGTTCTTGTGTCAGAAGACTGCAAGCCCATTGAGGAATGTAATGGCTTTCTTTTAAGATTCTCAAAACATGATCAGTATATTTTATTGCAAATTTAACAGGGTGCAACTTTCAAGGAATTCTAGTTCTAACAAAGAGATAGAATTGAATGGCTTTAAATTTGTAGTTCAAAGTTGCTTCAACATGGATCTCCTTTTCTATACTTTTCCTGCTCTTTCTCTAACAATTTAACATTCTAGGACAATTGGATACTCCAACAATTTCTGAAAGGTTTATATATACATATATTAGAGTTAGCAGACTACAGCTGCAAAAATACAGACAGATATTACATGTTTATAAATTATAGCATATAGACAACTGCCATATTAGAAATATTTAAGCAGGTTATGAAGTAGCGCTTCAACTACGATCCTGGAAAGTTGCAGTGAATCATATTATACAATAATGGCTGGTTAAAATAATGAACAAGTAATCTGGTTTTGCATGCTATATTTGGCATAATAGCAAAGTCTTTGCAACTTGTTTTCATGATAGGAATATTCAAAATACTCTGATGTTAAATAGCACAAATATATCTTTTTAACAGGCAAAGGGACAAAATTTAAGCAGAGGAATCCATTTAATCAAATTAAGGAATAAATCAATATCAACGGATAGTTGTATTCTGAGAGAACAGCTGGATATTGTAGCCAGGACATGTTAATCCTGAATGTTCACTATCATGAGACTTAATTTTTCTTTTCTTGGTGCCGCATCAAACATTTAGATTTATTTTACAGGTAACTGTTTTTCAATGGACATCGGAGTGGTTTCTTCAGTCTGTTGTGCTGCTTCTATTTCTATCAATATGATAGTGGCTCTCCTTTCTGGGCAGAAAATGCTGAGTCTGCCTTGGAAAAAACTTACAAAATCTTGAGGATACCTATGTCAGCAGATTTTGCTGACATCCGGATTTCCTTTTAGTTTCAGAATTGCTTTCTGCCTTTACCCCTTAGTAATGTAAATGCTTCAGGCACACTCTCTCTTCACGTTCTTTTCAAAGCTAATATAGCTGTTAGGAAGATAGATATTTTTACTTAAAAAAATAACAAATACCATTCAAGATTAAAGTAAGTTTTTTTTTAACTTTCTGTAAAACATGGTATGTTTGACTCATCAATAATTTATGCAGAACAACAGCTGACAAAAATGGGAAAAATCTACATTTAAACAATTGTGCAAATAAAGGAAAGCTGTTGAAGCAAAGCATTATCTATTCTCAGGCCATCATATGATGTCTTGAGATCTTGCAGACAATTCTTTTGTATGTCTCCTTGGGATAGCTTTATAAAATAGACAGGTAACTCTTATTATTTATATTAAATCTGTGGACATTCTCCCTTTCTGCTAGAAGTCATTCAAGGTGACTAACAATACAGAAATCTGGTAGACATAGTTAAAATCAATATTGACTAATTCAAAATGAAGAGAGCTGGGTAAAGGAGAAAGAGAGAAAAGAACAACTCTGGAAGGAAGGAACCTCAGAAAGTGAGGACATCTGTAAGAAAATCTCTTTTAATGATCCTATCATTAGATAGATTCATATCCACAGAAAGCCATGTTCCAGATATGGCTGGCTGGGAATTCTAAGAGTTGGTTGAAGTTCCTACATCTTAAGGGTGCTGAGCTTGAGAAACACCAATTTAGACCTTTAAAGCACAACAACTTTCAAGTGTTCCTAAAAAATAATGAGCAACCAATGAATGTCTTTCAAGATAAGAGGTGGATGGTAATGGTGAGGAAAGAGTAATGTGTTTCTGGTATTAAGCACAATTTGGCGTCTGTCTTTTGTGTTATGTTCTTACTAAACCCAAAGGAGGATAGTTTGTAAAACAAAGCTAGAATACATTTTTGCATGTATTCATGCACAAATTTCTTCCGTATTCATCAATACTTTTTAAAGGAAAAAACCTAATTTGCAAAAAAAGGTATGCTTTTGCCTTCAAAATATACAGTACCTTCTTGCATTTCTAAATGAAAGATATAGAAAAATATGCATTTTATAACTAGTTTTATTTTAAATTCAGTAACATTTTGAGCTACACATTCAGAGACATGTGAAAATCCAAAGGATCATTTAGTTGTGGTCTGCATGTTAATTTTGGATGTGGTAAGCTAGTCAGGTATCTTCAATGTCTCTAGATAATTAGCCGAGAAAACCTACATGGATGCTTTTGATATCTGTGTGAGAAACAGCCAATTTTAACAAGCTAATTTTCCTTTAAAATTCTGTCCATGTTTTACCTAAGGAAGTGGAATGTCCAAATTTGCAATGGCATGTCAATTTACAATAAAAAACTAGCATGCACTATGGTCATTATTCATTTTTTAGGCATGGAGAAGTGCTGGTGACTATAGTTCAGATTTGAGAATAAACTTGTTTGGGGGGACAGGTAAGTCATCATCCAAGGTAAGGGTGTCAAACTGCCGGCCTGCGGGCTGGATGCATCATCCCAAAACTGTGCCCACCCCATTGCCGGCAATAGAAAAAAGTTGTGATATGTTGTGACACACATGTGATATTGCAAGTTTGACACCCCTGATCCAAGGTATCAGGGGAAAAACTCATTAGAGACAGCATACACAAAAGTCTAACTTTAGGATCCAGAGGTTTATTAGAATTTAGAACACACATCCAATACTTACATTCAATCACCCATTATAGTGAGGATCAAATGAACAAGCAGTCAAGTGGATAGCTTGTGATCAAATGGTCCCAATTCTACCCCAACATCATTCTTTTATACCTTAAAACCACAAACACATAGCTGCTGACCTTGCAGCAAACAGTAATCAGTTCCTTGTTCTTTCTGTTAATCACATCTTTCCACATAACCATTATAACGTGTTGGTTTGAAACTTGCACTCTGCTGCAAGTATCACTTCCTCATTTCCCATACATCCAAATCTCATGTTCTAAATATACATATAAAATGAGCAAACTTGCAAATTCATATTGGGTAAGACACAGCTACAGTGCAAAACAAATATTTTCTTTAAATTATGAAATATGCCATTATATGGACTTTGGTTCAGTACTTTTATAACAGGCATAAGGCCTAACTCGAATCAACTAGGCCTCAAACATTTATGCTCAATAAACCAGTGTTAAGCCAAATATAAGAAAACATTAACATAATTCTTCCTCTGACAAAGGCTAAACACTAAGGTAGCCAGTGTAATTCTGTTCATTTCTGCTCCATGGCTGATCTTGTTTCACTGCCATAGGTATCATTATTCTTGATACATTTTAACTTCTTTTTTCTGACAGCAACAACAAATCATTTAATAAATAAAACAGGGAGCTTATGTCTCTATCTGTATCAACAATTATGTTGATTTTTGTAATGAATACAAAACAAGAATCTTTTTTTAAAATCATCTTTTATTCATTTAAGCATCACACCTGCATATTGCTCACCTATATTGCTTCACAAAAAATGTGTAGATTTAGCAACTTTGAATATTCAGCTTTAAATTTCCAAAGGAGATATAAAAACAATCCTGCAGCACTTGGCATTCATAAATTAGGAAAGCCTTTCTGATTAAGAACAAATCTATTTTTAGGATTGATTCACATACCAGTGAATGTTGTAGATATATGTCCCTAGATATCAAAATCTAGAACATGCCATAAATTGGGAGCATTGTTTGATTTTAAGGTTCTTCTGTTCTTCAATCTGTTCTTGTTTTGGAAATATTACAGACAGCATGGGATACAAAATAAGGGATATACATATGATATATGATAACTTGGTCCTGTTGTTTCCCACAAAAGGCTACAGACCACTGCCTCATAAACTTGCAATATCCTCTCCACAATTTTAAGGGAACAGCAACTTAATATGCTTCCATAGCCATTTTACTCCAGAGAAAGTCCGCTGTCACTGATTCAAAACCCTGGAGTTGGCTGGTGGCTTAAGAGTGCTCTTTGTATATTTGTTATTTTTGTATGGACTTTTTATATGGATGTTATTTTTTTTTTACTTGTAAACCTCCCAGAGTCACTTAGACAGTAAGATAGGCAATCTATAAATTTGATTTCTAAATAATAAAATCCATGGAGAGAAAATAAGGTCCTTGTCATAGGTTTCTTGACTCCACCTTATCAGAGTTATCCAGAATACAATGTGGTTAGATAGGAAACTTTGGTGTATTCTAGATTGATTTCTCTCTGTCCATTTGAGATGAAATTCCCTTTTACTTCCATACCAGTTTTAGTCCAATGCTTCTTTTTCCCACCTTTCTGACAGCTTAGTGGGCACCTTGCTTTGTGCTTCTTAGACATGTTTTAAGGTAGCAGTAGTTGGTTGATATGATCTGTATTCATCCATGCGTGCATAGGATCAGCTTCCTTGAAAAACTATGCTACATTACTGCTGCTCTATTGTTTAGTATTCTACAGAATTGTTTTTTTTTCTTTTTACCATAATGAAAAGAAGATTATGTAATTTTCTTCCATTTTCTTCATAAGTCTGCCAGGTCAGGAAACAGAGAAAGGATTTTACAAATGCTATTTTACTGTTGTAGAATATAACAACAGAATCTTGAAAGCCTGCCAAGAGTATTCTCAGCCAGAATGAGAAATTTGGATTTTTTTTTCACACCTTCTCATTTTACAAGACAGAATTATCATTTATTTTCTCTTAAAAATCCTTACATCATTTAATCAAGGTTGCATCTGTATCCTGTTGCTGCTTTGGTATTAATACCAACTAAAATATGTTCAAAGAAGAGGGCTCCACTGGATATTGTAGCATGCTGTTCTATTTTATTTATTTATTTTTATTTATTAAATTTATTGGTTGCCCAATAAATGGACAGATTACAACATGGTATTAAAAAGATAAAACTATACAAAATTTATAGATAATATAAATAAAATATAATGAATAATAATAATAATAATAATAATAATAATAGTTGGAAGGAAACTTGGAGGTCATTGAGTCCAACCTCCTGCTCAGGCAGGAAACCCTACACCATTTTGGACAAATGGCTGTCCAGTCTCTTCTTAAAAACATCCACTGTTGGAGCATTCACCGCTTCAGGAGGCAGGTTGTTCCATTAGTTAATTGTTCTAACTGTTTCTCCTTAGTTCTAGGTTGCTTCTCTCCTTGATTAGTTTCCATAAAGATCCAAGTAGCCCTTAAAAGATGGGGAGGGAGTGAGTAGAATGAGAATGGAAGGAGGTGAGATTTGTTATTAATCTATTAAACACTCCCATGTGATGCAGTCCCCCCATTGGAGCCACAAGCCAACTGGCAGAGCCAGTTCTTTAAGCTCTTGCAGGAGATCAGGAGGGTTTGAGCCAACCTCACTCTAGAGCAGGGGTGTCAAACTGCCGGCCCATGGGCTGGATGCTTCATCCGGATGCCGTGCCCACCCCATTGCTGGCAATGGAGAAAAAGCTCTGATATGTTGCGCGGCGTCACATGATGTTGCAAGTTTGACCTGTCTGTTCCAGAGGGTAAGATGTTCCCAAGGCAGGCAAAATGGCAGAGAAGGCTCTTCTCTTGGACCTCACCACATATGCATGAAAAACTAAGCACTTTATATAAAAAAGACTGCCCTTCTATAAATCCATCTTGCTCAGCCAGCTGGGTGATTTTGGGCCAGTCAGTTTCTCTCATACTCGGAAGGGGAATATTCAAGTTATGCTAAAAACTATATTAAGTAATAATAATAATTTCTTATTTTGTAAGTCCTTTTGTAAACATCTTCTAATATTTATTTTGCTTATACCTTTATTCATAATATTTTAATAGAGGAGCTGTCAATGGCAAATGCATTTTCCAAGCATACACATTATATATATATAAAATCCACAGATTCATCAGCAAGAAAACTAAAATGAGAAAACGAAGCTGTGGTGCTTAGTTTAGTCATATAGTCAAATAGATGCAGGTGGTAGTTTTTGTTTTGGTTCAGTTCTGTTCTTGAGAATGCTTCCTCTGGTTTTCTGTGTAGCTCAAAGCCAAGTAGCCAAGGGATAAGACTGCAAGACTCTTGTCAGACAGGCTTCAATGTTTGATAGGTCTTACTCATGTTCTCCTTGTTTGATAGAATTTGACTCAACAGAGGACCTCTCTGCACGAAGAGCAGATGCCAAGCTGAACAGGCAGGTCAATAACTATGGGTAAAGCATGAGCTTTTGTTGGATTTGTCTTTAAAAACAGCTACAGTGGGATGGGATAAAATTCATAATAATTCAATATCCAATTTGAATAGGAAGTAAGGGAGACAGCAAACTTAAAAGTGTAGAGTCCTCAAATGAGTATTCTGAAGTGGAATACTGGCAATGGAACACAGGGAACTTGAGCCTGAACAACTGGATGATCTACTGCTTTGTTTTTGCTGAGGGAAACATTGGAAATGGATACTGCATCTAATGATATAGTGGCAAAATGCATAGCCAATTTGTGATTCCTAGGAAAATATCCAATAAGTACTCTATAAAGCATACAATGACATCAATATTGCCCTGAGAGAAATCTGAGACAATGGAATATGGATTAGCATTAGACATAGAAATATTTTAAGCTTCTGGTGCAGTAGCTAAGCAAACAAGTATTTTAGTTTTATCATTTCACAGACAAGGAAAGCTGGAATTCTTCAATGAAGCATGAGGATGTTTTGAAAATGCTGAAGCAGAAAGGATGTGAAGGGGAAAAATAGCTTTGAATAAGACATAAAGTTATGACTTGTGCAGTGATACTTCTGGCATTGTTGTCACTTTTTTCCTATGGTCCAATGCATTAGATCCAGCTAATACTGAAGGTAATCAGAAGAAAATCAAAACAATAAAACTGTCTTCATTGAAAATTGGTCTGAAGATACTTTTTATGCTTTTTGAAAATTAAATTTATTTTAATTCATTAGTAAAATTATATATTTGATGCTATTATCATTAATTATTGTGAATTTATTTTCTGGAACTTTCCTATTAGAAGCAAGAACAGGTTTAATTTTCAATACAGATACTGTATAACACATATGCTTGAAAGTTAATTAGGGAATAACAACCCATATTAATCCCATTAATCCTAATTATTTTAATAGAGAGCGAAGCTTAATTCTTTCCAGTTAAAAAAATTATGATTATGTTTTGGGTTGATCAATGTATAGAGTCACAGAAAAAAACTTGAATGTTTGTGATGCTGCATATAACAGAGAACTTTCAATGTGAACAATTCTTGCACATTTATCATGTAGCCAAATGTTTGATGCCATAACTGGCGGAATCCCACAGTAATCATTGATATTGTGCAATGTGGTACAAATGCTCAGAAACTTCATAAAGAAATGCAAGGCGAAAGCAATACATGTTAATTTATTATTTAAAGCATTTTATTTTCTCAACATTATTTGGATATGGAAAACCAATAAAAGCAACCTGAATACAGTATATGTCAATACACAAATACTTCCAGATTGGTTGAGTGCAGACATACGTAGAATTTCAAGATAAATCTCTATGTAAGTCTACATAGAACTTTGCATAGAACAATGGTAGCTTGCTTTGAGTAAAATTGGGCTATGATTTAGCTTATGGCATATAGTCCAGAATTGAGACAAACCATCATTTGGGAATATCAAGAGTAGATCTTGAGGAAAAAGTGAACATAGAAGTGAAGGCATAAAAAAAAAATAAAAGTAGAACAATTACAATGGATTTGCTATTGGTGGTGAAGTAAAGCATTTGCAAGGACAAATAGAATACCTAGCAAATGATTCAGGATTGAGTGAGCTGGGAATAAGTTTAATATATTTATGGAGGTTCATCAAAGGAATGTGAGCAAACATATTTTATGCAGATCTCACTATATTATTGGCAAGGAAACTGAAGCAAATATTGGCAATTTACACATGCATGCTTTAGTGTACATTGATACATTAGATGGAGAAAATTTAAGATGGCCTATTGCTTGCATGAAGGTAGTGGATAGAATGTGGTCTTTTGTGGGAAATTAATATATTTATATAAGTTAAAAGATGGTGCTTTCAATTTGGTATATCAGGAGAAACAATCTATAAGTTGACTAATGTGGGAATGAGGTAGTTATGCAATTTGTATGGTAAAAGAAGAAAATTTTGACAAAAAATGAACAGATGTGGACTGAATTTAGAAATGAGTAAAAAGTACAATACAAAAAAATATGCTGAACTACTTTGACCATATAGAGAAAATACATGTGGATTAAATTGCAAAACAAACACATAAAGAAAAAGTAAATAGATTGAGAGGAAGGGAAAGATTGAAACAATTGTGATTAGATGGATGGACTTGGTGAGATTCTCAAAAAGGAAAAAGTGGATTTTAAGTAAAAAAGAACAGAGCATGAATTGGTACATGGCCATGGTGAAAACAAAGATGAAAAAACATAGCAATAGCAATAGCGTTAGCACTTAGACATATGCCGTCCCATTGAAAGCACACTTTCCAGCACTCTTTGGGTGGTTTCCAATGTCAGCATATTGCCCCCAGCAATCTGGATCCTCATTTTATTCACCTGGCTGAATCAACCTTGTGCCCCTTCAGGATCGATCTCCAGGTTGTGGGCAAAGTTAGCCTGCAATACTGCATTGTAACCACTGTGCCACTCCTATAGAGATAGGTAGTTAATGATACTGCATCCAGTTTTGGTCACCACAATGTAAAAAAGATGTTGAGACTCTAGAAAGAGTACAGAGAAGAGCAACAAAGATGATTTTGACTTTATATGCATTTGTCCTTAAGGCTTGGTCTTGTGCAGCCAGAATTAGTCCATCGGTCTCTTTCTTCAATTTTCCTGCTCTTAGCCATTGTTAATATCTGCTTTCCCAGCTATTTTTTTTTTTTAATGTAGTGGCCATGTAGTGCTTTGTCTTCCCATGCTTCTATTCTGTTCTTCATTTGATCTTTCTTGTAGGCCAGTTTGGTCTCTCCAGTAGTCAGTAAGCCTTCCTGATATACTAATTTCAGTGCATCTTCATCGCTGTCCTTCAGATATTCTTCCAAAGCCATTTTTTCTTCTTCAACCATCTGATGTACTTGCAGCATTCCACGCCCACCTATTTGCCTTGGTAGATGAAGTCTGTCAATGTCACTGTGTGGATGAAGGGCGTGATTCATTGTCATTATTTTTCTGGTCTTCCTATCCATTGCTTTTAATTCTGCTTGAATCCAGTCCACTATTTCAGCTGTGTATCTAATGACTGGAATTGCCCAGGTGTTGATTGCCTTTATGGTATTTCCTCCATTGAGTTTGGACTTTAAGATCTTCTTCACTCTCTTGATGTATTCACCTCTAATCTTTTTCTTGACTTCAGTGTGCTTGATGTTGTCAGCTTGAAGGATACCAAGTATTTGTAGTACTCTTCCTCATCCAGACTCTTAATGTTATTTTCGTGGGGCATCTTGATTCCTTCAGTTTTCATTATTTTTCCTTGTTTGATAGTAAGTGTGGCACATTTGTCCAAGCCAAACTCCATTACAATATCTTGGCTATATATACGGACAGTGTTGAGCAGCGATTCTATTTCAAATGATGTTTTTCCATACAGCTTCAGATCATCCATGTAAAGGAGGTGGGATAGTCTGGTAGATGTTTTTGATATTTGATAGCCATGTCCTGAGTTATTCAGTATTGTTGACAGAGGAAACAGTGCAATAACAAATAGTAATGGTGACAATGAATCTCCTTGAAATATTCCTCTCTTGATATTAACCTCTCCCAGTCTCTTACCATTGATCTGCAACTGTGTCTTCCATTGTGCCATCAATCTTTGCACAAATTTTCTGATGTTTCTACTGACTCCTGTTATTTCTAGGCACTTGATTATCCAGTCATGTGGCAGAGAGTCAAATGCCTTTTTGTAGTCAATCCATGCCACATTCAGGTCGGTCTTCCTTTTCTTGCAGTTTTCCAAGATCATTTTGTCTATTAGGAATTGATCTTTTGTTCCTCTGCTATTGGGGCGGTTTCCTTTCTGCTCAGGTGGAAAGTTTTCAACTAGATGCATCAGCTACCACACCAGTTAGTAATTTGAAAGTTGTTGGTAAGCAGGTAATTGGCCTGTAGTTGCCTGGTGTTGCCCCTTTTGCTGGATTTTTCATTATTAGGTAGGTTTTCCCAGTTGTTAGCCACTTTTCAATTTCTCCTCCTTGTATTATATTGTTGAATTGCTTGGCAATGAGTGGGTTTATAACAGTTAGATGTTTCAACCAAAACCCATGCAGTTCATCTTCACCTGGTGCTGACCAATTTTTGATTTTCCTTGCTCTTTTTTCTACCATTTTTGTTGTTATTACTAGATCTTTCATTTCAACTTCTGTTTTATTTGCATCCACCTCTTTTAATCAAGCCGCATCATTGTAGTATTTCTTTGGGTTATCCCATATCTGCTTCCAGAACTGCACTGTTTCTTCCTTGTCAGGTACTGACTGATTCATTGCAGTTTCTCCATTCATGGATTGGTAGAAACATTTCTGATTGGATTAAAATTGGAGGTTCTGCATATAGTTTGCAATTCGAGCTTCATATCTACTGATTTTCCTAGTTATAGCTGTTATTTGTTGCTTTATTATTTCCAGTGCTTCCTTGATCTTCCTTATTTCTAAGTGGTATTTCTTGATTAGGTATTATTTGGTCTTTTCATTCTTCAGCTTCTTTTTTTTCATCTGTTCTAGCTTGCTTGCATGTGATCTTAACTTGCCGATCACGTGATCACATGAAGTATTAATACCACTCTTCAATGCCTTGGTAAGGCCACACTTGGAATACTGCATCCAGTTTTGGTCACCACGATGTAAAAAAGATGTTGAGACTCTAGAAAGAGTACAGAGAAGAGCAACAAAGATGATTAGGGGACTGGAGGCTAAAACACATAAGGAAAGGCTGCTGGAATTGGGTATGTATAGTTTAATGAGAGAAGGACAAGGGGGGACATGATAGCAGTATTCCAATATCTCAGGGGCTGCCATAAAGAAGAGGGAATTAAGCTATTTTCCAAAGCACCTGAAGGCAGGACAAGAAGCAACGGGTGGAAACTAATCAAAGAGAGAAGCAACCTAGAACTAAGGAGAAACTTCCTGACAGTGAGAACAATTAATCAGTGGAACAGCTTGCCTCCAGAAGCAGTAAATGCTCCAACACTGGAAGTTTTTAAGAAGAGACTGGACAGCCATTTGTCTGAAATGGTATAGGGCTTCCTGCCCGAGCAGGGGGTTGGACTAGATGACCTCCAAGTCCCTTCCAACTTTACTACTAATACTACTACTACTACTACTACTACTACTATTATTATTATTATATCAATCATCGCACAGTCAGCCAGATGTTCAGACTGGATTTGGCATTTTGTCTACCTATCGAGTCCTTACCCAGGACCTGGGATAGGCAGATGTGGATGTTTGATGGTATTACAGGTATCGTCGCAGGATGGAAGCAGTTCCTAAGTAAGGCCGCCTTTTGCAATTGACTAATAGCAAATTTGTCAATGCCAATGGTGTTCAAGTGGTGCTCCAGTTGTTTTGGGATTGCACCCAAGGAGCCTATGACTATTGGTACTACCCTTGCTTGCTTTTGCCACAGTCTTTCTATTTCTATTTGTAGGTCTTTGTATTTTGTTATCTTCTCCAGTTCTTTCTCTTCTATTCTGCTATCTCCAGGCACTGCCACGTCCACTATCCAGACTTTTTTGTCTTTCTTATCGACAATTGTTAAGTCTGGGGTGTTATGTTGCAGGTGCTTGTCTGTTTGAATTCTGAAGTCCCAGAGCAGTTTAATTTTATCATTTTCTATGACTTTCTCTATTTTATGATCCCACCAGTTTTTGCTTACAGGCAAATGATATTTTTTGCAGATCTTCCAATGCACCATTGTTGCTACTTTGTCATGCCGCTGCTTGTAATCAGTCTGTGCAATCTTCTTGCAACAGCTTACCAAGTGGTCCACTGTTTCTTCAGCTTCTTTGCATAGGCGGCACTTACTGTCTGTTGCTGTCTTCTCAATTTTGACTTTGTATGCATTTGTCCTTAAGGCTTGGTCTTGTGCAGCCAGAATTAGTCCCTCGGTCTCTTTCTTCAATTTTCCTGCTCTTAGCCATTGCCAGGTTTTATTATTATCTGCTTTCCCAGCTATTTTTTTCATGTATTGGCCATGTAGTGCTTTGTCTTCCCATGCCTCTATTCTGTTCTTCATTTGGTCTTTCTTGTAGGCCAGTTTGGTCTCTCCAGTAGTAGTAAGCCTTCCTGATATACTAATTTCAGTGCATCTTCATCATTGTTCTTCAGATATTCTTCCAAAGCCATTTTTTCTTTTTCAACCATCTGATGTACTTGTAGCATTCCACGCCCACCTATTTGCCTTGGTAGATAAAGTCTATTAATGTCACTGCGTGGATGAAGGGCGTGATTCATTGTCATTATTTTTCTGGTCTGCCTATCCATTGCTTTTAGTTCTGCTTGAGTCCAGTCCACTATTCCAGCTGTGTACCTAATGACTGGGATTGCCCAGGTGTTGATTGCCTTTATGGTATTTCCTCCATTGAGTTTGGACTTTAAGATCTTCTTCACTCTCTTGATGTATTCACCTCTAATCTTTTTCTTGACTTCAGTGTGCTTGATGTTGTCAGCTTGAAGGATACCCAAGTATTTGTAGTATTCTTCCTCATCCAGACTCTTAATGTTATTTTCGTGGGGCATCTTGATTCCTTCAGTTTTCACTATTTTTCCTTGTTTGATAGTAAGTGTGGCACATTTGTCCAAGCCAAACTCCATTACAATATCTTGGCTATATATACGGACAGTGTTGAGCAGCGATTCTATTTCAGATGATGTTTTTCCATACAGCTTCAGATCATCCATGTAAAGGAGGTGGGATAGTCTAGCAGATGTTTTTGATGTTTGATAACCATGTCCTGAGTTATTCAGTATTGTTGACAGAGGAAACAGTGCAATAACAAATAGTAATGGTGATAATGAATCTCCTTGAAATATTCCTCTCTTGATATTAACCTCTCCCAGCTTCTCACCATTGATCTGCAACTGTGTCTTCCATTGTGCCATCGATCTTTGCACAAATTTTCTGATGTTTCTACTGACTCCTGTTATTTCTAGGCACTTGATTATCCAATCATGTGGCAGAGAGTCAAATGCCTTTTTGTAGTCAATCCATGCCACATTCAGGTTGGTCTTCCTTCTCTTGCAGTTTTCCAAGATCATTTTGTCTATTAGGAGTTGATCTTTTGTTCCTCTGCTATTGGGGCGGTTTCCTTTCTGCTCAGGTGGAAAGAGATTGTTTTCAACTAGATGCTGTTGTACTGCATCAGCTACCACACCAGTTAGTAATTTGAATGTTGTTGGTAAGCAGGTAATTGGCCTGTAGTTACCTGGTGTTGCCCCTTTTGCTGGATTTTTCATTATTAGGTAGGTTTTCCCAGTTGTTAGCCACTTTTCAATTTCTCCTCCTTGTAGTATATTGTTGAACTGTTTGGCAATGAGTGGGTGTATAACAGTTAGATGTTTCAACCAAAACCCATGCAGTTCATCTTCACCTGGTGCTGACCAATTTTTGATTTTCTTTGCTCTTTTTTCTACCATTTTTGTTGTTATTACTAGTTCTTTCATTTCAACTTCTGTTTTATTTGCATCCACCTCTTTTAACCAAGCCGCATCCTTGTTGTATTTCTTTGGGTTATCCCATATCTGCTTCCAGAACTGCACTGTTTCTTCCTTGTCAGGTACTGACTGATTCCTTGCAGTTTCTCCATTGATGGATTGGTAGAAACGTTTCTGATTGGATTGAAATTGGAGGTTCTGCCTATAGTTTGCAATTCGAGCTTCATATCTACTGATTTTCCTGGCTATAGCTGTTATTTGTTGCTTTATTATTTCCAGTGCTTCCTTGATCTTCCTTGTTTCTAAGTGGTATTTCTTGATTAGGTATTCTTTGGTCTTCTTGTTCTTCAGCTTCTTTTCTTTCATCTGTTCTAGCTTGCTTGCATGTGATCTTAACTTGCTGATCTTATTTTCTAGTCTAACCTTCCATTTTTGTGGTGCACTGTTTGTTTGTTTTTCTTTTTGTTGATTTTGCATCCCAGGTATTCTGTTATAACTGCAGCTGTGCTGTACATTAGTTGGTTTGTTTCTTGCAGTGAATTGGTGCTTATACTTGCTATTGCAGTATTTGCATCTTTTAATGCTTGTGCTAGCTGTTTCTTTGGAACAAGCTTCAATGCAGGCAGCCTTATTCTGTTGTTTTTGTGCTGTTCTAGATGCTCAGTTATTCTTTGTTTCAATTCTTTTATTTCTTTAGTTAGAGGGTTTTGTTCTTCCTGAGGAAGAGGTGCCTGGTTTCCAAATGAGAACAGTTGTATATCTCTACTGGATTCTTTCACTGCCAACTCCCCCTGGTTTGCCTCTACATTCTGAATTACTTCTTGTAAGGCTTTGATTTCTTTGCCCTGGGTAAACCTTTGCAGTTCGTCCAATTCTGTTTCTGTATTATTATTATTATTATTATTATTATTATTATTATTATTATTATTATATCTTATTTTCTAGTCTAACCTTCCATTTTTGTGGTGCACTATTTGTTTGTTTTTCTTCTTTGTTGATTATTATTATTATTAATTTGTTTTGTTTATAGTTATATCTTTTCAATACTTTGTGTAATGTGGCTTATCTTAAAAGTGAATTGAATGATGGTTACATATATGTAAACCAAAAAAAGGAAAGATAATAAATGGAAAATAAATTCAACTTGTGAAATCACTATTATAAATACAGGTACTCCTCAACTTAAAATATTTCATTTAGTGGCCATTCAAAGTTACAACGGCACTGAAAAAAGTGAATTATGACCATTTTTCACATTTACGACCATTGCAGCATCCCCAGGTCATGTGATCAAAATTCAGACACTTGGCAACTGATTCATATTTATGACAGTTAAAGTGTCATGGAATTATGTGATTATCTTTTGTAACCTTCTTACAAGCAGTGGGGAAGCCAGATTCTCTTAATAACTGAGTTACTAACTTAACAACTACAATGATTCACTTAACAGCTATGGGAAGAAAGGTCATAAAATGGGGTAAAACTCACTTAACAGATGTTTCACTTAGCAACAGAAATTTTGGGCTCAATTGTGGTTGTAAGTCGAGGACTACCTGTATAGCACTTCTGCTAAGATAGCTCAGGAACAAGGATGCAGCTGAAAACTCTTAACAATTAGGGTTTTTTTTTTTTTTAAAAAAAAAAAAAGCACAGCAAGACAAAATAAATTTTCCTCTCTTGTTTTCACTTGCTATTTTTATCCTCTGAATCTACTAGTTTGATCCAAAAGACTCATAACCTACTGATATTAAAATGTCATCTTATCAATGCTAGCTATTAGGATGTAAAAAGTCTTTAATAGGTAGACACTGTATTCTTTTTGTTCAAAAAGAATTAATGGCTCTACTAGTCCAAATAAGAAGACTAAACTCACCTATTTAAATATACTATCCAGAGACCATAATTTATCCATGCATCTTGTTCAACTGATTTGTTATGGGCCTGTGTGAGGTGTTACTGGCTTTACCTATATTGATAGAATTCTTTGCACCAGACTGATATAATTCACTTTATACTGTCATTTCATACTGCTTGGAGGCCTCATCTAGCAGTTTTAGAAGCTGTAAAATACACATTCAGGAGCCTCTTATAAACATGCCAGATAAAGCCTTGGATTCATGCAAAAAGGAAGATCTATCTGCTTCACTTTAAACCCCAGAAGGAAGTATCATCATTTTGCAAACCTGCTTCGAAGTGCTGCTTTGTTCAAAAGCATGTTCAAAACAAAGCATTCCTTTCAAACTTTGCTAAATCATAATTTTTACAGCATTAGGAATAGCATTTAGACCTATATACCCTTTACAGCACTCTCTGGGCAGTTTACAATGAAGAACATTATTTGCATATTACCCCCAATAATCTGGGTCCTCATTTTATCAACCTCAAAAGAATGGAAGGTTGAGTCAACCTTGAGCCTCATCAGAATTGTACTCTAGGCCCTGGGTAGTTTGCCTTTAATACTGCACTTAACTACTGTGCCACCCAATAACACTAAAAATGAATATGTCAAATGCCAACATTTAAAATACTGTTTGACATATGCCAGAGGAAATAAAAACATTGCTTCTATAGTTTGTTCTATGATAATTATTTCAGATGTGCCATTTTTAAAGACTATAAGAAGGCATGAGCAAATTCAGTCATAGCCAAGGATTTTGGAAAGAAGACATGTACAGTAATCTGAGAAACAATTTGGCAAGAATAATGAAAAGACAGTGTGAAATCATATTAAAAACAGTATCTGTGAGAGGGACCTTGGAGTCCTAGTGGATGATCACTTCACTATGAGCCAGCAGTGTGCAGCAGCAACCAAAAAAGCTAATACAGTCCTGGGTTGTATAAACAGAGGCATAGTATCAAGATCACCTGAAGTATTAGTACCGCTTTATAAAACCCTAGTAAGACCATACCTGGAATACTGCATCCAATTTTGGTCACCATATCAAAAAAAGATGTTGAGAGTTTGGAAAAAATTCAGAGAAGAGCAACTAAGATGATCAAAGGCCTAGAGACTAAAACATAGAAAGAACGGCTACAGGACTTGAGTTTGTCTAGTCTAAAGAAAAGAAGAAATAGGAGAGACATGATAGCAGTGTTCCAGTATCTGACAGGCTGCCACAAGGCAGAGAGGGCAGATTGTTCACCAGAGCACCAGAGGGAAGGATGAGAAACAAAGGTTGGAAACTGATCAAGGAGAGAATCAACCTGGAATTAAGGAAAAACATCCTGACAGTGAGGACAATCAACCAGAGGAACAGCTTGCCTCCAGAAATCATGGGTGCTCCATCACTGGAAATTTTTAAGAAGAGACTAGATATACACCTGTCTGAGATGGTACAGTATAGGTTCTCCTGCTTGAGCAGGGGACTGGACTAGAAGACCTCCAAGGTCCCTTCCAGCTCTATTCTATTCTTTTCTATTCTATTACTTAAAACTAATGAAGCATGAATTGTCACTCACAGATCTTCATGCTTGAGCCAGACAGAATCAGTTACTTTGTTGGCTTATTAATTACTACAATATTATATTTTCCAAACTAAATTATTTCTTATTTTAAATTGAGTATGTTTTGTAAAAGTTACTTTATTTAGACTTTTTAATTCTGGATCATGTGTGGCAGAATAATATTTTCTTATTATCACTAAATATTGCACAGCACTCTCATTGTAATCTTGCAAAGTTGAGACAGATTTATTTTTGATGCAAAACACAACTTATTGTAATAAGCAACTGATATTTGTACAGTTATCATGAACTTGGAGTGTTTTTGATACTTGAATGTACTTAATAGATGCTGTTAATGTTTTCTCTACATATTCCCAATACCATATTTTACCAAAAGATTATAGGATTATATCTTCATAGACAAGTTGCTTAGACCCAGCCAATAGCCAATGTGCCCACAAAGTGGTAAATTAATGAGGCAGAATTCAGAAGAAATGCAAAAAGGATGAGGAACTGGATAAGAAAAATAGAACTGAAAGAATAAAATGGAATTAACTGATTGGTGATTGTATGTTTCAAGGACTTCTATAGGGGGAGGCCTCAAACACATCTGTCACTGTTTAATGCTTTTAATTTATAGTCTACCCATTGAGCTGTTTTTAACCTCTAAATGACTAAAACACCCAGCTTTAATTTTTGGCCTTAGCTTTGTTTCTTTCTAATCTCTCTGGGATAAAAAATTCTAGAAAATTGGAATGGTGACACACATTTTTGGATGCCGTTTTGGTTGGTGTCCAATATGGACTTGGATTTGTTTTTCTTATGAACCAAAAGAAATATCATTTTTACAAAAATAATTGTCTTCCTGTTTCCTTTTATAGAGAGGTTAGAGCTAATAATGAAATCTGATGCCAATAATTTACGGTTTTGTTGTTTATTTTATTTCTAATGCCCCAAACCCAAACTTCTCTATTAGAATTAATGTTTAATTAAAATATGAAGGCAAAACTGAACAATGCAAACTATAAAGTGCAATTAATAAATAGTCCTGGAAAGATATAAAGTGTATAAATCAATTATCTATTATCCATCCAGTAGGTGTAGTACAGGCATTTAAAATCAAACTGGCTGCAAAACTATTAAAAATGTCTGGGAGAAGATGAATAACTTAGGTTACTTATAAGTCTGACAACTTGTTTCCTCTCTTGTAGCCATCCATTGTATTCAGTAGCAAGGGCATTTTCAAAAATGACTAAAGCAACTAAAAAGCTCTTCTTTCTGATCTTCTGGCCTGGAACCACTGAAGGATTTAAAAATCAGCATGAGACTTTACTTTGGATCTGAAAATTGATTGACAACTACTACAGCTGGCAAAACAACACTTAGTCAGTTCATAAATTCTGCTAAAGACTAAGATGTCCAAAGCGCCTGCAAAGTTATTTCCATGTACAACACATTGCAGTAAGTCAAGTTAGGATCATCAAAGCATGTTTCACTAACAGGTGAAATAGGTGCTTTGCTTGATGTAATGAAGACAACGTGGTTTGTCTTATGAAGCTTTGAAGAAGAAGTGTTGTGTGCATGTACTGCATATGTACAATTTGGTTTGTTGATATGAAGCACTGCAGACCCTCTACTGCTTATGAATCATTATGTTTCATCACTGGAGGTTTTAAAGAAAAGACTGGACAGCCATCTATCTGAAATGATATAGAGCCGTAGTGGAGAACCTATGGCATGTGTGCCACAGATGGCATGCAAAGCCCTCTCTGTGGGCACACGCCCTGTCACCCCAGTCCTAGCCCTTCAGTCCCATCCATGAGCAACCTGCATCAATACCCATACAGGGTAAGGTTGCCACATCTGCCCCACCCAGATGCCCTTGCCTCCCCAAGAATTTTTTTGTACTAACCTGCTTTTCAGTTGCATTCCATTTCTCCGTTCACTTCTCAGCCTTCGCCGTGTGTTTGTGGGACTATTAAAAAAAAAAAAGTTCCATAAGACTTTCTAACTTATCGCGAGATCTTAAGGTGATATGCTCCTTTAAAGTGCACAACCTCAATAATAAATACCTGGTGAATGAAATCAAAATTTTGTATACTTTTGGATATAAAAATACAGTTGGTTTGGAGAGAA
This sequence comes from Crotalus tigris, assembly GCF_016545835.1. Classification (NCBI taxonomy): domain Eukaryota; kingdom Metazoa; phylum Chordata; class Lepidosauria; order Squamata; family Viperidae; genus Crotalus; species Crotalus tigris. The sequence continues at coordinate 894,914 of NW_024100113.1, read as the reverse complement.
AAGAGAGCACTAATAAACTTACAGGCTCAAAATTATGAATAGGCAGGAATGTGAGATATCTTGGTACCTAATTCCACTATTATCCACAAATTTCAGCTAAGTATGTTGTAGCCAAAAGGTAAGATTGTATTCATGGTTTTCCTCAGGCTTATAGGCAAAAGTATATGACATTTCCAGTTTCTTTCTTTTTTTATAATATTTTATTGATTTTCTCATTTTACAATTGGATATTTAAAAAGCAACATGATGGCTGGGTTAATCAATAGTTCAATAGTGTATATAAATCTTTAGAATAAATCTCATATTACAACATCAGATATTTCCTCTCTTTTTCCATTAATATCTGTTATCTCATATTAGGCTAGTATAATTCTTATTGTTATCAACTAAATAAAAATATCTTTCTTACAGGTACACTATTTCCAGTTTCTTAAACCAAGTATGTCTTTTTCTGGCATCTTACTGCAACCCTGGATTGCAGGAAATTCCAGGAAAAAAAATGCAGCTGCTTTAAGGAGTTTCAGTTGGCTGCAAAACTAGAGTTTTTGCATGCTCTGTAGGTCTTGTCTATCTTCAGATCTAGATTCCTGAACCAAGTCAATGTCAGACATCTCTCAATCCCATTTCTAGAAATTAAAGAATCGTAACAATTCACCCATAAACTTGTATATTTTATTAAATTAAGCACGGTCACTTACTTACACATTTTAAATATCACTAAGATATTCTTTTGTCTGCTTATCAGTGACAGTTTGGGAAATAATTGCTATACTAATCCAGCCTTTTGCTGAAAAGAATTGGCATGTAGCTTAAGAAAAGGGTGGGAGGGGTAGCTTTACTTTTATTAGAGTGACAACTATAAATGTAAAATAATACCAATTATGTTCCCTGGCCTAGAGTTCTGAAATAATTCAACCTTACAATATAAATCAGAACAAAAGAAAATAGGGCTTCAATGAGATTTGCATTTCCAATTAGAATCCCTCCTTTGCCCTTAAAGGTGTCTTGCCCTTTATATTGACTGTCACAATGTTTTCAATCTCATTTTCATGACAAAATCTACCAATCAGAATGGTTTTTTTCTTTATGTTTTTCTTTTATGTTTGCTTTTAATAATACTGGTAGAAAAAGTTCTTCTGGTTCACAATCCTATTCAGTTTATGACATTGTCCACATATCTTTGGTTGCCAAACAAGTTTTTACACTTTAATTGGTGCCTTCAGAACACCCAAGACCAAAATATTGCATGATTGGAATACCAGTCTCTGACTTCATGTATGCCTCACTCATGGTACCTCGTAAAGATAGTGTATCCATTCTACAGCAATTCATGCCAAGGTTAATCTTGTAAGTAGCATCATCTTTATAGGAGAATATATTCATATTGTGTTATCTGTGAACTCTTTAGTCAGTTGAAGCCTCTCCCTCCCTCCTTTCTTTATCTGTACATATAGATATATGTAGCTGATATAGACATAACTATAGATGGATTCCTAGGAATGGAAAAGAGGATTCTTTTACAGGAATAATCCTATGAACTTCACCATGGCATCATGTGAAGGAGCCTGCTACTGTTCATCATTATTAATTCAAAACATTCATTAAAATGTAATTACATTTGAGAAAAAAGGTGTACAATAACCCCCAAATATTTGGAGATGTTCTAACCAAACATCATAGTTGGAATCAGCTGGAGTTTCAACTTATAGTTGTCATTTGTAAATATGATCCCATGGAATAACATTTCAATGAAAAGAGTAATATCTTTAATTATTGTATTAAAAACCATACATATTATGGTATACCACATATAAAATTACAATTACTAAGGAATGTTTCATATAAGGTAGGTGCAAAATCTTGTAAGTGCAGTTTTTCACAAAAGCAGACATGAAATGTATTAAAACAAAATCACAGACAAATTGAAACAATAAAATAATGTGAATACAGTACACATAATCCTCAATTTTTAACCACAGTTCAGCCCAAAATTTTTGCTGCTGAGAAAGGTAGTTGTTAAGTGAATTTTGCCCCATTTTACAACTTTTCTGGCCACAGTTTTTAGATAAATCACTGCAGTTGTTTTGTTAGTACACATTTGTTAAACGGAACTGGCATTCCCATGGACTTTGCTTGTCAGAAGCAAAAGGAGATCACATGACCCCGGGACACTGCAACTGTCATAATTACATGCATCCAAATTTTAATCACATGACCACAGGGCAGTGGTGGGATTCAGCCGGTTCGCACCAGTTCGGCAGAACCGGTAGCTAATTTTTTGTTGCCCAGGCCCAGAATGGACTTCCAGAACTGGCATCCACATAGAGAACCGGTTGCTCACATATTTGAATTCCAAATGGACATGTCACTTTCTTTAGCATCGTTATAACTCTGAACGGTCATTAGATGAATGGTTGTAAGTCAAAGACTGCCTGTATATTTAATACTGATAAAAACTAAATTTAGATTAAATTGAACCTAATCTGGACCATAAATAAATACATATACTTTGTTTCAGGGTTGTACAAAACTTTGGTTTCAGTTCAGAAGAACTATTTTAAGTTGCACGATAGGGCTGCTTTAATTAGTCAGAAGATGATGCATTCACACACCTATGTAATCCAGGGCATCTCTTTTGAACTGAATCTGAATAGGACAGTCCTACTCTATAGATATGAATTATTCAAATGGCTAAGGGTACTTTAGTACTTAGATTCTTAGTGAGTACATAGATAGTTTTTTTCTCCATGACAATCTATCCTTAACATGTTCCTTCAGGTTTTCCAGCAATTTTCATGCAATACTGATTTTTTTTGTAGGTATAGACACATCACAGCTGAATATCTTTTCTGATGCCCTTAGAGCAGACATGTCAAACTTGCAATGTCATGTGACATTGCACAACATATCGGGACGGTTTTGCTATTGCTGGCAATGGGGTGAGCATGGCTTCCAGATGACATGTACGCCCCATGGGCTAACAGTTTGACACCCCTGCCTTAGAGGCTTATGGCAAACCCAAATTAAATAGGAAATGCACTTCTAATATTTCTACACTTGAGGTTCTACAGAAGCACAAGGCAAACATGTAACTCTTCATTTGCTTCTCAGATCCTACAACTTATGTTCGGCAATAAACCACTGTACAAATGTACGAGAAGGAAAGGCAAAGCTTCAGGGCAGAGTCAAGAGAGGAATCAACTTGGAGTCATTTACGGTCCCACAAGTGGTCCAAGCCCAGCCCCTCTGGAATTCCATTAACTCTCATCTAGCACCAATTTAGTGCTGGCCATTAATAGACTAGATTCTTGTGTATAGGCATGAGCAATAAATCAGCTTAACTGTAACTTAACACATGGTTCTGATTCTTCACACCTGACATTAAAGCAAGTTTTCATGTTTCTCCCCCCCCCTCAATAAGAATAGGTGTGTTAAGACTCTGATGGATTTAAATAATAATACATCTACACTGCAAAAATGAATCACTCTCAAGTGAGCAGCAAAGTGATAGAATTTTCTCTACTATACCTTTTTACTTCCATCATGCCATGGTTCAGATTTTTGAAATCCTGATACAGTAGCTTTACTTTTTTTTTAAAAAAAAAAATCAGTAATTCCTCTCCTACCAATGATATCATTACATCATTACAATGTCCTTGTTTTTTTAAAATAGACATATAAATCACCTTACAAAAAAGGTGCCAGGCTTTAAGCTACCACATCAACAATGGACAATCCTTAATAAGATTCACACCTCACAAAGTGTCTACCAAGACTCTCTCTATAAATGGGGCATAGTATCCTCCCCTCAGTGTGACTGTGGAGTCCCATATCAAACTGTAGATCACATCATGACTGACTTTAAGCTGAGGGTATGTGCCTGTTCAGTATCTGATTTTTCAATATAAATGATGATGCACTTCAATAGTTAATAATTAGATAGCCTAGATGTTGAACATAGATTTTTTTTCACATTTATATTTTATTGTGTTTTACTAATCTAGCAATAGCAATAGCTCTTAGACTCATTTTCCCAATCTTGGAAGGATGGCTGGCTGAGTCAATCTTGAGCCGTTCAGAATCGAACTCCTGAAGTGAGCAGAGAGTTAGCCTGAATACTGCATTCTAACCACTGTACCATCATGGCTCAGTAGTCTCAATCTAGGTGAAATGTTAATATATATTGCTAGTCCATGTATGATATGGCATATGCTAAATAAATAAATAAGAGATAGAAAATAAAGCAGAATTATTGTTAGCTTGTTTCAGGTCTTGTTGGCTTTTTCTACCACAGTCATCATGTTGATTTACTTAGGAACCATCTGTCTCATTCATCTGATTGCTTTTTTTATTCAAAGGGTACTTAATTTTTCCTATGAAGCAGCTCAAGGGAAATATTAATGAAGATCAATTTTTGAAGGTCTTAAAATTCAAAAGGACAAGAAACAAAAATGTGCTACATTTTTTGCTATATGCTTATTAAACTGGCTAAAAGCCATATGTGACTCACCAAGTAGTCCTGTTTCACCTGCTCTCAAAAATATGAAAATACGTTGCTCTTTTTTGTTTGTTTGTTTGTTTGTTTTAATCATACTGGTTATTTGAAATTTGGAGTCTCCAGGAGCTGTGAAAGTCATCAGGGGAGAATACTGGTTAGGAAAAAAGAAAGAAAGAAAGAGAAAACAGAAAGAAAGAAAGAAAGAAAGAAAGAAAGAAAGAAAGAAAGAAAGAAAGAAAGAGGCCAGTGGAGACTAATATAGAGAAAGGATACTTGTTTATCCTTTATTCCTCTTCATTTGAAAGTATGTGCCCAGACTGGACTCTAAGTACATTAATGGCAATTAAAATGTACAACTGCTAAGCTATTAATTGAGCCAAATGAAAATTAATTCCTGAGTGCCATTCAAACCCAGCACTTAATCTCTACCTGGACGCTAATAGGCAGCTGGTGTAGATTATGGTTCAGTAACCTGATGTGCTCTCTCTTCTAAATGCATCTTTGAAAGTGCTCAACTACAGTTAAATAGCTTAGGGCTGCAGTGCAGAGAGCTTTGCAACCACATTTTTATTCATCCCTGGCTCTAGTTTTCAATTTCTTTTTCTATTCTTTGCTCAAAGATATCTCCAACTGTTGCCCCTGATCAAAACCTTTCACATTGTGAACAAAAGATAAACAGCTTTATTTAATCCCAGAAACAGACAGACTGTGAATCTAAGGAAGTGAAGAAGATAAAGATGCTTGTAATCAGAATCTCCTTTTATACAGATCTCCAAATACAAAAAGTTCATCCCTCACATAAAATATAATGACCATGTGCATTAGAAATGTTAGCTATTCCCTTCAAAATGTCCACAAGGAATTTAGGGTGGGGGTTGGTCTTTTCTTGACTGTTATTTTCAAGAATTTTAAAAGATTAAAGAGGTGGTAGATGTATGCATTTGGCTAATTTCCTGGGTACCCATAAGATCCACATGAAGAACAGTCTCACTTTGATGTGATTTTGATGTAATTGGTTCTTTCCAATCCCATCCATGAATTGAAATATGTTTTTATACCAACCCCAAACAGATAATCTGGAATTGGTGTGTGAATCGCTGGTGATTATAAATTTAAACTGACCCCAAGCATACTATAGATGCTGAAAAATCCAAATAAGTGCTGGTCTTCCTGTTCTTGGTGGGTTTACAGTTCCTCAAAAAGAGCAGATAGCCTAATATCTCTTTTTGTTTGCTTGGATTTTCTTTGTTCACTGAGACTTATATGTCATAAAATACACAATATATGTATTATAAAAGCCAATTAGTCCTGAAAATAACAAATTAACAGTTCCCTATGTCAAAATTAACTCATTTCTCCACAGCAGAGCATAACTTTTATTCCTAAATATTAACAAATTGTTTCCTAAATATTAACAAGGAAGTGGCCATTCTGACTTCAGAAGGCAAACTATTACTGCAAAGGGAGGTGCCATACCAGAAAAAGTATGAGATGCAAGGGCATGAGTGACATCATATCTGATGTACAATCCAAAGCTGTCCAAAAGTGCTTCTTGGACACAGCTTTTATATGTTGCATTAACAGGAAACTGGAATCCAGGACAAATACCAGATAATAAAATTGCAATCCCATCCAGAACCAAAGATTGAACTAGAATCTGATGATTAATTTTGGATCTACAGCTGCTCCATCTTTCTGGAATTAAGCCAAAGTCTGCTTTTTCTCACCCAGCATCTCCTATATTCCAGATATAAATCTCCTGCTTGGTCTGAGTGGAGATATAAATGGTTATCATCAGAATATTGACACACCTTCCAATTATGGCCAATGGGAAGAGGACTGAACTTTGAAGCAAAATAAACTGAAGTGGCCAAGAACTTAACCTGTACTCCCCCATTCCATTACTGATTGAAACCGTCGATTCAGACAGACACCTGCAGATCAGGGCTCACAATTCTCAACTCTTGCATACAGTCCAAAAGATACCCTGGCTGAAGGTTGCTGAGAGATCCAGCAGGATCAAGAGACTTTCACTCTCCCCTCCCCCACTATAGGAAATGTGCAATCCAATAGATGTATAAATTCTGATGATTGAAGATCAGATAATTTTATATAAGCATGATTAAAGATGAAAATCCAAGACCCTCAATGCCATCTTGAACTCTATTGAACAAAGTCAGAGATATCCATAGTGAAAACAAAAGGAAGAAAAAAAACATTTGTTTCTCCATTCCTTTTTTAATGTTCTTATTGTCTTTTCTTTCTACCCACTTGACAACCTGTTTAGAGAAGAGTAGAAACATCATGAAACCATTTGTTTACAAGGGTGTTTTAAATTAATCCAGGATCTCTAAATTACTTACTTCTACTTTACATATTTTTTTTGTAGAAATGCTGGCTATCTCATACTAGCATTCAAGATATGAGAAGGAAAATAATTATGTCATTTTGGAACCCCTGCAAAAGCATTTATTGTCCTGGAAATAAACAACTGTTATTAGCCTTTTCCTCCTCCTTCAGATACGAAGAATAAGACAAATTTAGATTCTAGCCCTGGGAGCTATTGCAAAACTCTTTCCAGGGGCATCAACAAAGTATATTTATGTTCTTGTTGATTAATCTATTGAAAAATAGATGAGTTCAGTAAGAGACACTTAAATAAAGCAAAACACCATGTTGTGTATTCCTTCTGGTATAATGGAACAATGTGATGAAGTGACATGGAAAGTGAATAGAGACATTATTTCCATTTCACATTAAAATTCTTGCAAGGAGTATCTTTTCGGCACATATGCCAAAAGAATACTGCTTCTCCATTTTATTGACTGTTTTGGAAGGATACATAAATTTAAATACAGTACATACTTAAAGTTCATAGCAAAACCTAGATCTAATCTTGTTAAAATCACGTACTTGAGATGTTTGCAATAGAATGTCTACCTCATCCAGATCAAATCTGAGTAGCTTTTCTGCTAACCATTCCCTCGTATATCTTTACAATATCAGAACATAAAATTGAATAAAAAATTGAATATGAAGAAATGTGAAGTGGAGATACATATCTATCTTCTATTAATAATATCATATACCAAATGGTCAGCATATTTGCTCATACATATGGGATTGGAACTGAATAAAATAGCCTCAAGAATTATTTTGATTCTGAGTGATCAGTCTTATTCATCATTTCAGTTCATTATGTCTTTCTGATTTCTTACATCCTTCTAATGAGAGCCAGATTGGTGTTAAGGTATTAGGCTAGAAACTGGGAGACCATGATTTCTAGATTCACTGCTGACACAGAGCCAGCTAGGTGAGATTGGACAAGTCACTTTCAGTCCTAGGAAGCATGCAATGGCAAACTATTTCTGCAAAAAGAAAATTGCAGAGATTTGTTCAGATAGAATCAGACATGATTGAATAGAAGAAGAAAAAAATATCCTGTGTTTCTGGCTTTTTATGTTTTTATTCTCTTTTTACATAGTAAACTACTGGGAGTAATTTTGGTTATATCTGGAGGTATATGAACACAATAAATAAATGTATATGCATTTAATTTATATGCATAAAATATGAAGAATGCAACTGATACCACAGATGTCTCCTGATAGGACTGTAGAAAACAAATATATTACAACTGATTTTCAATCAGCAGATTTCCATCAACTGGAGGAATGGGACCATTCTTATAAATCTTGGCAGTAATGAAACTGACTGTCAATCTAGAATCTTGACAGTTTTTATTTCTAGCTTTCCTTACTTTCTGATGGATTGGTTGCCCTTGGCTTGTTTTCTATCTATAGAAATTCCATTAAATATTTGCAATTTCAGTATGTATCTTCATGGATCTCCCAAGACATAAAACCTGTATTACACACTGAATCCAATGATCTTTTTAGATTCATATAATAAATTACATTTGCTTTAGTGTAAGCATTCCAACATAATTTTAGAAATGTTTTGGTCAAAGTGCAGTGAATATTCCTTTAAATGCATGAGATGCTTTCCCCAAATGCATTGTTCACTCACTTATGAATAGATAAATCAGGACATAGCACATATATTCTTTAATGAAGGAGACCTTGAAGCATGACTATATAACACCTACTCATAATAGAAGCAGTAGTGACATATAACACTTGGTTAAGTGAAGTTCCAGGGCCTGATCTGAAGGCACAGGATGCAGCCAGCCAGCTGATAGATGAGTTCCTGGGCTAGTCATAGCTTTTTCTAGGAATGGGACATGTAGTTTCATTTAGAAAACTACTGAAGCATAAAGGAAGACAATGAACTTCTGATTTCCTTTTCCCTCTGTAGTATAAAGCTATATCTCCTCCACTATTCTAGATGTGACCTTTTTTTTCAGACTTACAGAACAAATTCTGGATAGCATAGAGAACTTAAATAGACAGAGATAAACTCCACTCTTTCCTGTCACTGGAGTTTCCCTTCTATTTCAAAAGAAGCAGGGGTAAAATCTAATCTGCATTTGTCCTACTGAAATCCATAGAACAAAACATATTAGCATTTATCACCCAATCAAAAGTAACAACAAGAAGCTGAAAGTGTACTGTTCATCACAGAACAACCTAATCAAAAGTTCAGATAAATCTATTAGATTGCTTGTTATTTCAATACATGGACCATTCTACCAATCAGTTTAATAGTAATATAGCAGCCCAGAAGGTGAATGAGCTCATTAATCTTTATGCCGTACATGCTGACACCATGCCCCCTTGTTAGTTCAGTTTTCACAAGATGAATGATTACTGGTGTCATTAAAGATCCGACAGCACACTTAATTTAGAAGGTCTGTGTTGACCCACTTATTCTTCTTGCTAATTGGCATGGGATCTTTGCATCACACGTTTATGTTAAGAGTTTTCAGACCTTAACTTAGAATAAATTATATAAACTCTAAATCAAAATCAACATTTAGATGATAATCATTATGCTGTTTTAAATGATAAGAAAGTTTTATACCAGAATCGTATTTTAAAACATGATTTAAGGTTGTTCTTGATATCCATTCTTTGGATATTGAACTAATGTTGATGAAGTAGTAAAAAAAGGATAAAATAATGGAAGGAAGCAGAAATCAAGTATATCCAGAAAGATTGTAAATCCACATACTTTTCTGAAATAAATTTAAGACAGTCTAATAAATATGAGCATAGCTAAAACTCTTCACTGAAACCTGCATTCATCACAACTAAGTGCAAAAATAGATGTGACATTAAAATCAGTTGATCATGGATATTGTAGGGGGGGGGGGTTTACTAAAAAAAAGGCAAAGCTAAATATTTCCCTTGTCCAGTCATGTCTGACTCTAGGAGGTGGTGCTTATCTCTATTTCTTAGACCAAGCAGACACTTCTGTGGTCATGTGGCCAGCAGGAGTATATACCAAGGCACAC